>NC_060140.1:943106830-943415626 GCF_021461385.2 Schistocerca piceifrons | reverse complement strand
TAAAAGAAATTATTCAGATAGTGAAGGGAGACGAAAATTTAATAGTCATGGGTGACTGGAATTCGGTAGTACGAAAAGGGAGAGAAGGAAATGTAGTAGATGAATATGGATTGGGGGTAAGAAATGAAAGAGGAAGCTGCCTGGTAGAATTTTGCACAGAGCATAACTTAATCATAGCTAACACTTGGTTCAAGAATCATAAAAGAAGGTTGTATGCATGAAAGAAGCCTGGAGACACTGACAGGTTTCAGATAGATTATATAATGGTAAGACAGAGATTTAGGAACCAGATTTTAAATTGTAAGACATTTCCAGGGGCAGATGTGGATTCTGACCACAATCTATTGGTTATGAACTGTAGATTAAAACTGAAGAAACTGCAAAAAGGTGGGAATTTAAGGAGATGGGACCTGGATAAACTGACTAAACCAGAGGTTGTACAGACTTTCAGGGAGAGCATAAATGGGGGAAAGAAATACAGTAGAAGAAGAATGGGTAGCTTTGAGGGATGATGTGGTGAAGGCAGCAGGGGATCAAGTAGGTAAAAAGACAAGGGCTAGTAGAAATCCGTGGGTAACAGAAAAAATATTGAATTTAATTGATGAAAGGAGAAAATATAAAAATTCAATAAATGAAGCAGGCAAAAAGGAATACAAACGTCTCAAGAATGAGATCGCCAGGAAGTGCAAAATAGCTAAGCAGGGATAGCTAGAGGACAAATTTAAGGATGTAGAGGCTTATCTCACGAGGTGTAAGATAGATACTGCCTACATGAAAATTAAAGAGACCTTTGGAGAAAATGGAACCACTTGTATGAATATCAAGAGCTCACATGGAAACCCAGATCTAAGCAAAGAAGAGAAAGCAGAAAGGTGGAAGGAATATACAGAGTGTCTATACAAGGGCGACGTACTTGAGGACAATATTATGGAAATGGAAGAGGATGTAGATGAAGATGAAATGGGAGATACGATACTGCGTGAAGAGTTTGACAGAGCACTGAAAGAGAGTCGAAACAAGGCTCCGGGAATAGACAACATTCCATTAGAACTACTGATGGGCTTGGGAGAGCCAGTCCTGACAAAACTCTACCATCTGGTGAGCAAGATGTATGAGACAGGCGAAATACCCTCAGACTTCAAGAAGAATATAATAATTCCAATCCCAAAGAAAGCAGGTGTTGACAGATGTGAAAATTACCGAACTATCAGTTTAATAAGTCACGGCTGCAAAATACTAACGCGAATTCTTTACAGACGAATGGAAAAACTGATAGAAGCTGACCTCAGGAAACATCAGTTTGGATTCCGTAGAAATGTTGGAACACGTGAGGCAATACTGACCTTACGACTTATCTTAGAAGCTCGATTAAGGAAAGGCAAACCTACGTTTCTAGCATTTGCAGACTTAGACAAAGCTTTTGACAATGTTGACTGGAATACTCTCTTTCAAATTCTAAAGCTGGCAGGGGTAAAGTACAGGGAGCGAAAGGCTATTTACAATTTGTACAGAAACCAGATGGCAGTTATAAGAGTCGAGGGGCATGAAAGGGGAGCAGTGGTTGGGAAAGGAGTGAGACAGGGTTGTAGCCTCTCCCCGATGTTATTCAATCTGTATATTGAGCAAGCAGTGAAGGAAACAAAAGAAAAATTCGGATTATGTATTAAAATCCATGGAGATGATATAAAAACTTTGAGGTTCGCCGATGACATTGTAATTCTGTCAGAGACAGCAAAGGACTTGGAAGAGAAGTTGGACGGAATGGATAGCGTCTTGAAACGAGGATATAAGATGAACATCAACAAAAGCAAAACGAGGATAATGGAATGTAGTCGAATTAAGTCGGTAGATTCAGAGGGTATTAGATTAGGAAATGAGACACTTAAGTAGTATAGGATTTTTGCTATTTGGGGAGCAAAATAACTGATGATGGTCGAAGTAGAGAGGATATAAAATGTAGACTGGCAATGGTAAGGAAAGCGTTTCTGAAGAAGAGAAATTTGTTAACATCGAGTATAGATGTAAGTGTCAGGAAGTCATTTCTGAAAGTATTTGTATGGAGTGTAGCCATGTATGGAAGTGGAACATGGATGATAACTAGTTTGGACAAGAAGAGAATAGAAGCTTTCGAAATGTGGTGCTACAGAAGAACCCTGAAGATTAGATTGGTAAATCACATAACTAATGAGGAGGTATTGAATAGAAGTGGGGAGAAGAGGAGTTTGTGGCACAACTTGACTAGAGGAAGGGACCGGTTGGTAGGACATGTTCTGAGGCATCAAGGGATCACCAATTTGGTACTGGAGGGCAGCGTGGAGGGTAAAAATCGTAGAGGGCGACCAAGAGATGAATGCACTAAGCAGATCCAGAAGGATGTAGGCTGCGGTAGGTACTGGGAGATGAAGAAGCTTGCACAGGGTAGGGTAGCATGGAGAGCTGCATGAAACCAGTCTCAGGACTGAAGACCACAACAACAACTACACTCATATTCTGTCTGTTTCTCGTATATGTTTCTGTTAAGCTGTATATTCACTTGTAGATAATTCTACTTAGTAAGATAATTTAATTATTGTTTGTTACTCATATTCTGTCTGTATCTCTTATATGTATTCTGCTATGTGCAGTATGCACCACTGTCATCTCTCATCACACACCACCTTTTTTTTTAATATTTTGTCTAGATATCCTGTATGTATTCTGCTGTGTGAGCTATGTACCACTACTGTCCTCTCTCGTCATATACCATCTTAACACAATTTGTGAAATTGACTTGTCCTATATCATGATGTGCTTTGCTGTACAAATTGTATGATCTACAGGACCAATAATAAATCAAATCAAATCTACATCTATATTCTGCAAACCACTGTGAGGTTCATGGCAGAAGGTATGCCCCATTGTACCATTTGTTAGGGTTTTTTGAAGAAACCCAAGAAACTTACTGTTTCAGTCACGTATGGAGTGCGGGAACAATGATTGTTTGAATGCCACTGTGCATGCAGTAATTATTCTAATTTTATCCTCACGATCCCTATGTGAGCGATACATAGAGGGTTGTAGTATATTAGTAATCATTTGAAATCGGTTATTGGAACTTCGTTAATAGACTTTCTCAGGATAGTTTACATCTATCTTCAAGGGTTTTCCACTCTAGTTCCTTCAGCATCTCTGTGACACTATCCCACGGATTAAACAAAACTGTGGCCATTCATGCTGTCCTTGATAGTCTTCTTTCAATAGCATGTGCCAGTCCTATCTGGCATGGGTCCCACACATCTGAGGAATATTCAAAAGCCGGTCGCACAAATGATTTCTAAGCAATCACCTTTGTAGACTGATTGCACTTCTTCAGTTCTCTACCAATAAACCAAAGTCTACCACCCGCCTTACCCATGACTGAACCTATGTGATCATATCGCTAGAAAGTGTCGCACCCTGATATTTGTATGAGTTGTCCGATTCTAGCAGTGACTCACTGATATACTATGTTTCTTCGTTTTGTGAAGTGCAAAGTTTTATATTTCGGAACATTTGGACCAAGTTGCCAATCTCTGCACTGTTCTTCCTTCAAGCTATTCGTAGTAACGCGCTTTAGCAACAGTGAAACACGGACGGCTATATTTTTTAGGGTGCAGGTCATATGTAGCAACTGCAACTAATACGTAAGTATAAGATCGCAATCACGATTCAGTCCATTTCTCGAACTTTCACTGCCGGCCATTGTGGCCGTGCGGTTCTAGGCGCTTCAGTCTGGAACCGCGTGACCGCTATGGTCGCAGGTTCGAATCCTGCCTTGGGCATGGATGTGTGTGATGTCCTTAGGTTAGTTAGGTTTAAGTAGTTCTAAGTTCTAGGGGACTGATGACCACAGATGTTAAGTCCCATAGTGCTCAGAGCCATTTGAACTTTCAATCCTCCCGCGATCTAGTGCTGTCTGGTGCTATCTCCACAAGTAGTCTTGCTGCCAAAATTTCCTCTTGCGATAGCAATTGCAGTCAGTTTACTATGATTTGTTTTGTTTGTTAGAGATTTAATTCTGGATTTATATTCTTTCTGGATTCATGTGAATGTCATCATCGTATTCTAAATCTGATTAAAAGCTGGTAACGTATTCCCCGGTATTCTAATAGGTAAACAGCTACTAGATTTTCATTTGCATCGCACTTCATAAATCACTAGTTTCTCATAACAGAAGAAAATACTGATTTGGACTCAGAATCATGTACTGGTTTTTGGACTTGATTTTCGCCTTTGAATTTTACCTTTACTTAAAAAGCAGCGTAAATGTATGTATGCAGTATCGACACACGTGTGAAAACTTCTACTGTCACCAGTTCAGATACAACAAAACTTAGTGAGTTGATAGAATTTTATGCTATTTCCTCCAGTGTTTCACAAAACTGTCAATTTTTTAAGCAGAGCATTAGATTATTGTAGTGCCTAGTTCATGGCAGGTAACTCTAAATGTGAATAAAATGTAAGTTAATGTGGATGAGCAGGAATAACAAACCTGTAACGACACAGTCAAGTCGTTTAAATATCTGGGCATAATGTTGCAAAGCGACATGAAATGGAACGAGCAAGAGGGAACTGTGGTAGGGAAGGCGAATGGTCGAATTCGATTTATTGGGAGAATTTCAGGAAGGAGTGGTTCACTTTTCCATATAGGACGCTGATACGACCTATTCTTGAGTACTGCTCGAGTGTTTCTGATCCCTACCAGGTCGGATTGAAGGATCGAAGCAATTCAGAGGCGGGCTGCTAGATTTGTTAGCGGTAGGTTCGAAGAGCACGTGTGTGTTACAGAGGTGCCTCGGGAACTCAAATGGGAATCCCTGGAGGGAAGGCGATGTTCTTTTCGAGAAACACTACTGAGAAAATTTAGAGAACCAACTTTTGAAGCTACCTGCCAAACGATTCTACTGCCGCCAACACAGGCCTGCCCGTGGCGCGTTTGCTGGTTGTTGTTGCTCCGTCCATAGAGTAAATATCTCTGGAGTGAGCATTCACATACGCCTAACAGGTTTTGTGTTGTCAACATACATTGCCGGCCTGGTCACGTGTTCTCGGGACGTCGTGTCTTAGACACACTTAACATGGTCTTCCACTGTAACTTTATAGTAAACAAAGACAATTACAGACTCCCACTCTATTGAATTTATCTCTCTCCCGTCTTTCAAATCTGTATACATAATCGACAAGTCACTGATAAATGCATGGAGGATAGTATTTGCTGAAACAACTAACCATTCCCTTTGCTGCCGGCCGAGATGGCCGAGCGGTTCTAGGCGCTACAGTCTGGAACCGCGCGACCGCTTCGGTCGCAGGTTCGAATCCTGCCTCGGGCATGGATGTGTGTGGTGTCCTTAGATTAGTTAGGTTTAAGTAGTTCTAAGTTCTAGGGGACTGATGACCTCAGAAGTTAAGTCCCATAGTGCTCAGAGCCATTTGAACGAAGCTGTTCCGCTTCCTGTTCCACTAGCAAATTTACGAGAGGAAGCGATTGTTTGTAAGCTTTTGTATGAGCCATAATATCTATTATATAGTCATAAAATCGTAGAAAAATAGGTCTACAGAATCAAGCCTTAATTATAAAGCGTCTCGAAATGTTTAAACATAGTACCCATGAAAAGTTGCTATCCCTCCTTTAACATATTTTTCTTTGCATCCGTAACAACAACAGCAATTCACCATCGCTATTACACTATCAACAAACGGTGAAAACACAACAAAAACTCTTGATATTATAAACTTCAACCTTGCGGAAAGCACACACGCACAGCGAAGTCCCGAAAACGCGTGACAATCCTGGTTTAATGTTGACAACATGCGCAGAACACAATGCTCACTCCAGAGATATTTACTCTATGGAAATAACGCACACCAAGTTTTAGGCATATTGGTCTATTTCTTTGTGTTTGGCATTCAATGAAAGGCAAAACACCTCAGGAGACTAAAAATAAGCTTGATAAACATTAAAAAATAGACGAAAAAGAATTTCGTGTGGTGCTTAAACATTACTTTATGAAAGACAAAACGCCTCAGGGGCTAAAGATAAGCTTGATAAACATTACGATGACTCTGCACCTTCAATTAGAACAGTTTATAAGTGGTTTCAAAATTTTCGGAGTGGCCATATGGGCACAAGTGATACAGAACGTTCTGGACGCCCTGTGGAGGTTACGACTCCAGAAATCATTGATAAAATCCATGACATGGTGATGGATGACAGAAGAGTTCAGGTGCGTGAGATTACTAGTGCTGTGGGCATCTCGAATGAACGGGTACATAATATTTTGCATAAAGATTTGGACATGAGAAAGCTATCTGCAAGATGGGTTCCGCGATTGCTTACACTTGACCAAAAACGGAATCGTGTGAAGTGTTGCGAGAATGGTTTGCAGCTGTTCAGGAAAAATCCACAGGACTTTAAGCATTGTTACGTCACTGTGGATGAAACATGGACACGTTACTATACTCCTGAGACCAAACAACAATCCAAACAATGAGTTACGAAGGGAGAATCTGCACCAAAAAAAGGCGAAGACCATTCCTTCGGCCAGAAAGGTTATGGCGACTGTCTTTTGAGATTCGCAAGGGATAATCCTCATAGACTATCTGGAAAAGGGTAAAACTAGTACAGGTGCATATTATTCATCGTTATTGGACCGTTTGAAAACCGAGCTGCAAGAAAAACGCCGGCGATTGGACCGCAAAAAAGTGTTTTTCCATCACGACAATGCACCAGCACACACCTCAGCAGTTGTGGTCGCAAAATTATTGTAAATAGAATTCCTACTTGTTTTACATCCCCCATATTCTCCAGACTTGGCTCCCTCAGACTACTGTTTGTTCCCCAATTTGAAGAAATGGATGGTGGGACAAAGATTGTATTCAAATGAGGAGGTGATTGCAGCAACTAATAGCTCTTTTGCAGACTTGGACAATTCCTATTATTCGGAAGGGATCAACAAATTAGAACAGCATTGGACGAATGTGTAAGTCTAAAAGGAGACTAGGTCGAAAAATAAAAAAAAAGGTTTACCCCAAACACGTAAGTAGTTTTTATTTTTGCACGTACTTTTCAAACGTCCCTCGTAAGTCTTTCCATTCCTTTAAAATTTCGAACTCTCCTGGCTTGTCATTAACAACACTGTCTCCCTCTCGTCCTTTATCTTCCAATATATTGTTTGTGGACCCAATATGGGTGGGCACAGCACTACCTACATCCAATAATGTGATTGACACACACACACACTTGGTTTCACATGTTTCACTTACATTAACGTCGGACCCCCTCATCAAACTAGTTACGGCCAGTCCGTGTCTTAATTACATAGTTAATATGAATGGAAAGACTCACGAGGGACGTTTGAAAAGTACGTGCAAAAATAAAAACTACTTACGTGTTTGGGGTAAACCTTTTTTTTTATTTTTCGACCTAGTCTTCTTTTAGACTTACACGAACGCAAAGAATTGAATTATTGTGCATGGCATAACATGCTATGTAATGTATCCTACCTATCAGATACGCACGTACTGCACCTTCTAATTACACGACAATAGTCACTGTTGAGTGTAACATAATCGACCAACAACGGTCACACTCAGACGAACATTATTGCTGTTTTGACTGACACAGTTTCCACTCTCGAAATCTCGGAACAGACTCAGTTTAAAAATGGCTTCAGGCCCAGTACTTATACTACAGCTTCTCAAAAATAGTTACTGACGTTTCACATTGTTAAATACGTAATTTCGATAATTTACAATTAGAATTTTACTTTCAAATTAATTGAATTGTGCAGAAGAATTGGTTTTAGTCCGAACTTAATGTTACAAAAACGTTTCAACTGAAAGAAGCCTTCTTAATGACGGAAACTGAAAAAACAGCTAAATAAACAATACCATACATAAAAGTGGTAATTACCAGGAAACTAATTAAGTGCTGATGTTCCTACCATGCTCTGGAAATTAGCTACGAGAATACTTTAAGGATTTATGTGGTTTATTGTCCTAACTTTATAGTAATTACATCTGTTTACATGTCAATAATGTGACTGGAATAGGAAATAATCACTGTTAGTTAACTGAACTGCGTTTTAGGAAAACTAGTTACTTGAAATGGTTCAAATTAATTAGGAAATTATTCTGACTAATGTAATTTTGCAAAGTTGGGCCTGATCTTATACTCGGAATAACAGAATCAAGGCAAATACGAAAAGCGAAATGGGAACGGGTGTCAGCTTGCTTTGTTATAAGTAAACTACTGATACATCAAACCCACATCCCCACAGAGCTATGGTTCGAATTCTCGTCAGGTTTCTTTTTATTTTTTAGACGTCTGTTTCCTAGTTCCCATCGTTTATAAGCAGGACACCATTTTGTCACATGACAATAGCCTGTCACATGACAGTGGTACCCGTGAAACTGCAAGCCTGAGTCTAACAAGTGCACAGTGCAGAACCATAATTGGTTTTCTTTAGTTCATGTAGGGCAGCTTCGCAACGAAGTACACTAACCATGAATATGTAGATATTGTTTTGGTGTTGGGTGCATCCGACAACCAAAGTGCTATTGCTGCTCTTGTTTATGCTCCACAGTACCTCAAAGGCGCCATTCTAATACGAATGTTTTTGTGGCCTGGAGCAACGCCTTTGAGAAACTGGTACTCTTCTCCACAAGTAGAAGACAGAGGTCGCCCAAGGCCGAGACATACTCCACAAACAGAGGACGTGATTCTTGAAATCATTCTCCAGTCACCTCCGTGAAGTACCAGTAATATTGTAAGGCAATTCCACATATCTCAAGGCTGGTCATCGAAGTGTTGCACCACTGAGAACTGCATCCACATCATTAGTCGTTAACTCAACACCAGCGGTCAGAAGACCAATTTCGGCGACTGCAGCTCTGTGGGTGGCTTTTGCACCAAGTGGAAGATAACAAGCATTTTATAAATAACGTGATGTAGACTGACGAATCTAGTTTTATTCACGAAGGCATTTTCAACCTCCACAACAGCCATTATTGGTCAGAACACAACCTACGCGACGCCCATGAACATGGTTCCCAGATATGCTTTGGCATAAGCTTGTGGGCTGGAATCGTGGGAGAAGTGCTTTTGGGCCCTTATTATTGCTTTACGAGTTGAATGCACACCTGTATTGTACAGTTCTTTGCGCTACTTCGCCTGATGCATTAGAAAAAGTGCCACTTAGCTTTCGGCGACGACTGTGGTTGCAGCACAATGGTGCACCATCACACTTTAGAATGATTGCGCTTAACTAATTAAATGAAGCGTTTCTAGGGAAATGGATTGGTCGTGGAGGTCCAATGTTCTGACTTCCATGATCCCAAGAACTTAATCCAGTAGATTTTTATTTGTGGGGTCATTTAAAGGAACAAGTTTATACTACTCCACTAACGTATGTACACGACCTAATAGCTCTAGTGCATGCTGCTTCGTCAGTGGTGGATACAGTTGTTTCACAGGGTCCAGCAAAGTATGATGCATCGAGTGGCGAAGTGTTTACGAGTATGTACCGGCTCTGTGAAGATAAGCCTGGACTTCGAACGCAAAGAATTGAATTATTGTGCATGGCATAATATGCTATGTAATGTATCCTACCTATCATGTTTTTTGTACCTTATTGGATACAGACAGTATTACTGTATCGACTATTATTTTCTACAGTTTCGGTTGTATTTGTGTCATGGAAAAAATAAAGTAATCGTTTACGTCTTTAGGAAGTACATGTTATGTCGTAATGTTTAAATAAAGGTAACAGTTAGGGAAGGAAGTACGACATCAAGGAGGTGTAAATTGAATAAAGTTTGATGCTTTAACTGAAAAGTTTGTTGTGAATGCGACTCGGATATCAGCAAGTCTGCATGCTTCTTCCCTAGGACATTGCCTCGTCTCACTTTTTTCCCCAATCTGGGGTATACACGAAAGTGTCAGGGGGCAGAGTGAGCAGGGGTCACAACATGAGGTCTGGCCGTGGTGTCGCTGTCACATGTTGAGGAAAAGGGAGAGAAGGGGAAGTATCTAGGAAACTAAAAACACAGACAATTATAGTAGTTCACAGCCATAGAGGAATAACTGCTTTATTTTTATTTTGTTTTCTTTTGTGTATATACAAAGAAACAAAGGAGAAGACCTATGGTACGCCAGTTGGAGAACCAAATTACACTTCTAGCATATGATGAACATTGAGGGAAAATATTAAATACAAAACAGTAACAGGCCCGGTGGAAGTGATGCACCATTGTACATCAGGCTGGGTCACCTGACACGTCTTGTCGTTTCAGTCAGTGTTGTGCATTCATTCTTTGAAGTATATGATCAGTCATATCAACTTATAATGTTAAAAAAGTTGATCATATTGTGTGAGGCATACAATGACATGGTGCTGCTTATGGAGAAATCAAGAATGTGTTTGGGGTCATCGTAGTAGACACATTTCACGGTCTAGCCACAGATCCAAAATACTGCATTCATCAGAGTCCTGGGATAGAACGTTTCGTCCAGTAGAAGAATCATGTGTGCGCCGTTGTGGAGCAGCATTGCACGTAAAACATATGCTAACATCTGGTGCACAAGGTACCACACCTATCTCGCACCCCCACAGCTGAGATGGTGTCCATTGGTGTCTATCTCATGCAGGGTTTATACTACTGGGGACAACCGGGAGATCCGGGAAAAAACCAGGAATTTTTTGGTTTTAGTTTTCAGTTAAATTTTTGTAATTTGACTAGTAAGAAACAATACTCTAACAAAGGATATTGCTGTATCCCGCTACTGCAGAATAATATTGCGGCAATAAAACATAAGCGACAGAAAAAAATAAAACTTAAGTTGCAAAGGATATGCACCATATACAACAAAGCGCCTAGTATCCAGCGCACGTTGGTCTATCGATTATTCATGCAATTTTGAAACACATCCCTGTTGGTTTTTGAACATGTTCTAAGTTTATTTCTGAATGAATCATAAGTTAGAAAGAGGAAGGAGAAGAAACGGAGGCATCACACAAATTATGGAAGAATATGACGATTCCAAATTTATATAAAAATTTGGTAGTACTACTTTTCGATTCCCATGCTTGGGAAGCTGGAGCGTATGAGTGAAATGTAAAACTATTTCCGAACATAGAGCTCTTTGGTTGTAGCAGGCCTAATAGGCATTTGATTTTGGTACTTCGTGAATTACATTGTGGTGTTGTTGTGGTCTTCAGTCCTGAGACTGGTTTGATGCAGCTCCCCATGCTACTCTATCCTGTGCAAGCTTCTTCATCTCCCAGTACCTACTGCAACCTACATCCTTCTGAATCTGCTTAGTGTATGCATCTCTAGGTCTCCCTCTACGATTTTTACCATCCACGCTTCCCTCTAATACTAAATTGGTGATCCCTTGATGCCTCAGAACATGTCCTACCAACCGATCCCTTCTTCAACTCAAGTTGTGCCACAAACTCCTCTTCCCCCAATTCTTTTCAATACCTCCTCATTAGTTATGTGGTCTACCCATATACACCCATTACATTATGTTGTGTTAAAAAAAATGACCGTTTGTTCCAAAACAGTCTCGTTTGTTTGGTTTGTGTTACAACTGCTGCAATATTAGACAGGTCTATTTCATTTTTCCAGCAGACAGTGACAAATACACGTAATCAGAGCGAATAACCACATCAGTCTTGGGTCTGTTTGTATTAACAGGTATTCCAGTATTACACAACTTTTTTTTTCATGTAGCAAATCGTTTGATGAAGTTTGATGAGGTAATAGATTCTTTCGCAGAAAAGAAAGCATGTCATGTAAAACTACAGCAAGGTTAGAGAGAAAAAATGCTAGGACTTCAAGATTGAAGAAATGTGCTCTGTCTTGCTTGTCACTTGTCTTTATTAGTTTCATGTATCCTATATTTAATTTTATGTTACACAAAAAAGCAAGTTATTAGCTAATAGGCAATAAAGAGCGCAAATTTTCTGAAGAGTTCTTGTTCTCTGAGTTACAAATATGTAATCCCATCCAATATTAATTGCGAGATTTCTTTTTTTTAAAAAAAAAAAAAAAGAGGGGCTGGATGTCAAACTGGCCGACTGGGAGCAGGAGAGGGACCACAGGACATTTTAACTTCCACTGTCCTGAATACAGTTCGATGGCATCCGTTACAAAATATTATACGTTTCAGTTCCACAGAGCGAAATACAGTGAATGCTGTGTGAAGAGGCATGGCACTGCACTTTGGCACACATAAGACCAAATAACATGTCTTACATTTCCTCAAACACATGTGTTGTATAACAGACTCTTCAGAAAGGTGTGCGCTACAAAATGAACATATTTTTGAAAAGTCGATTTTTTTAATTTTTGGCGCCCTACCTCAAACGCTCGAGGGAGGAAGGGGGGGCTCTAATTAGTATAGCCGCGGTTCGGAAATATCATTGATCTCGTGCTGATGCACAGAGCAGTTTGAGTTGTAGTGGGGAGTTGAATAGTCTCCATGTGACCCGTGTTTACGTTTAATGATTTTGCTGTTTCCTCTTTGTTTATTGCTCTCACATCAAATGAAAACAAAACGGATTTCTGTGGCCGGGAACTATCAAGTGAATTAAAATACATTCACAGAATTACGGAAGGCTACAATATGTTATTAGTTTCAAAAAAAAATGGTTCAAATGGCTCTGAGCACTATGGGACTTAACATCTATGGTCATCATTCCCCTAGAACTTAGAACTACTTAAACCTAACTAACCTAAGGACAGCACACAACACCCAGTCATCACAAGGCAGAGAAAATCCCTAACCCCGCCGGGAATCGAACCCGGGAACCCGGGCGTGGGAAGCGAGAACGCTACCGCACGACCACGAGCTGCGGACTATTAGTTTCAGATTTTATTTTATTTCCACTTTTCTGACACTCAAGCATTAATCACCTTGAAGAGCAATGAAATTGTTTTCGTCGGTTTGATAAAGAAATGTAGGAATTACACTGCTGGCCATTAAAGTTGCTACACCACGAAGATGACGTGCTACAGACGCGAAATTTAATCGACAGGAAGAAATGATTAGCTTTTCAGACCATTCACACAAGGCTGGCGCCGGTGGCGACACCTACAACGTACTGACATGAGGAAAGTTTCCAAGCCGATTTCTCATACACAAACAGCGGTTGACCGGCGTTGCCTGGTGGAACGTTGTTGTGATGCCTCGTGTAAGGAGGAGAAATGCGTACCATCACGTTTCCGACTTTGATAAAGGTCGGATTGTAGCCTATCGCGATTGCGGTTTATCGTATCGCGACATTGCTGTTCGCGTTGGTCGAGATCCAATGACTGTTAGCAGAATATGGAATCGGTGGGTTCAGGAGGGTAATACGGAACGCCGTGCTGGATCCCAACTGCATCGTATCACTAGCAGTCGAGACGATAGGCATCTCATCCGCATGGCTGTAACGACGGATCGTGCAGCTACATCTCGGTCCCTGAGTCAACAGATGGGGACGTTTGCAAGACGAACAGTTCGACGACGTCTGCAGCAGCATGGACTATCAGCTCGGAGGCCGTGGCTGCGGTTACCCTTGACGCTGCATCACAGACAGGAGCGCCTGCGATGGTGTACTCAACGACGAACCTGAGCGCACGAATGGCAAAACGTCATTTTTTCGAATGAATCCAGGTTCTGTTTACAGCATCATGCTAGTCGCATCCGTGTTTGGCGACATCGCGGTAAACGCACATTGGAAGCGCGTATTCGTCATCGCCATACCGGCGTATCACCCGGCGTGATGGTATGGGGTGCCATTGGTTACACGTCTCGGTCACCTCCTGTTCGCATTGACGGCACTTTGAACAGTGGACGTTACATTTCAGGTGTGTTACGACCCGTGGCTCTACCCTTGATTCGATCCCTGTGAAACCCTATATTTCAGTAGGATAATGCACAACCGCATGTTGCAGGTCCTGTATGGGCCTTTCTGGATACAGAAAATGTTCGACTGCTGCCCTGGCCAGCACATTCTCCAGATGTCTCACCAATTGAAAACGTCTGCTCAATGGTAGCCGAGCAACTGGCTCGTCACAATACGCCAGTGACTAGTCTTGATGAACTGTGCTATCGTATTAAAGCTGCATAGGCAGCTGTATCTGTACACGCCATCCAAGCTCTGTTTGACTAAATGCCCAGGCGTATCAAGGCCGTTATTACGGCCAGAGATGGTTGTTCTGGGTACTGATTTCTCAGGATCTATGCACCCAAATTGCATGAAAATGTAATCGCATGTCAGTTCTAGTATAATATATTTGTCCAATAAATACCAGTTTATCATCTGCATTTCTTCTTGGTGTAGCAACTTTAATCGCCAGTAGTGTATAATTATACTGATACCTTCAGCTGCTTACGGGCATTGATATAGTTCGTTGCGTTTGGTCGGGGCGGACCTCACAAGACATCCGTTCAAGTTGAGCGTTGATTCCTTGACTCAGTTTTTTTATTACAGAGAGCACGCAGGCCTCTGTCTGAACACGCTGAGCTACCGTGCCGGCGCCGTCTGAGCCACCGAGAGCACAGAGGATAGCGCGAGTATCTCGCACACGCCTCGGACGTGTCCGAAAGAACAGACACCATATCCATACAAGTAAAAGAAGTGTTGCTTTTTTTAATATCTTCTTCTGAGGCAGTCAATTTATTTGAAACGATGTGTTTCACTCCACACTATTGGCTAGTGTCAACTGTTCACTGCATTTCAAAAGTGCATCTTTTCATCATCTCGCATGTATTATGGACTTGTCTTCCCACATTTGTCTTATTCAGTTCATATATGGGGAAATGCACAAGCTGGCTACCTAAAAAGAATATTCACAATTCAGAAAAGAGCAGTGAGATGCATTGCAAAAATACCACCAAGACAGACCTGTAGGCAAGCTTTTGTACACTATAATATTATGACAGTATATTCACTGTACATATACCAAAGCATAATGGCGGTAAGGTCAAATGACAATCACCTCCTAAATAAAGATATACACAAACACGGTACAAGAGGAAATGAAGATTACTACATGATAAACAGAAATCTAAAACTGTCTATGACTGCCCCAGAAGAAGCAGGCAAAATGTTTTTTAATAAACTCCCCAAAATCATTTAAAAAGAAAACAGATCTAAAATGTTTTAAAAATCATTTGAAACTATATCTCACAGAGAAATGTATATACAGTTTGACTGAATACTAAGATGGTGTAGAAACATATCATTACTGAAATGTACCTTTAAGAATTATCATGTTGTTTGGATTTGTGTGTACATATAATGTGAAACATGTAAAACCTTTGTATGATTATGGACTATTTCTGTTTAATTATTTGTTTCATTTATATATAATGAAATCAAGTTTGAGGTTAATAGGCTATTGTATGACACACCCAATACTCTCAGCTGGATTTTCAGCTGGAGTCCATGGGCAAAGAATAAATAAATAAATAAATAAATAAATAAATAAAAATTGTGTTATGCCATAATAAAGTACCAAACATGAGATGATACGGTGCTGGCACTCCAATAAAATTGACATCCGAATCTGGACATACGAACGAGCTCTGTAAGCCTATGCATTTTAGTATGGTTCACGAAATTCGATACTCTTGGAGTATCCTCTGATGTCTTGGTTCTTTTATGACGTAATGTAAGATCTTTTAATGTTTTACACATACGAACATACGGGCTTCCTGCGCCATCGCAACTGCGAAGGCGCGGTGACGCCTGGTTATCTGCTGCTCTCTGACAACTGCTGAAACGAAACTATTTCTAACAGGTCGCGGGAAAATATTGCGAATGGTTGTTTGAAAAGCGTACTTTCAAAATAAATTTCCTTTTATGCAATCTTAACTATGTGTGAGAATGTACGACGAATTTCTTAAATCGCAGAGCATTTTGACTCTTATTTAAAAATCAACTCTTTGAGGACGATCATTTAGAAAAATTTCGAGCCCAAGAGATCAGACATTTATGTCGTTAATAAAAATTGTACTGCCACATTTGTGTGATGTATCTCAAAGTGTACGCCCAAAAAAGATGAATATTATATGTGAAAGCTTAGCTTCTCTTGCAGCCTATTAATCTTCGAGACCAATACTATATGTGAAACCTTTGCTTTTCTTGTAGCAATACTACAAATATTAATTTAAACTATTAACTTTTCCAATTTGTGTATACACACTACTTAACAGTGATATTGCTATTGGCTGACTACGTCACGTGTCCTATGCTCTGAATATTCGCTGTCATCGGCTGGCAGGATCACGTGACATGAGATATGACTGGCTTACAACAGCGCATCGCAATCTCGATTTCAATGCTTCAGGAAGTAATTTGCGGTGTGTGGTGGAATTCAAAGTTATACTTTCGAACACGAAAATATGCGGTGTACATGTTGCTGCATATCAAAATTCTTTTGAAACCGTGTTTTTTTTTGTTTTACTGAGTTTGGTTCACTAAAGAGTCCGGGATATTCTATAACGTTGTATAAAACCATAGCCATTCAAAGGATTAATAAGTTTTACTGTTCTGAGGAAAGGTTGTTTTTGTTGTTGTTGTGGTCTTCAGGCCTGAGACTGGTTTGTTGCAGCTCTCCATGCTACCCTACCCTGTGCAAGCTTCTTCATCTCCCCGTACTTACTCCAACCTACATCCTTCGGAATCTGCTTAGTGTATTCATCTCTTGGTCTCTCTCTACGATTTTTACCCTCCACGCTGCCCTCCAATACTAAATTGGCGATCCCTTGATGCCTCAGAACATGTTCTACCAACTAATCCCTTCTTCTGGTCAAGTAGTGCCACAAATTCCTCTTCTCCCCAATTCTATTCAATACCTCCTCAATAGTTATGTGATTTACCCATCTAATCTTCGGTGTTCTTGTGTAGCACCACATTTCGAAAGCTTCTATTCTCTTCCTGTCCAAACTATTTATCGTCCATGTTTCACTTCCATACACGGCTACACTCCAAACAAACATTTTCAGAAGACTTCCTGACATTTAAATCTATATTCGATGTTAACAAATTTTTCTTCTTCAGAAACGCTATTCTTGCCATTGCCAGTCTACTTCGACCATCATCAGTTGTTTTGCTCCCCAAATAGCAAAACTCCTTTACTACTTTAAGTGTCTTATTTCCTAATCTGATTCCCTGAGCATCACCCAACTTAATACGACTACATTCCATTATCCTCGTTTTGCTTTTGTTGATGTTCATCTTATACCTTCCTTTCAAAACACTGTCCATTCTGTTCAACTGCCCTTCCAAGTCCTTTGCTGTCTCTGACAGAATTACAATGTCATCGGCGAACCTCAAAGTTTTTATTTCTTCTCCATGGATTTTAATACCTACTCCGAATTTTTCTTTTGTTTCCTTTATTGCTTGCTCAATATACAGATTTAATAACATCAGGAAGAGGCTACAACCCTGTCTCACTCCCTTCCCAACCACTGCTTCCCTTTCATGTCCCTCGACTCATGAGGAAAGATATACTGTCACTTAACAGAGAAAAAGTGTAGTTTCATCTGGGAGAAAATGTATTTTCAACTGGGAAATCCGGGAAAAATGCGGAATTTTTTTTTCTTGTCCGCTTATACACCCCGTCATGGCATGCCAGGCCAGTGGGTGAATCTGCCAGGTGGATCTCATAAATGCGTTCATACGTTACATACTTCCTGTTGGGAGCCACCTACCTTGTGACTTGTGTGTCAGAGTGAAGTAAGGGTTGGTGCACCATTTTCCACACCATTCTACATTGCGTATTTGGATATTCAGATTCGATCAAGTCGGCGGTACTGCCATAGTTCACTGTAGAGTTGTTTCATCATAGCTAAAAGTGGGGTTGGTGTCACTTGTTGCAGATAAATGTGGTCCAAATAAAATCGCCTGAGGTAACTGAATGGAGCCGGGACGTCTCCTAACATAATTGGTTGGTCGAGAGAAGCTGGTTCTATCACGATCAGTAATGATCTAAAAGCTCATTACAGATTGTGATGGAACCAGCCTCTCATTCAGCATCTGCATTGCAGCTTTAAATGGGTACTGATGTGGAGAGCCGCTGCACTCATTGACACTAACGAGCCAAAGTCCACCTCTGTCCTTAGGTAGGGTAAGAGAGTCATATCTAATTTTAAACAACATCTGTTTGCTGACAAAGGAGCCACAACTGTCCGTAATGCTACAAGCGTGTTGGCGCACGATCAGCAATGTTTGTGCGATGTGTGGAAGCCATGATGCTAAATACACATTGGCATAATGCGCTATCTGTACAAAATTTATGGACTGCAAGCGTTCATGCGCTATCCTGGCCAGGGTCTCTTGCAATAGACATCTATAGTTCAATGTTGTTGTGCATCAGATGTCGGCTGTGAAGTCCAGTTCTAGGCATTGTAGTGTGTCAGTAAAGTCGAAAGGGGACAACACAGTCTCGCGACAAACCCGAAATTGCATGCATCGTGAGCAACTAGTTGATGTTGAGTTTACTTCCCGATGATACTCTATATGTTGCAATCTAGAACATGGCCTCTGCCATGTCATCGGCTCCATGGATGACAAGCACCACATCATTGGAATACGCCATGCATTGGTAAACTTGAATGGAAAATTGGAGTCTTGTTAACCATTGGTGCAGGCCACACAGCAAGGGTTCCAAGGCCAAAGCATAAAGCTATGTAGATAAAGAATTGCCCAGGTGCATCAAACGGTTGACGTGGAGGGTAACGGTCAGGCAGCCATTGATGAGTACCAGTGACAGTGCCCCATGTAGGAGTCACGTGATTACATCAATAAAGGTATCTGGATATTGCATATTTCGTAGCACTGCAGTGTAATAGGACTGGTTGGCATGATTGAGTGCCTGACTAAAATCCAGTGAGGCCAATGCACATGAGAGGTACTGGATCTGTGCTAGGGACATTAAGTTCCTATACTGGCACAGAGCAGATCTGATATTATATTGACCTCCTAGGGAAGTGTGGTCTAATGAGATGACGTGGCCAATTGAGCATTGTATACAGCTTGCCAGCAGCCACATAAATATTTTCAAGACACTTTTAAACAACATCAAAGGTCGGTAGTCTCACATTCAGTTCCCAGAGTTAGGTTTGTGTGTTGTCACTATCAGAGGTACTAAGAAAGCAACAGGTGTGAACATGTTTGGGGACAGTAATTCTCTACAAATCGCAGTCAAGCGCGGTAGCAGCAATTATTGGAAAGTTCTGTAAAATTCCAAAGGGAAGCCAGTCGGGTCCTGGCAATTTGTTAGTAGCCCCCTTACAGATAGCATCGTGAACTTCATGTTCCATCATGTCCTACAATAAATCCGTTGCCACATCTGTTGAAATTGTACCATGGCATAATTTAGAAAGAGTGGCTAACGTCATAGGATCTGCGTGCTCTGCTGCATAGAAGCATGAGTAATGCTCTTGGAAGGCTGCTACAATTTCCTGTTGCACCTCTGCAAGCTGGCTGTCGTCAGTTTTGCACCGGTGGTCTCATGTGGTTTTTATGCTCCAAGTTAACGTGGTGCACCAAAGTCTGTTCCTGAGGTACCCCATCATGAGCACATGCTCTTATAGCAGGACGATGTAGCTGATCGCTCACCAGGTCGACGTTCTTAGCGCGACTGGTCAGCATCTGGCGACCTCGTGAGGGTGACACAGTGAAACATTCTTGTAGGATGGTATAATAAAAGTCGAGCGTGGGTTGTCTCCGTGTGTCTGCACCCCTGCCATACGCCGTCAGTTCCACCAGAGAGCAGGTTTGTCACATTTGATCCACCAATTTAATGCCGATCGAAAGTGAGCGTGACGGCCGACAGCTTGATGCCACATGGTCTCCAATACACCTCTGCATACCCGTGAGCCGAGATGGTCAGTGTTCGTCTTCTATGCAGCGTGGATGGAGGGCAATAGCACAGATATATGCCAAGTGGTCAGTGGAGGCTATAGGCCATACTTCCATACCACTTATCGCCGCCATTAGGATATGTGTGACATGAAGGAATCTGGGGGTGCCATCATATGAATGTCGCCACATGTCGACCAGATGAATGTCCTGTATGAGGGTCTCGAGTTCCGAGCAAGGTGAATAGCATGGCAGCTGGTTGGTAGGAGCCTGCATACAATTGGAGTTGCCACATATCACCATGTCAGCCAGTCGACCCTGGCTGAGTTGCGCCATATGCTCTATGAAGAAATGCAAGCATTCTCTCCAGCCAGAAGGAAAGTAGATTTTTAACGAGCTGTATGATGTTGATCGTAATGGCCATGCCCATTGCATTTGGGAGGTATCACATGTCAGTCACTATCAAACCATTATGGAGAAGAATGACAACCCAGCTGTCTGTGCGGGACACATGTGAAATACAACCTGTATATTCAAAGAAGTTGGGGAAGCTTGCGACATGGACTTCTTTTAAGAAGGCAACGTTGACATCTGCTCTAGTCAACATTTGTCAGGACAAGCTCAGATTATGTTGTGCCCAGATTGTATTGATGTTAATAGTGGCTAGACAGAAGGTCTGTTGTCTAGGTCTGCTGGCTGGACGTGTCGTTGTAGCAGACAAGTGTGAGAGAGAAAATCCCTGAAATTCACAGTTGCAATGCTGTTAAAGGGTTGGTGGCCAGAGGTTGCAGATGAAATGTCAGGTACCTTCACCCCCATCGACACATCATTGGCAAATTCAATGTCATCACTTCTTGTGCTGGTCTGGTGCTGGTCTGAGGGCTGACCCGCCATTCCCTTTATCGCAAGCTGCTGTCTCATTGGTTGGTGCTGTACTATCGCTGATCTGATTATCCAGCGCTGGAGTCTCACTGGAGATTGATACACCAGTAGCATGACTGAGGTGAGGAACTGGTCACCTAGTACTGTCGTTTGACGCTTCTGCCAAATCACCATCATCATCACCATCTTCATCATCATCATCATCATCATCATCATCATCAACAACAACAACAACAACAACAACATCATCATTATTATTATTATTATTATTATTATTATTATTATTATTATTATTATCATCACTCCCTTCCAGGCCAGACACGCAAAGGAGACATTCATCAGAAGGATGTCGCCACCATTTCTTGAGGCACCAAGGTGATAATTGTTTATGGACATTGATGTCTATATTGGTGTGCAGTGGACATTCCATTGGTCCCTCGTTATCTGTAAGGGAGACCAATGCAGGACGACCCTAGCATCA
Organism: Schistocerca piceifrons; assembly: GCF_021461385.2. Classification (NCBI taxonomy): domain Eukaryota; kingdom Metazoa; phylum Arthropoda; class Insecta; order Orthoptera; family Acrididae; genus Schistocerca; species Schistocerca piceifrons. Next base: position 943,394,383 of record NC_060140.1, on the reverse strand, counting down.
ACATCCATCTTCTGCACAGGTGGCTGGTGATCTGGGTCGCACTAGACGTCATCAGAGTCATCTAAATCTCAAAGTTTGTTACATCCTGCCTTCCTGCAGCGTTTCCTTCAGCACATCACTGCTTCCACCACCCATCGACAGCTGTGTGGCAGGCTTGAAATAATGGAAGGGAGAATTGTGGTCTCTGTGTGTATGTCAACGTCCTGTCTTCTAGAGCTTGTAACATGATGCTAAAGGCATGCCGACCTCATGTGGCCTTTTCACAGCCAGAACACGTTTGGGGTAGGCAATCTTGCATGATGGTGGCATGACATCCACCTGTGTTCTAGTATGATGTGACATGTTTTGAAAAGTCGGTTTTTATCTGCTGTACTCCGTTGCAGACTTTGTACATATCGAAAGTTTGCTGTTTTTCCTTCATATGGCTAATCACATTGCCACACAGTCGAAAAGCTGCCTTGATGACATTTTCTGGGCTCTAAAAATGAAGCTCAAATACTCACAGCATCTGTGAGCTAAATCACAAAAAATCAAATGGCTCTGAGCACTATAGGACTTGACTGCTGAGGTCATCAGTTCCCTAGAACTTAGAACTACTTAAACCTAACTAACCTAAGGACATCACACACATCCATGCCCGAGGCAGGATTCGAACCTGCGACCGTAGCGGTCGCGCGGTTCCAGACTGTAGCGCCTAGAACCGCTCAACCACTCCTGCCAGCAGCTAAGTCCCATGTGGTCCACCATATTGGCTCCAATATGACCATCAGAGTGCGTGCGTAGTGTGTCGGCGTATTTATTGGTCATGTCAGTTCATGCAGCCACATATGTCGTATTTACATACTGGCTGTGATGGAAAAATGTATAGCCACATTTTGCTGTATCCAGTTTAAGTTGGTCTGCCCAACTTGATAAGCGCATTGTTGGGCTTGGCCTGGTTTAAAAGTGATCTTTATCGTCTCGTGCTATAGGAATGTGTCATAGCATGCTGAATGTAAAAACAAAACTAACCTGTACGCAACGAAGAAGTAAACACAAACAACCTGCACAAGGCCCCTCTGGTGGGACACTGCAGAGATCCTCACCCCACCAGTACTAAAAGTATACTGAATCACTGAGCTAATGGGACACCAGCAGGACAGCGTAGAGTTCATGTTACTGTTCTTGGCCATGTTGCATGCAGTTACAGCCTTGCCAGAGCCTCGTTTCTTAAATCGCGTTTTTATTAAACATGTTGGTAGGACTAGGTTTTGCTGGATACGGTTTTGTCTTGAATTGGGACGAGGAATCAAATCGGCCTCCAAGTGTGTCATTTTTTCTTCAGACTTTTACAGCAATCCGTTGACATGTTGACATCTGAGGGTGTCGTGTGTTCTGTTGAATATCAGTGTCACACATGCACAATATTTGAAACAACATGACTGGTTGTGTTCATCAGGTGCTACCTAAGACTGCTAGTCAAGTGGAACGGGTCCAATATTGGCAACTACTGCCTTGCACCTCAGTGGTCGGTTCTAAGCGCTTTTTCTGCGGTTCCTTCCTACTAGAATCATCGTGAGACATTGTGTTTTCAGTCCCATGCACTTGGCAGCGAGCTGACGCTCCGTTTTATGTTTGGTGCGTCTGACAGCGAACTGGCATTCTGTTCTTGGTATGGTTCAGTCCCCATGCCCACATTCTCAGTCCTTCTTTTTATTGAGCCATTACCTTTCAGCAACTCCAGTGCGCAATCCCTGACTATGCTGAGTTGGTACATGGTGTCATGATTCATGAGATTTTCTGCCACCTTTATCTCTATTGACTCTCTAATAACAGTGTCCTAATATCTGGGAGTCAGTGCCAGAACACTTGTTTTTTGTTTTGTTTTTTTTTAAATCATGGTATGATTAAGTTCCAGGTAGTGCTCAGCAGTGTGTGATTTAGTTATTGTCTCAGCTGGGTGCGTGTGGCAACAACAATTTCAGCACTGTGCTGTGAGGCTAAAGGAAATTTTAGAGGAGTAGGCTGCGGTTCTCTCTGTTGTTCCATTTCACTCGGGGAAGATGTGACACCAATCTCATGAGTAGAAGAAACGAGATCAGCAAACATCAGTTTACGACGCTGTTGCCTACCATATCCACTGACCAGAGAACGGATACCATGATAACGTTGCAACCAGTGTTGAGCGGACCAGCATTTGTGTGGTATACCCCTCATATCACCCTAAGAGAGAAAAACCTCCGTTAACTGTCGTCAACCTCCAGAGGGAGATTGAATACTCAGACATTTGCGTACTAGCAGTTCTATATTAGCAACAAGAACCATACTTATGGAACCATTATGGTGCATAAAAGGAACTTGAGAACTGTGATGCAAAATCAACCTATCTACTTGTAGGGGGTTCAAAAACTTGAAGGAAAAGACATAGTTATCAGAATCAAAACATACAGTATGAACCTGATCAGATGTTTCACAAATCGTATCATCGAGCCAATCATGAATCTTCAAAGATCCGGAGTGTGCAGAATGCATGGATTTGTCAAAACTAGAGTTTACCATACTAATACCATTTCTCAGAACACACTTGGAGACCATGGTCAACATTATCAAGTGGACTATGCCACTACCAACGGACACGCACAATAACTAACGCTACGGACCAAACGACGATGCGACACACGAACAATACTGAGAAACTGTTGTACAGATGCGCGGGACGCTGCAGTGAATCGGAAAACTACCAACCTTCCTGTTTAGCGCATGAGGTGGAACTGAATGACGATAATAAGAAAACAACACCCAGTCCCTGAGGGGATAAAATCTCTGATATGGCTGTGAATCGAACCTGGGTCCCTTCAGTTGGCATTCGCCCACACTGGTCCTGCAGCTGCTGAGGCAGACAGACCATCTGACCATAGTGCCATTATACCAATCATTGCTCAAAAATTTCTCTATGTGTAACTCTTTAGAGAGTGTTTTACCTTTTCCTGCAGCCCCTCTCAAGCGAAATATTTTAGCAGCTTAAAAGGGGAATCATCCTGCTTCTACTCACATAGTTTTATTTTATATATAGTTTCTGTCAATGGGATCAATGGTCTCTTGGAACTCAACAAAAATCTTTTAAACCCACCAGTCTGTGGTAATGATTGACTTCAGATTAAATATTTGTTCTGAACATGATCTGCCCTTCCTAAAATCACCTTTATATTTATCTAAATTACTCACCAATGTTGTTTCTACTCCGTTTAATATAATCTTGGATAATATGTTATGTGCAACTGGTTGCAAAGAAATTCCTCTGTTCTTGTTAAGATCTTGCTTGTTGCCTTTCTTATGTAGTGGACGAATCAAGACAATGTTCCATTCTCCAGGGAGTTATTTTGTTTCCCAAGTTTTCTCAAACATTACTTTAGATCATTTTTTAGTTTTGGTAAAGACCATTTCAAAAGTTCTGCTATAATATTGTCCCCTCCACTAGCGTTATGAGATTTTAATACCACTTTAAATTTCTTTGCTAGTTAGGGGTAAATATTCTCATAGATTTTCATGAGCATTTGAGTATTCGAGCTTATGGATTGATTCTGAACAACTGAATAGCTAATCGAAATAGTTTGCAAGTCTTTCGAAATTTTCATTGTTCCATAAGCCGAGTCAGTGAGCCTCATCCCATGCCCCTCTGATGTTAGACTTACATTGGAAGTACATCTACCTAAGTCTTTAAATCTTACATTCTCCTCCAAAGATCTACTGGGAAAGGGCCGTTTTAGCAAATTATTTACAAAAAATACTTTCATACTAAATTTCCTTGTATATTCACTGTTTTTACCCCCAAGTAGCCTATAACCTTTGGACTTACAAGTGTAGTGATCATAACTAAATCGAATACATCACTTTTACGTTGGCATCAGTCTGAATCGAACCCAGGTCAACATATTGCCATATTGTGCATTAGAACACTCGCCCATTGTGCCATTACGACAGTGGCTCCTCAAAAAATCCCTTATACTTTGATCAGGTGGTCTGAGCAACGTAGCACTCATAGTGCCAGGAGGGATGACATCACATCAGCGCATGTACAGTCGAAAACAGAAAGCTATGTACCTTCATTGATTTGATTGCAGTGCAGCTAACCATCATTTCATAACTTGAAACAGGTTTTTAGTTAGCACATAGAGAGCACTACAAAATATCTTGTCATACATTTTATTTGCATACCAACACGCATTCGAAGAGAAATGGCGTAATTTTAGTGCATTTTTGGCTCGCATTCAAAGAAAAATGTTATTTGAGTCCAGTGTCCAGCTCACATTTGAAGCGAAATGGCGTAATTTTAGTGTGATCTTTACAGTGTCCTGTAGCACACTAGCATGTGTTAACCAGCCGCCACTGATTATTTTAGGCAGCAGCCCCAAAAGGAAATGTACATAAAATACAAATGCTTTGGGGCCAACGTTAAGAAATTCTTGAAGCAATGCGAATTTGACGATACACTTGGAAGTTTTTTTGTACCTTGCTAATGCATGGTGGTAATATGGCGGACATATGGCAGAAAGACAAGGCGTTGATGACCTGAAAATATGATTGTAGATTGTGTAGAAGACATTGCAGACACACTCAATCCACAATATATTAACCTTCAAACAGGGCCAGTTTTACAACATTTTTCCATACATAACATTTAGGGCCCAGCGCATCCTGCCTATTCCCCCCCTCTCCCAATATTAATTATTAGTTACTATTCCTTGTGCTTTTGGTAAGGTCTTTAAAAATAAATCTAAATCTAGTGATTGTGGAAATTGTTCTTTTAAAAAAATTATTTCTATGTAGACACTCCTCTTTAGCACAAATGAAGTTGGGAATCTTATTCCAGTTCTCACTATTAAAATTAGAAATGATGTATTTCTATTTAAGGTTATTCTTGAGCTCTTTAAAAGATTTTGGTGACACAAGAAAGAACTAGATGTATTGCATTGTCCCAGTGTCAACAAAAGTGTGTGGAGAATGGAAACACAAAGTTTCTGTTGTATTTTTAGTTTAATAATTGAACTTATTAATTCTACAATTTATAAATTATTTGAATTTTCATCAGAAAAAGTAGGACACAAAAACAAAAAATAGCATCTTATTTTATACTGATGTGTTAAAAGGAAGACATTCTTTAACTGTGGAAGTTGTATGTTGCACATTAGGAAAAGTCAAATTTTAGGAAATTTCAATAACATAAATGTGACATAAAGTCATGCAGGAGGAGGCGACCATTATTATAACAATCAGTAGTTCTCCATTCTCCATTCATGCTAGACTCCAAGTGTTTGTTTCACATACAACTTGAACAGCCATATCTATGTGCACTAATTGCTCCTGGATATATGATGAGTTAATTCCAAAACGCATCAGATGAGCATTAAAGTCATTCCTTTCCTGATGCGACCTAGTCTCCTGAAAGCAGAACTATTGATTGCTTTAATTTCAAGTTTGACATCAGATGACAAATTACAAAAGTATTTACATATGATGTAATTACAGATTTACAGTTTTCGGATTTTTTTCTGTGAAACCTTGCTTCTAGGGAAATTTCACGATTCTAGGCCAATGTGAAGTACCCTATAGGTTTTGATCTATGTGTTTGCGAGTATCAAACTGTGGAACATAAAGGGCGTTATCTTTTGACTACATTAACTTAGAGACTTCGGTTTTTACATTGTTGAGGGACCTCAGGCCTTAGTACATGACACGAATTTCAGTTTGATACATGTACCCATTCCTAAGAAAAGGGTTCTTAACTTTAACAGGTGGATGAACAGACAGAGAGAGACGTAAGAAAGTCCAAAAAAAATTCTCAAGTGATATAATTACAAATGTACAAATTTCGGATTCTTTTCCTTTATTTGTACTGTAAAATCTATCGTCTTGCCAAATTTCATGATTCTAGGCCAACTGGAGGTACCCTACATATTTTGATGAGGGAGTCTGCAGGTATTAAAATATGTGACATAAATGGCCCCATGTTTTGACAGCATTGACTTAAAAGCTTCAGTTCTTTGCACCATGAAGAGACCATAGATCTCAGTATGTAACATAAATTTCAACTTGATATAACTACCTATTTCTGAGAAAATGATTTTTCACAGTGGAACAGACAGACAGACAACAAAGCAATGCTACAAGTTCTCCATTTTTATTGACCACAAAAATGATGAATTTGCTCAAAATTTTTGTGTATGCAACTGAAAAATATAACATTAATTAGCATGTGATACGAAAGAGAAAATCCACAGTGCTGACAGTACCATTTTAAACTAAACAAGCCCATCACTGAAATGGTGTAAGATGAAAACATTTGCTTTGCATTCTCAGCACATGAGATTTATTATTTATTTATCCATAAATTTTTTTTGTTATATGTGCAGTGTGGACTATAATCAATAGTGAAAACTCATATGTCTGAAAGCAAGGCCTATACGATTCGAATCAAAAGTGTTCCTGTAAACATAGGTTCACAAACAAGTAAGATAATTGCCAACATGTCGTTACCAGTCATTACTGACGTCAAAGTGAAGTATCATGCTAGTTACTACAAATATATTTGAAATGTAAACTGTTCTGTTAAGTCCCCATCTAACTGGGCTGAAATTCCAGTGAGGATAATACTTGATACTGAAGATAGTGTTCGCTCAAAACCATACCTTCGCAGATACTTCCCAAATAGCTCATATGCAGATCCATGTTTATGGGAAGAGTTTTGCTTGTATTGTCGTGTAATTTCACCTGTCAGTTTCCACTGCTGATTATGATACACTCTGCATAGTGCTGCATTTGGTGGCTCTGGCGCTGCTCTCAACTTAGCACCCAGCAACTGCACATGTCGTTTGGACCTTAAACCAACCTTGTCTTCAAGCATTGTTATTTGATGTAATGATGGTACTTCAACTCCAAGACAAGAAATGATTAGTTTTGTTGCCTGAGTCTTTCATATTTGCCATCAGAGACATTACAATATATGAAAACATGTTCTCATGAATCGTGACACATGGAATCTCTCCCAATCATAATGGTCATAGAAATTATTGTGCCCATACTGAACATGGAAAAGAACCCAGCTACTTGGGCTAGTCAGCAAAACTCTGTAACAGATTGTAAAATAGTACTGCAATGGTGGTTGGAACGCAGTTAGCTACTGCCAAGCATTATAAATGGCTTCATAAAAGTAGAACATGTGACAATCGGATGCTATCGACAGATGACGTTTCAGCGACGTTCGTCTGGTTCAGCTTCCACCCCATGGTCTTCCTAGTTGTTGCAGCTACACTGGTGTGCAAAATTTAAGGACGAAAATGCATCCCACATGATGTTTCACTGCCAAGTACCATAGCTTGATGATACTTCAACCATACATAGAAATAACTGCAGCAGGATAGTAAAATCGGCAACTAAAAGAAATACACACTGACACAAATAGAAAAGACAATTTTATTCAATGACAGTAATTACACAGAATTAACCAAGATTTATGGTGGTTCTCTTGGGTATTACACCCCTTCCACAACATTCTCCCTCACTGGCCTCAAGGAGAGTAAGGAGTTCTTGTGAAAGAACGTTCCATTCCTCCATCAGCGCTGTTGACAACTGCTGAATGGTCGTTAGTGCACGTGGACATGCTGCAGTACTCCTCCCCAACGCCACTTGCACATGCCCAATGAGAATTGAGTTAGAGGAAAAGGAAGGCCACTCCATTCACCGAATATCATCTCATTCCAAAAGCTGCTCCACCTGTGAATTTCGATGTGGTAGCACATTGTCATGTTTAAAAATGAAGTCAAGGCCCAATGCATCCCTGAAAAGATTCACGCCGGGAAGGTGTTCAGTGTCACAATAACGTTGAGTGGTGAGTCTCCTGTATTGGAGGTAACTATGCCCGTACAACATTATGCCTAACTACACCATAACATACAGACCACCAAACCGATCAAGTTCAATAATGTCCCCAGGTGGAGAACGTGTCCCACTTTTCGCCATTTGAGGGTATGTAATGCAACCACATCATACACCAGCAAAATGTCTTCAACAGCAGCCAGCCCCCTACTCTTTGAAGCAGAGATAAGGACTGTCCATACTCGGCGCTTGTTATTAGCGGAAAAATCTGTTTTGTGGAGCCCTCCATTGTGCAGAATTAACTGGCTACTTTGGACTAAGTGTCGTTACTCTCTTAAAATAAAAAAGCACACCACTCAGTAGTAGCTATAGCTTCACAGTAACCGTTCTTTAGTTCATGGTTCAGCAGACTAACCAACACTTCAGCATTCCTTTTCCTTGACATATCAGTTCATGAAATATCCATCTGCTCCTCCAAAGTGAAATTTCAAATATTAACAACAAGACAATTGTGATAATGCAGTGACCAGATACGATTAAAATATTTACTGACAATTCGAAAATACGTGGTTAGTTAAAAAGACAGAAAATATTTTTAAAAATTTACATGTTCACATTACTTCTTCACATAATCATAACCCAAATTGAAACATCTGTTGAACCATGACACCAGGTTGTTTATGACTTTATAAAAGAATGATGCACCCCCTGGTACTTCAGCCAGTCACAGACAATATCCTTCAACTGATAGCAGTACTGTGTAGTCAGCCACACTTTCATCATGGGGAAGACACGAAAGTCACTCAGAGTGAAGCCTGAATTATAAGGAGACTGCTGAAAAATTCCCCAGCCAAATTTTTTCCTTTGTGCTATTGACAGAATGGAGCCGCACATTGTCGTGAAGAAGAATAGTTCCTCCTGTAATCACATCGTGCTATTTGTTTAGGATTGACCTTCACAGTTTTGTAAGAGTTTCACAGTATTCTTACAGGTTACTGTCGCGAAATCTATTTGCTTATTGGTAGAATTAGTGTGAATCCAGAATTTGCTCCTTAGTTGCTGAATTCACAGGCTGCACTGATGTCTTGTACCCAGTCACGATTGTGTTCATAAATTCCTTCATCTCTTCGTGGAAGAACTGACAGAATGTCAAGGCCAAACTCATTATCACAGTTTTGTGAGCACAGGCCAGACAGTTTGGTACTCGCCATTCACCAAACATACGCTAAATTAACCTCTCTGTGTCATTGATAAAGAGTGTTGTCCTTTAAATTTGACTCAAATATTCAGAACCAACATCTCTCACATTCATAATTTCGTCAACATTTTGCACAAGTTTATCAGTCACGTCTGAATGTCATCTTCTACTAGATTCGTCTTGTACAACTGTATGACCACCCTTGAATTTTGTGCACCAGTCCGTCAGACCATCACTCAAAATCAAATCCCTATAAACAAGATGCAACCGACTACAAATCTCCATGACACTGACTCCTCCTGCTTGCAGAAAGTGAATAACATAACATACTTCACAACTGACTCGAGATGGAATAACGCTGTTCAGTTCAACAGCTTACTTCTTACACACCAATAAATGCAACTGACAGTTGACTGACGTAATGGGACTCTCATAGTCTCCTTTTCCAACCAGACAAGTGCCATGAAGGTACAAGTATTTGTGTATTTCTAATAGCTAATTAGAGGTTATTTATGAATAGCCGTTTGTAGCTGATCGATCATGTGCGGGGGTATTTTAGTAGAACGAAAATGTATCTTCCACCCTAGATTCCAAAATCAAGCACTTTTATACAATTACAATCTACTTTTTGCACTAAATCGATTAATTCTTTTAAATTGGTCCATAACTGGCATGAAAATATCGAACACGTTTTGGGAACCTCATTTTCATGCAAAATCATCATATAGTTAAGTATATTTTATATTTATATATTTTATATATAACTAAAGTTGTATACTTATGCAACTCATGATGGTAAAGGAGATATGATGATAATGATAAATATGTACAAGTTAAGATGACTATAAATGAAGTACAATAATGATGATATGTCACATTTCTATTTGATATTTGGCTAACATAGAGATTACTAATATAAAAATTCGATCAAAAATTGCAAGACATCAGTCACATTCCATGTTTCACGTTCCTCTGGCCCTATACAGGGTGGTCCATTGATAGTGACTGGGCCAAATATCTCACGAAATAAGCATCAAACGAAAATACTACAAAGAACGAAACTCGTCTAGTTTGAAGGGGGAAACCAGATGGCGCTCTGGTTGGCCCACTAGATGGCACTGCCATAGGTCAAACGGATATCAACTGAGTTTTTTTAAATAGGAACCTCCATTTTTATTACATATTCGTGTAGTACGTAAAGAAATATGAATGTTTTAGGTGGACCACTTTTTTTGCGTTGTGATAGATGGCGCTGTAATAGTCACAAACGTATAAGTACGTGGTATGACGTAACATTCCGACAGTGTGGACGGTATTTGCTTCGTGATACATTACCTGTGTTAAAATGGACTGTTTACCAATCAAGGAAAAGGTCGATATCTTGTTGATGTACGGCTATTGTGGTCAAAATGCACAATGGGCGTGTGCTATGTATGCTGCTCGGTATCCGGGTGGACGACACCATCCAAGTGTCCGGACCGTTCGTCGGATAGTTGTTTCATTTAAGGAAACAGGAAGTGTTCTACCACATGTGAAACGTCAACCACGACCTGCAACAAATGATGATGCCCCATAGGTGATTAAGCTGCTGTCGCGGCTAATCTGCACATCAGTAGCTGACAAATTGCGCGAGAATCAGGAATCTCAAAAACGTCGGTGTTGAGAATGCTACATCAACATCGATTGCACCTGTACCATATTTGTATGCTCCAGGAATTGCATGGCGACGAATTTGAACGTCGTGTAGCAGTTCTGCCACTAAGCACAAGAGAAATTACAGGACGAAGACAGATTTGTGCACGCGTTCTATTTAGCGACGAAGTGTCATTCACCAACAGTGGTAACGTAAACCAGCGTAATATGCACTATTGGGCAACGGAAAATCCACGATGGCTGCGACAAGTGGAACATCACCGACCTTGGCAGGATAATGTATGGTGCGAAATTATGGGAGGAAGGATAATTGACCCCCATTTTATCGATGGCAATCTAAATGGTGCAATGTATGCTGATTTCCTACGCAATGTTCTACCAACGTTACTACAAGATGTTTCATTGCATGACAGAATGGCGATGTACTTCCAACATGACGGATGTCCGGCACATAGCTCGTGTGCGGTTAAAGTGGTACTGAATAGTATATTTCATGACAGGTGGATTGGTCATTGAAGCACTATACCACGGCCTGTATGTTCGCCGGATCCTATGTCCCCAGATTTCTTTCTGTGGGGAAAGTTGAAGGATATTTGCCATCGTGATCCACCGACAATGCCTGACAACGTGTGTCAGCGCATTGTCAATGCATGTACGAACATTACGGATGGCGAACTACTCGCTGTTGAGAGGAATGTCGTTACATGTATTGCCAAATATATTGAGGCTCACGGCCATCAATTTGAGCGTTTATTGCATTATTGTGGTATTTACAGGTAATCACAACGTAACAGCATGCGTTCTCAGAAATGATAAGTTCACAAAGGTACATGTATCACATTGGATCAACCAAAATAAAATGTTCATACATACCTTGGTTCTGTATTTTGATTTAAAAAACCTACCTCTTACCAACTGTTCATCTAAAATTGTGAGCCATACGTTTGTGACTATGACAGCGCCATCTATCACAAAGCGAAAAAAGTGCTCCAACTAAAACATTTATATTTCTTTACGTACTACACGAATATGTAATAAAAAATGGGGGTTCAAAAATGGTTGAAATGGCTCTGAGCACTATGGGACTTAATATCCATGATTATCAGTCCCCTAGAACTTAGAACTACGTAAACCTAACTAACCTAAGGACATCACACAACACCCAGTAATCATGAGGAAGAGAAAATGCCTGACCCCACCGGGAATCGAACCTGGGAACCCGGGCGCAGGAAGCGAGAATGCTACCGCACGACCAAGAGCTACGGACAATGTGGGTCCCTATTTTAAAAAACGCAGTTGATATCCGTTTGACCTATGGCAGCGCCATCCAGGGGTCCAACCATAGCGCCATCTGGTTTCCCCTTTCAAGCTAGACAAGTTTCGTTCTTTTTAGTTTTTTCGTTTGACGCTTATTTCGTGAGATATTTACGCCGGTCACGATCAATGAACCACCCTGTATACACACAAAGACTAACTTCAGCATTAACTGAAGTTCATCATTCATTCAAGCTGTAATTAAGTATATAAGAAATTGTGTTGAATGTTTTAGCCACTTATACATTACGTGATGTCACCTTTGGTAGGGCTATTCTCTCTGGTCAACACATGTAGTAAAGTTTGGCTAAAGCAATGAACGTCAAAATATGTGTATGTACTTACTTATGAGAAACAAAGTTGGTTTGAGAATATTTAAGAAATTATAATTTAATTACTGTAATATTATAAATAACAAAAGAAAATACATCAAAACATGTTTTTCATAATTCATCACAGTAAATACTACTACATTAAGAGAAAACTTGAAACACAGTTTATTTTAACAAGCTACTGAGCTACCAAAATGCAGTAACACATACTACTATTCATAGATGGCATCACTATAGCTCACATTGCCTCAGCTGGAGATATCACGACATGTAAGTTGAGTTGCCTATCTTATGGTGCATGAAATTTGTTTCTGTTATAACTTTTTATTTTTGTAGATAATTTAATTCTGATTGAAATTTTGACAGCACTACTACCCCTCAAGAATGCTACCTGCAATACACAAAAGTAAATTTGTTGCCTACCTCATAGGGCATAGGGAAAATTTAGTTTGTTAATTTTTCAGCCAGACATCAACCAATTTTAAAAATTCAAAATGCTAACGTTAACTACACAAAAGAGCCACTTAACAATATATAATTCAATGAAATAACTTATTGTTTCAAAATTAGAAAAAGAGTTTTCTCGTTTTTATTACATTTTTGTTTCTTAATACATTTCAGGAAGAATTGTAAAAATGCCGTTAATGTAGAAACAACATTTTCAGTCTCATTCTAATTTATTTAGTAAACATAGTTGTCATCATGTGTAAGTTGCTATTTTTTGTTTATGGATGACTGGTTTCGATCTACTACAGACTTCAACATCAGATTAATTTCCTCAGTGACAGTATGAGTCACTGGCATGCAGCAGGCCCATCCTTGCTGGCATGGCAATACTTAAGTGTTCCATATGCCACACAGATAGGCCTTCTCCACATCAGCATCTCCTATCACCAAGGGATGATCTCTCTATAGATCAAAACTGGTCATTCACAAATAAAAAGTAACAACTTATAATGAACCACGACTGTATTTACTAAACAAATTATAATCTTACTAGATTGCTGATTTCCTGGAACAATGTTACAAAAAATTTTAAATTCTTCATTCATTTATGTATCAATAGTAAAAAAGTGCTAACGTTATCTACACAAAAAGACTTATTCAACGTTATTTAATTCAATAAAAGTCACTTATCATTTCGAAAGTAGAAAAACAGGTTTTCCATTTTTATTACTTTATTGTTTCTTAAAACACTCCAGAAAGAATTATAAGCGTGCTGTTAATGTAGAAATAACATTTTCAAGCAACTGTGATTAATCTATCTGAATATAAGCAACCACCTTTGTCACAATTGCACACAGTGGTGTAGCGATGGCAAGAAATGTTACTATAGTTATCCTAATAAACCAAATCCACATAACAACCAAAAATATAGATCTGAATATTTTCATAAAGATTTAATGAATTTATATAAAACGGATAATGAAGGGCTGCATATATGATTAAACAAAATGAAATGGATCATATTGATGAGTTGTTTAGTATATTTAACAAGCAAAGACAAAGCTTTACGTATAAAAATTTTACAATAAAGGTAATTGAATAGTTAAATAATGATCACCATATCAAAATACATAAGACAAAGCATGATATTAATTTATGGCAACAATTTTTGAAGATGAATCCATTTCACATGGTTCAAAAACAAAAGAAATTTGATGACTACATGGAGGCTCATTTCGAGCTTATACGGTATGTGTAATATATGATGATACTATATTAGCTAACCTGAATGGATCAAAGTTAAAAGCTTTCACTTAGTATTCGAGTTTGTGCATCATACATGTGATTTTTCTTACCACACATAATTATGTAGGCTTATGTATCATTTGGTAAGTTATCATTAAACATAGCAACCAATTACAGTACTTTTTTGTGTAACTACTATCTTTTTCTACATGTCATAATAATCACATTGATAGGGCAATGTCTTATAAAATTGTATATTTTTATATCAACATCTCCTAGCTTTAATTGCCTAGTGGATCTAAAAGGAACATTTCTTGTGGAAATAATTAATATCTGCCAGTTTTCAAGTAAAATGTATGTAGTTTAACATTGTCATGCAGTGATGTATCATTCTACTGCTTATTTTTAGTTAGTTTCAAATACAACAAATATAAAATAACATATATCATGTACATTCGAATTATAGTAACATATAGTATCTGTTCCATAATTTATCATATCATTTGAGTGAGGTATCTTAGTAGTTTGTAATTCAAAGAATAATATCAGCACCTTAGGACTTTTCAACATTTTTTTGTCATAGCTGAAGTTCATAATTAGGTTCGTATTTAACAACTGGTATTTGAATTTCTGTATTTGCTGCTACACTTTTACCATCTTTCGGAAGAACTTCAGCTTTTGAATCATTATAATCATCACATCTAAGAATACAATCATTTGCACATGAACTCCATGTCAAACGAACAGTTATGTCACGCTCTCATGTAACTTCTGTATTATTTTAAAATATTTTTATTTATCCCTTGTTAACCATATGTTCATCCATGCTTATTTTATCAACTTTAACCCTTTTCATTCATAGGAAAACAATAAAACTGGTAGCTTTCAATTTTGAAACTTCCTGGCAGATTAAAACTGTGTGCCCGACCGAAACTCGAACCTGGGACCTTTGCCTTTCGCGGGCAAGTGCTCTACCAACTGAGCTACCGAAGCACGACTCACGCCCGGTACTCACAGCTTTACTTCTGCCAGTATCTCATCTCCTACCTTCCAAACTTTACAGCAGCTCTCCGCTGCAGAGTGAAAATTGCATTCTGGAAGCTTTCAATTTTGTTCATTTATTAAGAAAAACATATTTCATTTCTAAAATAACTGCTACAGTAGTACCACTGAAATCAATTAAATTATGGTCATTACTAAATCTTTACATTAAATTGGAATAAATAAAAGAATGATTTGATTCATAAATTACTGGTGTACAAAATTCTGCATTAGGCTTAAATTATGCAATAATATAATTTTCGCAGTAAAAATGATTATTATGCTTTTAATTCATTCCATCATCTAAATTAAAATCAATGTTAATTAATTCAAGTGAATAAGTTCAGGAATATAAGTACCAATAGTTTTTTCACTAGCTTCAATAACTTGCTTACTAAATCCTAATGCACTTCCAATACCATCTTTTACATGCATATACACCTTAACATCACTCTCAGTTGTAACTCAGATTAAACATCCATTTCCTTTAATGTACATTTTAGACATCTTTGTGTGAATAAATTTTATTAAGCTTTTCATAGTATACTGACCAATATACATTGTTTCAGCAATACAACTTAATAATCTTGATGTAACATTTGGAGTTAAAACGTTAGGTAAAATCACACCAATCCTACACTTTTAAACTAGGCCTTATGGGTACTGTTTACCTTCCTCTGAGCACTAATGAACTACCAGTCAGTTGTATTATTCTCCTCATTTATTAGGAATTAAATGACATACTAGGATCAAAAAATAAGAATACAAGAAAAGATAAAAAAATTAACATTGTAAATTACTGTCTAGTTCCATTAGATGTGCCAGTAATGGAACAAATGGATGTGGAAAAACAACATTAATCACAGGCAGTTTTTTTTAGAACCAGAATGCTTGAACTGAAATAAAATTAATAATCAAACATTTGTTTTATAAGCTTAGTTTAATCAACAGATCAATAATTTATAAAATGTTGTAGAAAATTTGGACAAAATTAAATGTTGAAATAGCAACCTTCATTGATATTGAAATTATACCATTAGAAGAACGTAAAGATTCTTCACTTGTAGTATTTGGTGATTTTGTATTGGAAAGTCAAGAGGTTGTAAGAGAATATTTTACTAGAGTTGGACATAAAGGAAGTAATGGTTTTAATTTCCCTCAAATGTAAAGTAAAATCGTATTAATAATAAGAGTAAATATACAGTATTTGGACTGGGACTGTTGGTATGTTTAAATATGTTGGTAATTGATGAGTAAAATTCGACAGAGATAAATTAATTGTTGGTGAAAAAGAATATGTAGGAACAAATAAATTGATGAATCTTTTAACTAAAAACATATTACTATGAACGATTTGAATTTCAAATTTGAGGCTGACAATTTATCAAATTATGCAAATATATTATTATGATCAGGAGCATTAAACACAAATAAAACAAAGTGAAATAAAGGTACTCAATACAAAAAATAATTAAAAGCAATTTTTATATTTCAAATTGTAATTATTCTTTGGAAAATGAAAAAAAAACGATCAAGGAATTATTGGGAAATGTAGTGTAATACCATTTGAATATATATGGATAAATGATGTCTGACAGTTAATATATAGATTAATGGTTATTCATGGTGAAGACATAGCTGGTAATCAACATTAATGCAATGACAAAATAGCAATAACAAAAATGTTAAGGAGTAACTTCAATGTTTTCATAATCAACAATCCAAAGGGTTTGCCTTATTCAACCAGATTTTTGAACAATTTTCCACATAGCTTTTGGAAAGGTAAAGGCTATGTAAAGAGCTATAGTAAACATATCAACAAAATTCCATTCGAATACATCAATCTGGCTATAATTACTGTAGTTCAAAACTTGTGAATGATTAACATATGGTGATAAACCTATAAATCCATTAGATGAAGCATTTAAACAATATGATACTGCATATAGAGATCATGAAAAGTATACAGAATAGCCATATAGATGATTAAATGCTAAAAAAATTGCAGAAGGACTGTATAGTAATGATGCATCACTTGGTGAAAAATTAGCTGCAACAACTCTTAGAGGCAGAATGTACGGAAAAAAATTAAGAAAGAGTCTTGAACTTGATGGCAATGTATGGCAACTATATGAAAAAGCCTGTTATTTTTATTTTATGTAAATGAATAATTTCAGTATTGATTATACCTTGCTGCCAAGTGTCAAAACAAAACCAAAATCAATTAAAATTAAGCACAGTAACATCAAAATATGTAGCACTTACAATTTTTAACTCACACTACAAAAAAAAGTAGAAAAAATTGTGAAAATTTAGTCGTTTCATTAGGTACACCCACTGAGATAAAAAACTATTGAATAGCTACCTAAAAAGAAAAATATAAGGAGCTAACACAACATGATAGTCGTTTTCTAATAATATTATTAGCTGCATTATCATATTTAGCAGCTGCTGATTAATTAGCTGGTGCTGCTGCTGCTATTACAAATGCACTTAGAAATAAATAGCCAGTAGTTAAAAAATTGGAAGGAGAAAACTGACATTTGTTAGAATTAAACAAGGGTTAATGGATTTTTAAAGAAAATTTAAATGTTGCAAAAAAAGTCGATATATATCCGAATGCACTGAGTAATTATGTTATAGACAATTTGTTAAAAATAAAAAATTAAATGTTTTCATGGTATTTTTATGACTGAAGTATTGCCTAATCATCATTATGGAATGCATGGATTTATTACCGTAAAACTAAAAATAAAAAGAATTTATTTCACTTATTTGATGGTGATATGCCAAATCAGTTAGTAAATTATTTAGGCCAAGTTTTCAGAATTGTGATGAACATATTTATGGTCTCTTTTGTATATTTGTGCTGATGCTACTATCATATGGTTATCAATTCTGTCATATTTGAGATGTAATAAATGGATATTTTTGGAAATAAAATCTTGTGACCTAGAAAACACTAAAAATGTATTATAATAAAAACAGACAAATTTCAATCATAAATTAAAACACAATTAGATCCAAAAATAAAAAAACGTAGTTAAGCAGTTAGGTACGATTTTTCAAACAACTAAATATTGTATTATATTTAATGGTAGAACATTAGTAGATGTGAGAGATCCAATAAATGATTATAAATAGAATTAAATAATCAAGTTACAAAATGTAAGTATACAAGTATTCTCACACAATTCGAAGTCAATGTCAACAAATTTCATCAAGCAACTGATGTCCTAACTAGAAAAGTACAGCTGTTTGGTAATAGGTTAAAAAGAATTGGAATGTATCAATAAAAGTAAACAAATTAATTTTTTGCAAATTTAGGATTGAAAGATACAGTTAAAGCTACACCAGTAAAAATAAAATTCACATTTATAACCTATGTTAATGATTAATCGAACTTCAGTCGTAGTCCTTAAGGACGACATTGTTTGATATTTTAAACATAGAACAATAATTAAAATTAAAAATAAAAAAATTAATAGAATTCATGGCAGAAATACTGTATATACTTAGATTAGTTATTAGAATATATATAATAAATGAATTACATAAACCTACAACAAGAAATTATCATAGAAGAAAAGATTGAAGTTTGGAATAGATGATTTAAGGTATGCTGTTAGTTGAGATGACCCTGCAATATGAAAAAGGATATCTGTAATAAATACGCGATTTAAATATTGATATATTCATTAAATACGAATTCTGTTACTTCAGTTAAAGAAAAATCAGGTAAAATATAGTTGTAGCATTTGATAATATTTTTAAAAATAGATCACCAATAATTTGCAAACTTAATAGACAAGAGTTTTACAGTAAAGATATATAAATAATACAATATAAATATAAATAATATAATGTTAATGTCTATTCAACATTTAATGAAGCAAATGCATTTCTTGTTGAAGAACTTAATAGAATTTTGAAAGAAAATGTGGAGAAAAAATCTGTAAAGCAATTAGAAGTGGAAAGTTATTGTTTCAAAATTAGTTGGCTAATATAACAACACAATATGACAAACTATAAAAATAAAACCAATAAATGTTAACGAGAAAACTTACAAGCCTAATGCAATAATTGTGTATCTTTCTAAAGCTGTATATTCTATTGGTGATAAAGTCAGAATAAGCATATTGATAGATTCATCTGAAATAGGATAGACTGCAAACTGGTCTCCAGAATTATTTGAAATTAAAGTTGTTACATATTCTGATCGAATTATATAGAATTTGACATGTTGTAGAAGACTTTTATGAACATGTGTTACAGAAAACATTATTGAGATGGATATCTAATTGAAAAGGTGGAAAGGAAAAGCAGTGATAGATTAATTGAAATTGGTTTGGATGTGTTAACTCAGATATAACTAGGGTAAATAAAGAAATCATTATTTTATAAACAAAAATCACCAATTTCATTTTACCCATCCAGCTGACATCTTAATGATGATGTATCTTCATTCATAAGTGTTCCTACAAATTTACTGTTTGATCTGATTGGTGATGGAATATGCATTGTTTGTGAATACTACGAAAAACATAATCATGAAAAACAAATTATCTTCAGGATTTTTCAATAACTTAAATAACATTAGTATTTGAATTGTGTATCTTGGTTTATTTCTTTCATAAAATTCATTTACTCATTCCAAATGTTTTCCTTGCCTTTGTTTTTATGTCCTTTTCATATGAATAATATTCTGTATAATTTTCTGTTTACATTGCATTAATTAGAATATTCGTGATAGATTTTATAATATATATCAGAAATAATGGCAGTTAGTTAAATCATCTAATAAAATGAGTTTTATTTTATGTATAGCATTTCCAGTATTCAATTGTAGTGTTATTTACCTTTCAATAACAGTTGGATGAAAGTCAACAATTGGTACTGTTAAAATATTGGGAGGTATTGTAACTCTATATGAATTTAATATATCCACATATTTACTTGCATCCCATAACGTAGTCTGATGTAATATAATACATCATTAAGTGTATTTGATACATTTCTGTATTTCTGTGCACCTTAAACATTTCGCAACTATACTTTCAGTTAGTGTATAAGCATAACATACAGTTTATCTTCACCTGGTCTACCACTATTACATTACTTTGAAGAGGTAGTTTAGATATGTATCTCCAACTTTAAAGAATTCTTAGTATATTTTTGGATGTAGCAATGTATATAATTTGATTTTTTTTTCAGTTCTAGAAAAGAAGGTATAATATTTTTAGTTGTAAAATTCTTTATCTTGAATTTTTACTTCTTTTGTAACTGATCTTCAATTTGTTGAAGTTTATGTTCACCATATTTTCTGACTTCCTAACACATACCAGATACCAATTTTTCAAACTTTTTAGCTTCATTTTCTTAGATGATAAAATAAGAGTATATAGTTTACATCTATTAACAAACAGAAATGAATTTTCATTTCCATTTAATATTACCAATTTGGAGTAGTTCAAAATTTTGTAATATATTTTTTCATCTTAATCAGTATGCGTATATTCATAATTAGTTATTTATTGACCAAAATTTCACCTAAATCTTCAGATGTACATGTGAATTACTCTTTTCATCAGTAATAACACACACTTGCTTATCTTTGTAGGAGAATTTTATATATATATATATATATATATATATATATATATATATATATATATATATATATACATATATATATATACATATATATATATGAAAATTATTCTACTAATTTTTTCTTGTTGTTTTAATTTTAATTAACAGCAAAACTTCTGTAGTTAATCAACTTGTAAATAATTAGTCTCTCCTTTTTTAGAAGATAGAATTAATTAATGTATGCTAGATTCATTAATGAATATAATTTTTTCACTACTACAGAAAATTTTATGTATTTTATTTTATCTTCATCATATGTTTCATAAAAATATCACTAGTATTTTTGTATTCCAATATTTCAGCTTAAAGTATGGTTAATTATTGTCAACATACACATTCTTATTATTAAATGAATTATTATTAAATACAAGATCATTTATATCTATTGTATTTAGAATATCATGTACATTAAATTATTTTTATTATATATAAACTAAGATTCCACTACTACTGTTATTTGTGAAAATAATAGTTGCAGATGATAATTGTAAGATAATAAAACATTTAGTATGTAAGGTAATTAAGGATTACGTCATTTTGAATATTTGAGACCGTCTTAATTCATAATGGATGATGACAGGCATTAATGTTATTTTAGTTAACACATAATCTTGAAATAAGTGATGCGATTAATGATTATTTCTTAAATTTTATGAATGTGCCAGGATATGAAAAGATTCGTTTGCTAGCTGTGGTACTAGTATGTATAAAAAGATTAAAAAGGTATAAAATGACACTATAAAGGTGCAAATACAAGTATATTTTAAGTAGCAGAAGTTGCATTTCATCTGTGGCAAATATATGTTGACATTCAGTTTGATTATTATAGCAATAATCGTTATATTTCAATAATAAATAAAAGATGAAAATTTAGATATCAAATTGATAAAAATATCAGATATTTCGTTAATAAATAAAAGATGAAAAATTAGATATCAAATTGACAAAAATATCTGATCTCAGAAGAATTAAATGGAAGAGATAATCATTAGCTGATGCATTATATCAACCAATGAATAATAGTCCAGTAGAATTACATGTGGATTACAATGAGTAGTGGTGTTAGGATACTGATTGAAATGCACCAAAGTACCAAACAAATATGTTTGATGTAGCAGTGCATGAGTTTGTAAATGAATTGGATTTACAACAAACAGGTCTTTAAATATCTTACCATAAGGGATCAAATTTACAATTACCCAAAGTTGACATCTATGCTATTCAAAGTTGGTATAGAAAATACCAGTAACACAATACACAACCAATTCATCCAAAAGCTACACCAGTTTTATCATCTACACCAGTTGAACAAGTTGAATCATTATGGCAAAGTAAAAATAAAGATCACACACTAATTGTGAATGGACATCTTCGTTTCGTTTATAAAAATTGGGTCTCAGTATCTAATGCCAAAATCGCAATTAATAACTATTTTGTCACCACCAACTCTACAAACTAGAAATGGTGTACATCAAAGGGCACACAGTTAAATTGTAATATGGAAATGATGTATGTGATGCATTTATAAACATTACAAATAATTCCAAAATGTCAAAGCAACTATCTAGTAAAGGATTACATTAACATTCGGTATTAAATGGCATAGTCATTGCATATTCAGGTTGAATGAGTGTAGTTTTAAATATAAAGTACACGGTATTATAAATTGATGGTTTCCAGGATTACATCGAGCATAAATTTTACATTTAGGTATGTTGGGATGCTGTCTTTCCTCAAAGACTATATTTTATGTGATTAAAGAGCTACGTTTCATACTATCAATAAAAATACAGCTTCAAAAAACTTGTGTGATACTGAAATAGGCGATGTCTATCATACAATTCACCCCAAGTTGGCCATAAAGCAATTCTAGTGGTCAATAACGAATTTAATATTATATTGTCATATAGATATGCAGAAATGATAGGTGGGATGATTGTACAGCTATGAGTGGTAACAATATTGTACATAATGGTACAATAGATGAATTACATGCATCATAATTTCTAGCACAATAAATTGAAAAGTTATATGTACATTGAGACTGAAATTAGAGTTTTGGTTTATAATAAGTGGATACCCACTATAAAATGTTACAGGTGTGACAATGTCAAAAAATAATGACGAATTTAATTTTAGTAAGTATCAAATGATGTGAATCTAAGTGTATAGAAATAATGTGCAATATATTATACTAAGAGATGTGATATTCATAGAGATAATATTGTAATAAAAGTTCCATGTGAGTGTGGTAGATGTATAGCTACATGCATACTCAAATGATGAGTAAAAACATTAATTCCGAACTATCTCTCAGATAGTAAAATGTCTTAATAATATTTACAGCTGTAGAAAGACACATATGTACCTTATTGTGGACATAATTAATAATTTTTATGTCTATAAAAAGGTACATCTAATTATGAAAACAAAACTACTTATCAGATTGTATCTGCTTCTTAATTATTTTCTATATAAAGGTACAACTCATTTTGGAATCATAACTACTAAAAATTCTTAATAATAATTGTCTATATAAAAGACATATGTGATTGTATCTAGTTGTTTATTACAGCTATCAAATATTCTCTGTATAAAAAGAAACAAATGATTGTGAAAACAGAACTATACATCTGAAGGTATCTTCTTGTGATACTACACCTATTAAATATTATCTATGTAAACGTAATCTATTTTACTATTTGTAAAATTTGTAAAATCTTATCTACTAAATACTCTTAATAATACTGACATCATTACAATATTCAACTGTATCTACTTAAAAAATCATCACTTTCAGATATTTAACATTATATCAATAGATGATTCATTTGTATATAGTTAATCTATCACACAGAAAAAAATTCCGAATAGTTTCAATCCTCTAAAATTGGAACACATAAATTTGAGATGCTTAAGATTTAACGAACTTAAACAATAAGCATAACAACACAGAAAAAATGCTGTAGAATTGAAACCAATAAGAATTAGTTGATAAATCATGTACTAAATTGCAGTATTATTCCTGCATCAACTGATCTCAGAACTGTAGCTAAAAATCTAAATCTTAAAGACTACTGTCTTCAAAATTATATAAAAATGATTCACAGTATTCCAATATTTCCATTCGCTGTTGATACATTTGAGGAGCCTAAGATAAGAAATATTAGTAAATATAATTTGAGAGAAAAAGCATTTTAGTGTAAACTTGTAACATAAAACATTGAAAATCATCTTGGAATAAAAAAATACCCTAGATATAATGATATCACCAAAATCTACAGTATATGAGTTAATAAAAGATAATCTTCAAACACACTTGGATTAGTGGTGTATTTCAAATTATGCTGTGACTTCAAAATGGAAATGATGAAACCAATAAAAGAAATTGAATTTTCGTCATCCAACTATGAAACATTAAATGATAAAGATATAGCTTACCTTCATACCAATTCAAAACGACATATTTTGAAACATACAAAAGATTTTCAAGATACAGGTTCAGGATGGATGTTGTATAGAATATTAGGATTACAATTAGGTGTTACCAGGTCAAATAAAAAAGCACATGTAAATGTTAAAAATAATGATGAGAAATGTTTTATTTAGTCAATATCATAAGCATTACATCTGGTTGCACCAACAAATAAAAATCCTAGTCGAACTAGTAATTACGAAAAATACATCAAACAATTACAAAGGAAAATTTTTCAAATAGACTATCCAGTCAAAATTAGTGATGTCCCTAAAGTAGGTTGGAGGGTTGGAACTTTAATAGTGGCAACTACAGCTTGTAGAAAATAGATAGATGTTTCAAAGTTTTACTGACCTTCAAAGTAGCCACCATCATCATGTATAACCTGTTGCCAGCAATGTCGTAGTCATAGGATACTCTTAGCAGTGCCAGTTGTGTTGAGAGTTTGACTGGCGCAGTCTATTGCCTGCCGAATTTGTAGCAGTTCGGAAGTGAATGCCGTGAAGTGTTTCCTTCAGTTTAGAAATCGAGTTGAACATACGAGGCCTTAAGTCAGGGGAGTGCAGTCAATGGTATAGCACTTAGCAGCCCCATCAGTCAAACAAATCAGTGACATATAGATACTCAGATCCAGCTAAAAATTTATGGAATGTATGAAAAAACAGTAGAAGAAATTAATAATATACCGGGTGATCAAAAAGTCAGTATTAATTTGAAAACTAAATAAATCACGGAATAATACAGATAGAGAGGTACAAATTGAAACACATGCTTGGAATGACATCGGGTTTTATTAGAACCAACAAAATACAAACGTTCAAAAAATGTCCAACAGATGGCGCTTCATCTCATCAGAATAGCAATAATTAGCATAACAAAGCAAGACAAAGCAAAGATGATGTTCTTTCCAGGAAATGCTCAATATGTCCACCATCATTCCTCAACAATAGCTGTAGTCAAGGAATAATGTTGTGGCCGGCCGAAGTGGCCGCGTGGTTATAGGCGCTACAGTCCGGAACCGCGCGACCGCTATGGTCGCAGGTTCGAATCCTGCCTTGGGCATAGATGTTTGTGATGTCCATAGGATAGTTAGGTTTAAGTAGTTCTATGTTCTAGGGGACTGATGACCACAGCAGTTAAGTCCCATAGTCCTCAGAGCCATTTGAACCAATAATATTGTGAACGGCACTGTAAAGCATGTCTGAAGTTATGGTGAGGCATTGGCGTCAGATGTTGTCTTTCAGCATCCCTAGAGATGTCGGTCGATCAAGATACACTTGCGACTTCAGGTAACCCCAAAGCCAATAATCGCACGGACTGAGGTCTGGGGACCTGGGAGGCCAAGCATGATGAAAGTGGTGGCTGAGCATACGATCATCACCAAACGACGTGCGCAAGAGATCTTTCACACGTCTAGCAATACTTTTTTTTGTTCTAATAAAACCCCATGTCATTCCAAGCATGTGTGTCAATTTTTACCTCTCTATCTACATTATTCCGTGGTTTATTAAGTTTTCAAATTTATACTGACTTTTTGATCACCTAGTACATTCACAAATTATGCTGATGAAGAAATTAACAAGTGAACAATAATTAGTCCATTCCAGATCTAAACAACTTTCACTATGTGAATGACCATACGCAAGAAATAAGCAAAAGGAGCATCATCATGGTCATCTAACTGGAAATTATATAGCATCATTGTGTAATGAGTACGATCTTAAACTACAACAACCAAAATTTATACATTTTTCTTATATAATCTTACTGCCTGTGATTCGCATTTGTTTGCGAATGAAGTTGCCGATGATGAAAAAAAATAGATTTGATTCCAGATAATAAAGAAAAATAATAAGCTTTTATGTACAAACACATAGAGTAAAAATGAGATAAATTTAGATACATTTAGATCCATGCCATCATCAGTAAAGAAATTAGTCTAAGACCTATCAAAAGAACAAATGACTTACTGATGATAAATTGGATCTGGTTATTAGAAAAGGGGTATACCCATGTGATTGTATATATAATTGGAAACGATTCAATGAAACACAGCTACCACCTAAAAACGATTTGTCTAGCAGGATGAATTAATATAATATTAGTGATGATCACTATGAACAAGCAAAATTACTATAGAATATGTTTGGCATAAAACATATGAGTGAATATCATGATTTACATCTGGAAGGTAATGCGTTAGTATTAGCAGATGCGTTTGAAAATTTTAGAGCTACATGTTTAGTATCAAGCTAGGTATTATACTGTGCCTGGGTTAGCATGGGATGCACTTTTGAAAATGACAAAACAATCACACAATTACATGATTATGGTATCATTGCAATGGTAGACTAAGAAATAAGAGGTTGCATAGCAAGGTGTTGTAAAATATATGTAAAAGCAAATAATAAGTATTTGAAATATTACAATCCACATAAGAAATCAAGTTATCTAATGTATTCAGATGCAAACGATTTGTATGGTTGGACTATGAGTCAATATATACCATATGGTGGATTTAAATGGGAAAATAATTTGAATGCTGATGTGATAAATATTGCTGATCATTCTGATAGTTGGTACATATTTGAAGTTGATGTGGAATTTCCAAAAGAGCTACATGGTAATCATAAGAATCTCCCCCTGGCACTAAAAAATAAAAATACCTGTTAACTATATTTAAATAATAATTATAAATAAGGGGTACATCATAGAAATTTAAAAAATGTGTAAAATTAGGATTAAAATAAACTAAAATAATATAATATTAAAATTTAATCAATCAAATTAGTTGCAAAAGTAAATAGATAAAAATGTAAATGTGAATGAGAGCAAATAATGTACTTCAATAAGATTTCTACAATCTCGTGAATAACAGTGCATCTGGCTAGAGAATGGAAAATATGTACAACTGAGTCAATATAAAAATTGTATCAGATGGTGAAAACGTGATAAACTAGTAGCTATGTCAAATTTCAAACATTGAACAATATTTAATGAAAATCTAGTAGCAATTAATATTAATAAAACAAAATCAAATTCAGTTAATCATCTACACTGGCATGATATTATTAGGCATACCAAAGGAATTAATGTGTAACGTCCATTACAATTTACTGGAGCCTAACTATGGCACAAATATTCCACTGTGTTATCAAGATACAGCTAGTTATATATACACAACATAAAATGTTATGTTGTAATACACATATGAAGAATATGCTGGAGAAATTGGATACAAGTGCTTATCCATGTAATAATGTGTATTATACAGGGTGTACCGTTTATCTTGACCACCCTAAATAACTGATGGCTAGATGCAAATTACAAAATGTTTCAAGCAAATGTTCTTTACCTGTCAGGGTGACATCAATCAGCATGATTGCTTCGTTGTAGCTTTTTTTTACAAAGATATGAACAGCGATATAACTTTTTTAAATGGCACCCTGTATTTTTTATTTGGTAATCCATTTCCTCTTCTAAAGACCTATTCAAAAATGTATCACAGTCTATCATTCACTGATACACAATGTTATTACTTACACAACACAACATTGATGCTGACACTCCCAGCGCTTAGTGCAGGTTATTTTGGGTAATTGAACACATCCACGTGCTGATGTTGACAAAGGACAAATGTAAACATAAGTAGAATGCACACACGTCATTCCATCAACCAGCATCAGTTGAAGAGTTCCATGAGTAGAATGTACACCAACGGAGATAGGGTAGAAATGCTACTCATCTATGGGGAACATAAGTTAGCAGAACAGTAATTGCAATACAATTTTCTTATGTAATGGTACATTTAGTACAGTAGTTTCGTCCTTTTAAATACTGTTGTGTGGAGTAAGCATACAGTAAAGGCTGTCCTTCCTACAAACTGCATCAACATAACGTTTACTTTATTGTTGTTGTTGAACATAGGCGAAATGCTACGCAGGCAGGGGAACTGTACAGAGAGCGATATCCTGACAAGAACCCACCTTCCCGACGGATGTTTTCTCGTCTTGTTGCGACGCTTCAGGAAATGGGAAGTTTCAGCCCACAACTACGCAATTGTCATAGCGCTCGCACAGACGAAGCTGCCAAAGTTACTGTTCTTGCTTCCATTGCTATGAATCCACATGTGAGCACACGACAGCTTGAACACGAGATAGGCATTCCTAAAACCAGTGTACAACGTATTCTTACAAGTCACCAGTTCCATCCATACCATGTACAGCTACATTAGGAATTGCGTGGGATTGGAAATGAAATGAACATATGGCATCGTTGGCCGGGAGACCCTACTGGGGTAAAGTTCGGCTGCCAAGTGCAAGTCTTATTTCATTCGACACCACATTGGGCAACTTGCGCGCCAGTGATGAGGATGAAATGAAGATGATGACAACACTCAGTCCCCGAGCAGAGAAAATCTCCAACCCTGCCAGGAATCGAACCCAGGCCCGCTTGCATGGGAGGCGAGCACGTTACCACCCAGCTAAGCAGGCCGACTGCATGGGAATTATTTCCAGAATCTTGTACCGTTCTGTCAGTGGGAACAGCAAAAAATCCTCGTCAACCCGAACTTCTTCTCCAATGTTCTATTTAGTGATGAATGTTCCTTCCCGAACAAAGGACAGGTAAATACAAGGAGCATGCATTTTTGGTCCAATGAAAACCCACGATGGCTAAGCCATGTGGAACCTCAGCATCATTGGAGGGTTAAAGCCTGGTGTGTGATGCTTGGTACTACAATTATTGGCCCTTATTTCATCAATGATAGTCTAAACGGCATGGCATATGCCAACTCCCTCAGACGAATCGTTCCTCCTCCTCTGGATGAAGTGCTGCTAAGAACCAGAATGCTTATCAGTATCACCACTATGGATGGCCAGCATATAATGCCTAGCTTGCACATCGTGTTCTGAACTGAAGGTATCCTGCCAGGTGTATTGGTCGAGGAGGAACAGTTACTGGGCCTTCTAGGTCTCCTGATTTAAATCGTCTTGACTTTTTTCTTTGGGGATGCATTAAAGACGTTGTCTATCGCGATTTTCCAACAAATCCAGAGGACATGCAGGTACGTATTGTGCTTGCTTGTAATTTTCTTCAGCAGGCAACACTGTAAATAATTCTTTCATTCAACGAGTGCACCAGTGTATCAGTGCCCAGGGTCACCACTTTGAGAACCTTTGAATGTTCTACTCCTGGGCAATGTTAGAGGAGAGTCAAAATCTATTTTGTGTTAGGTTTTTACTTGGTTTTCATTTGGTTTCTGACAATCCCAGCAAGTGGACGAGTTTGTGATCCTGAGCTCAAAGTCAATTCTGTGTTATATAATTAATAACGTTGTGTTTCAGTGAATGGTGCAATGTGATACATTTTTGAATAGGTCCTTAGGAGAGGAAATGAATTACCAAATTAAAAATACAGGGTGCCATTTAAAAAAGTCATATCACTGTTCATATCTTTGTAAAAAACAAATTGCAACGAAGGCAATCATGCTGATTGATGTCCCCCTGACGGCTAAAGAACATTTGCTTGAAACATTTTGGAATTTGCATCTGAACTAACAGTTACTTAGGGTGGTCAAGATAAATGGGACACCCTGTATACTGCAGATTAATAAAAAAGTCTTAGGAGAAATGAAAGATGAATGCAATGAAAAAATAATTACCAACATATTATTAAAACAATAATTTTCAACGTGATAGTGTCAATGATATTGTATCTAGATTCTCTGAGAATGATTTTTATTAATTTGAGAGCTATATATTAAATCTGAATGATTTTTATTAATTTGAGTGCAATATATTAAATCTATTAATTTCATTTTATTTATTTTTAATTGATATTCGAGATGATCTGTTTATACTGTTTGTTTCATTTATAATGAATACAAAACATATTTCATTGATTATTATCGTTAGTTATGTATATTCTATCATTAGTTATGTAAGTATATGTTGACGAGATTCCCGAAATGTAATCGTTATTTTCAGGTGCATTATAGACTTAGTTTACAGAATTCATCGTCATCAATCAAAAATGCCTACAAAGCGGCCTGTTATCAGATAAAAGTGCTTGATTTTGGTAGTTTGGGTAGAACATAGTTTTCCTTCTGTTTATCTTCTTTTCATCTGACCTCCAAGGACAAGCTGTTGTGTGTACCTTGTGGGACATTAGGCCTTTCTTCCAGGAGAGGTATTCCTGTGAGGTAAGCCAGAGAGCTGCAAGACAGGAGAAAGGTCTTGGCAGAAGCAGTGCTATAAGGATGGATCGTGGGTCATGCCACGATGTTACACAACAGTGCACATGCCACTGCAGAGTGCGAGTTTCATTTTGAAGTAGTCTGTTTTGTTTTATGTGCCACCTTTCCATGTTGTGCAGCTAACGGATTTTCTCTGTCCCTACAGCGAACATCACGGGCACAGCCATCATGGTGGTGACCATGTTGATGCAGTTTAGCACCACAGGCACCATCAGCATGGCGAACCTGCAGAGTGCCGAGCTGCATCCAACATGTCTGCGTCAGATCGCAGTCAGTCTCGAATGGGGCATCGGTGGTATCGCCATGTCTGCTCTACCCTACCTTGCCTTGATGGTATGTGAAGTATTATTGCTTAAATGTGTGAAAAGAGCCATCGTTGGTTGATTGTAAGATCATTCATTCCATAAGAGTCACAACACAGAATTATAGGAGTAAACATTCAGAATAGGTTAAAGTGGAGCATGCAAAGAAAATTAGTTGTGGGATAATCAATGCTATTTTCTTCTTCCTAAAATCCAAAAGCCTCTGAGTGAAACCTTTTTGTACTGATCCATCAAGCTTGTCTGAGGCTTTCTTGGATCTGTCCTCTCCAAACATGTCCACAAACGTGTTGAACAGAACTCACCTGTCAGCACCTTCTACCATGGCTCGTCCATCCAATGAAGAATACCCACCCATCTCCCCCATTATGGACACAACTTCAGGCAATCAACAAGGATTCGTCCTGTCACTGATTCTTTGTGTTCTACACAGAGCCAATGTTCTTAAAAAATCCCCTCCCATGCAGCAACTTGAGTAAACTCACAACACCACTTTCCATTGCATCTATCCCATCGTCCATTCGTCCTATCATTACTACACCATCTCAATGATTTTACCTGTTGGTGTCATGGCGGCGGTATCATGTACAAGAGATATAAAATGCACCACGTTAGAAAAACTGTTCTTTGTACCTAGATGAATCATGTTTACAGAGTTGTTTGTGCTAAGAGACAAGCAACACAGTGTGAAATAGCCGCACAAATGAACGTGGGACGTACGAAGAACGTATCCATTACGACAGTGTGGAGAAATTTTGTGTTAATGGGCTATACCATGGACGACTGAAGGGAGTACGTTTGCCTTCAGCATCACATCGCTGCTGCAGGAGCTTTCCAGGGTCCTCACCATATCGACTGGATAGTATACAACTCGAAAACTGTGGTCTGGTCAGATGAGTCCCGATTTTAATTGGTAAGAGCTGATACTGCGGTTCAAGAGTGGAGCAGACTTCACAAAGCCATGGACCAAGTTGTCAACAAGGCACTGTGAAAGTGGTGGTTTCTCCATAATGGTGTAGGCTATGTTTACATGGAATGGATGGGTCCTTCAGTCCAACAGAACCAATCATTGACTGGAAATGTCTATGTTTCGTTACTTGGAGACTATTTGCAGCTGTTTGTAGACTTCATGTTCCCAAACAATGATGGAATTTCTATAGAAGACAATGCGCCATGTCACCAGGTCACAACTGTTTGCTAGTAGTTTGGAGACAATTCGAAGAATGGTTTGACCACCATCACCCGACACGAATCTCTTCGAAAGTTTTGGGACGTAGTCGAGAGGGCAGTTCATTCTAAACATCCTACACCAGCAACACATTCACAATTATGGATGGCTGCAAACGCAGCATGCCTCAGTATTTTTGCAGTGGACTTTCAACAACTTGTTGAGTCTATGCCACATCGAGTTGCTGCACTACGCCAGGCAGAAAGAGATCTGACACGATATTAGAAGGCATCCCATATCTTTTGTTCTCTCAGTGTAAGTAAAGGAAAAATAATCTGAATGTCATGTTTTTGAGATTTATAACTCACAGTTCACAAACACACAATCTTTCAAGTTCAAACAATAAAGTATTTCGAACTCACACTCATTCAGAAACCGACCTGGAACCCCCATCTACGAACCATCCAAAACAACGGCCACAAAGCCGGCCGGGATGGCCGAGCGGTTCTAGGCGCTACAGTCTGGAACCGCGCGACCACTACGGTCGCAGGTTCGAATCCTGCCTTGGGCATGGATGTGTGTGGTGTCCTTAGGTTAGTTAGGTTTAAGTAGTTCTAAGTTCTAGGGGACTGATGACCTCAGAAGTTAAGTCCCACAGCGCTCAGAGCCATTTGAACCAATGGCCACAAATATGTGCCCAGTGGTTGGAAGAGACAATAGGTCACAACCATCTACAAGAAAGATAACAAAACTCGTGTCAAAAATACCGTCCAGTTTCACTGACATCCATCTGTTGCAGAATCTTCGGATACAGACTGAACTCAAACGTAATATGATACAGTAAAGAGAGTGACCTCTCGGCACCTAGCATAGATTCTGAAAACGTAGATAGTATGAAACACAGGTCACAATTTTCTCAAATGACGTCCCCAAAGCCACGGATCTAGGCAAGCCAGTGGATCCACTATTTCTTGCCTTCCAAAAAACATATGTCTTACTACCACACAAACGTTTTTTCAACAAAAGTAGGATCATGTGAGTTATCGAACAAAATGGGTGACTGGGTTGTGGATTTCATGGAAGGGTGGACGCAACATGATATCTTGAATGCATGGACATCAACAAATGTGGAAGTAATTTCACGTGTACCCCAGGGAAGTGAATTGGGACCTTTACTGTTCATGTTGTGTACTAATAACCTGGCAGACAATATGACAATATCAGTAGTAAACTCAAGACCATTTGCAGATGATACGGTTATATGTAATGAATTTCTGTTTGAAAGAAGCTATACAGCTATCCAGACAGTTCTTGATAAGATATCAAGATCATTCAAAGATTAGCACTTTGCTTTAAATGCACTAAGATGTAAAATTGTGTATTCACAAACAGCAGAGAAGTAGTATTCTTTGGCTTCAATGTCAGTCAGTCAACTCGTACTAATACCTGGGTGTAAAAATTTGTGGGTGGAATGATCACATAAGTGGTAGGGCAACAAAAACATCAGCACACACTGCGGGTTGCCTACATCAGGGGCAAGTATAGGTTCAAGGGCAATATATTATTCTCCTTTGATTGACAGATCTTCAACCAATTGTTCTGCTAAGAGGACTAACCCCCCTGGGGATAATCCATTCTTGTGATTCACAGATTATGACCTCTTGGGGATAATCCTTTCTTTTGATTGACAGGTCCTTAACCTATTGTGCCCCCACCCCTCCCCCTCCTCCTCCTCCCCATTCACCTCCTCTTCAACCATTAGTTGATCGGTCATTTTGAGGGACATCGATTGCAGATAATGGAATATTGTTTAAACAATTTACACAATGTGTGGCAATTTTTTATTTAAACAATTTATGGGATTCGAGGCGGTGTGCAGAGTATAGTTAAAGAATTTGTCATTAAAGCGATTGCAATAGATGGAATGTTATTTAAACAATACACACAATGTGTGGAATATTGTTTATTTACACAATTTCACGATACAAGTCTGTGTTTAGAATACAGATTATTTATTTAGTTATAGAATTTGTTGGTAAATTGACCAAAGTGTATGCAATACTGTTCATTTAATCAATGTACAAGATACAAGGCGGTGTATTGAATATGGTTTATTTAAAGAATTGTCAGGAAATCGATCGCAGTACGGAATATTTAAACAATTGCTGCACTGCTTTATTCTGATTACACTTGGAAACACTGAATGGGATTAGTTTATGTTTGCTGCCAGAGTCATGGATATTAAGGCACTTATTATTTATTTTCCTCACTTTTCCTAGCACACTGGCGTCTAAAAACGGATGGCAAAATCACAACAATTACATATCTAAAAATTCATGTCATGTTTATAAACCCACTGTCACTTTCTGCAGATGGACAAGTTACTAGAATATCAGTGGCAAACAATGTTTTACAGATCATGCAACGTACAGCACTCTATCATCAGGGCACAGCAACAAAGGTAAAAACCGTACAATCTCCTAATTACAGATCACATTACTAAATATCATTGACCACAGACCTCACATCGGCCTCCCTTGATCTCACGGCCACAAACAAAGCAACAAGTGCCAGCATTCTGTTGGTCGGGATATTCCTGTCTCTGTCTGTCTCAAGAGGCCACTCCCTGTTTGCCTATGTGAACTAATGTCGTGAAACATGCAGATGGAGGTTTGCAACTCTACTCAGAAAACAGTGTTCCTATTGGCTAATGCTGGAGACAAAGGTAAAGCTGATATAATTTGGATATCAAAAATAAAGTGAAATAAGCCATTTGCTCTGTCCTTTCAAATTAATTGTTTAACAATTAACAGTAGTCAAATAGATCGTTTAAAGTACTCACCTTCACCTTATGACAGGCTGTTCCGACCGAGCTCCAGGGAGCCGGATCGCTCTAGAGCGCTCACTGTGGCAGCTCGGAGCCCGCGTGGAGGGGGAAAGCGAATTCACTGCCCCCTGGCCGCATGCGGCCGCAACTGACGCAATAATCCGTGATCAATGGCAGCTATGACTAGCCACGGGAGCCCTCTGCCTCTATTGGAGGATACCTTTCTATTCATTGACAGGGATGGACGTCCGCAGTGTCTTGTATGTCATAAAGTATTCAATTCTGCGAAGAGGTACAATATACAACGACATTATACACGTCTTCACGCAGCGCACTACGATCAGGTAGAAGGCGTTGCACGCAGAGAACTGGTAGCCAGGCTTAAGAACGACATACCACGAGAATTAAGTTTAAACACGGTTTCGTAACACGGAGGGTATCAAAATATGCAACATTGTTCGTGTTCTGTATTGCGTTTATAATTTTCAGGCGAATGAGAGCGGAGAAAACACTACTGAATCTGCAATTCGAGCAAGCTACAGGGTCGCTCACATCATTGCGACGAGTTGCAAGCCGTTTTCGGTGGGACCACTCGTAAAATCGTGAATGGTAGCAGTTGCAGAATGTTTGTTTCCAAGGGAGGTGCAGGCAATTGAAGGGGTTTGCCTGTCGAAGCAAACAATGTCTCGTCGAATCCTGGATATGGCAGAGGATTTAGAGATACAGCTCAGGAAGAAGGTGGAGAGCTCTGTTGCATTTTCGCTAGCGCTTGACGAAAGCACTGACATATCGGACTGTGCTCAGCTTGCAGTCTTTGTGCGTGGTGTCGACATGGAGCTGCAAGTAACTGAAGAACTCTTGGAGGTGGTACCATTCGATTACACCGCAACAGGACGTGACATTTTTTAAGCTATTTGTGAATCAGTGGACAATATGAATTTGCCGTGGGATAAGCTCCATTCTGTACCAACAGACAGTGCATCACAAATGATCAGGCGTCACCAAGGTTTTGCTTCTTGTTTGAAAAATAAGCTCAGGGACGAATTCGGGAAAGACATTTTGACTCTTCATTGTTTTATTCACCAAGAAGTACCGTGTGCTGAAACAGTAGAGCTAGGTGGCATAATGAAAGATGTCGATAAGTGTGTGAATTTTGTGCGGCGTCACGGTATGAATCATTGGCAATTCAAAGGATTCCTGAAAGATATGGAAGCGGAGTATGGGGATATACCTTACCACAGTACAGTTCGGTGCCTGGGTCAGGGAAAAGTTCTTGATGTTTTCTTTGCCATTCGTGGGGAAATATCCCTCTTTCTCGAAATGAAAGGGGAAGAAATGCATTGTCTGAAAGATATAAAATGGATATCAGACCTGGCGTTCCTAGCTGACATAACTATGAATCTGAATAATTTAAATCTGTCATTGCAGGGCAAAGGGCAGCTAATCATTGACATGCATGACCAGATCAAAGCGTTCATGGAAAACTTACTTTTATTTGAGAGGCAGATGAGTAATGGACATTTAACGTTCTTCAATCGTCTTGCTTCTTCAGAACTACCTGAAGGTACTACTTTCGGCGATTACCAAGCAAAGTTAAAGCAGCTCATCACGTCGTTAGAAACACGATTCCGAAACCTCACTAGTTTGGAAATGGAACATAAGGTGTTCAGCACTCCTTTTTCAGTTTCCCGCGATGACTTGTCATCGACACTTCAATTGGAGATCATTGGTTTGCAAAATTCAACTTTGTTGGAAGAGAGGTACTACAACACATTGGATTTGTCACGATGGTATTGTTCATTACAGCAAAAAACATTTCCCAAGCTTCACAACAATGTCGCTCAGATCATGTGCATGTTTGGATCTACGTATTGTTGTGAGCAGGTTTTCTCAGAAATGAAAAGTGTAAAAAGGAAGGAATGATCGTTTCTTCAGTATGCAACAATGAAGGCCATCCTCCGCATTAATGCTGCGAACACTTTGACGCCTGATATTTCCTATCTTGTAATGAAAAGAAAATGTCAAGCTACAGGGGCCCAATAAATTTTGTATGCAATTTCTCGTAAAACAGCTGTTTCTTAATTATTTCCTGAACATCGAATTTCCTGGAGTAGCATGTCACCACGTCTTAGCAGCTACGAGTATGAGGTTGTCGATCTTGTAAGACGCAGCTGGCACATCAAAACGCTTGCGTTGCCGCCTGCCTCAGCCAGTTGTGCCAAATGCCGGTGTGCCGGCCCACTTGAATGGTCACAGTGGGCGACATGGCTCCCTGGAGCAGGGAGCGCTCCGCGGCTCACAACGGAGCCGACGAGCTGGATAGCCTGTCTTATGATAATACTTCTCCATAATAAAACGTATTTTCGATATTTGAGTGCCACACACAAGCATGCAAGTAACAGGGCAAAGAGAGTCTCACCCCACCCAGCATTGTTGCCAAATTTACTCAAAATGGCAGATCCAAGATGGCGATGATAGATGTGGCAACAGTGCAATGATGTCATTGTGGGAAGTTCAAATTTTGGATGGAAAATAGGTCAATTGGGCTAGCTATACTAATCTAAGTCATACAGCCACCACCTCTTCCTTGGAATTGGCAGGAAAAGGACTCAGCCTGTGCTGGAGAGCTAGAGAGGAAGGAGCATCCTTTATTTATTTTCAGTGTGAAGTTGGACAGTTATTTAGGGATGGATTTCATGTAGTTTACTTATTACACTCATACTTGAGGTCACAATACACAGCCTACAGACCTGCAAACTACTCGTAAATCACTGAAAAAAAGAAGTTCACTGATGTACAGACACGAAAACAACTCGTAAATTGTCAAAATAATGCTTGTAAAACCTTATGCAAACATACTCACTAATTTTAAATTGTCGAAATAATGCATTGCACAGCCCATAGACATGTTTACAAAATAATACAACATACACGTTCACTACATGTAAAATTGGCGATACAATGCATGTACAACGCTCTACGAGGGCTATCCACAAAGTACATTACGTTTTGGAATTAAAAATAAATAAAGTATTCGAAATTTTTTTTATTATATACAGATGAAAGCCACACTTAAATACTACTTTCCTACATAGTTGCCATTTAAATTAAGGCACTTATCGTAGTGATGGACGATCTTGGAAATTCCTTCATCGTAAAATTCGGCCGCCTGCGCCTTCAACCACGTGGTTACCTCTTCTTGAAGCTGTGTGTCGTCATCAAAATGCTGCATAGCCAACCACTTCTTCATTGCTGGGAATAAGTGGAAGTCGCTCGGGGCCAGGTCGGGACTGTACGGCGAATGAGGTAACAACTCATACTTAAAAGATTCGAGAACTTCACGAGTGGCATTTGCCGTGTGGGCCCGGGTGTTGTCGTGAATCAGCAAGATCTTTGAGCCCAACTTTCCACTGCGCTTGTTTTGTATTGCTCTTCTGAGGCTGTGCAGAGTTTGGCAATACCTTTGAGAGTTTATTGTAGTGCCTCTTTCCAGGAAATCCACAAAAATCACACCTTTTCTATCCCAAAAGACAGTCGCCATCGTCCGCAGCTCGTGGTCGTGCGGTAGCGTTCTCGTTTCCCGCGCCCGGGTTCGATTCCCGGCGGGATCAGGGATTTTCTGTGCCTCGTGATGACTGGGTGTTGTGTGATGTCCTTAGGTTAGTTAGGTTTAAGTAGTTCTAAGTTCTAGGGGACTGATGACCATAGATGTTAAGTCCCATAGTGCTCAGAACCATTTTGAACAGTCGCCATCACCTTCCTTGCCGACATTGTCTGCATGCATTTCTTGGGTTTTTGGGGGGAATTTGTGTGCCCCCACTGCATTGACTGCAATTTTGTCTCGCAGTTCACATGCTTAACCCATGTTTCGTCACCAGTAACGATGCGATCGAGTAATGAGTCGCCATCTTTCTCGTAAGCGTCCAAAAACGTTAACGCTGCAGCCATTCGCTGATTTTTGTGACTCTCTGTCAAGATTTTTTGGTATCCATCTTGCACAAAACTTGTGGTAACCAAGCTTTTCGGTAATGATTTCGTGCAACAAACTTCGTGAACATTGTGGAAAACTCATAGAGAGTTCCGTTATTGTGAAATTACGGTTTTCACGGACCACGGCATAGACTTTTTCGACAAGTTCGGCAGTCACTATGCTGCGTCTTCCCCTTCGCTTTTCGTCGTGAACGTTGGTTCGGCCATTTTTAAATTTTGTGACGCACTCCACCTTCAGTGATTATGTTGTCCCCATACATTTCACAAAGCTGCCGATAGATTTCTATCGGTGTACAGTTTTCTGCAGTTAGAAACCTTATTACAGCACGCACTTCACACTTTGCGGCAATTTCAATTAACGCTGACATTTCAAACTGTCACAGTAACTCAACGGAATACAGCACGAACCTCTCACTTGCACGGCACGATGGCGACTGAGCGGCGGAATGCCATGACACCAAGATGGCCGCGCTAGCCCCGCCCCTAACGGACACAAACGAAAACGTAATGTACTTTGTGGATAGCCCTCGTATAAACACGCTCACAACGCTTAAACGGCCGAAATAATGCAGTGCACAAAGATTCACTGCATGTAAAAACGCTTTCGAACTATCGTTAAGAAAATCAACTGTGACGTATCAGTGAACTGTTTCCTACAGAGGCTCAAGGCCCAACCACATCAGTCCAGCCTGTGGGATACCTCCAACCATGCACATGCTTATGTAACCCCCATTGCTGATGCGATGACATAGAGTGAAATATTTGGGAATTTACTTTACCATCTGCACATCACTCATGAATGAATCATGAAGACAAAATTAGATTAATTACAGCATGCACTGAGGCGTGTTAGCAGTGTTTCTCCCTAAGCTGCAGAAACAATGGCAACTGTAGGAACTTCTAACATATGTAACAATTGGAAATACTCTCTCCTGTGCACTTCAAAGTACTTTGCACAGTATGTGAGTAGATGCAGATATTGTAGGTTGGCCTTTATGCCGGCTGTCTTAGATCAGGGCCCCCTGTGTCATAAGATGATCTGTTGTGAAGAGCCAGCCACTGTGGCTGAGCGGTTCTAGGCACTTCAGTCTGGAACCGTGCTGCTGCTACGGTCGCAGGTTGGAATCCTGCCTTAGGCATGGATGTGTGTTATGTCCTCAGGTTAGTTAGGTTTAAGTAGTTCTCAGTATAGGGGACTGATGACCTCAGATGTTAAGTCCCATAGTGCTTAGAGCCATTTGAACTATTTTGTTGTCAAGAGGGTTTCGGGAAAAATAGGGCGTTTCAAAAATAATGCATGTATTTTGAAGACACACAAGTATGTGTCTCAAATTTAGGTTATAGACATTGAATATGTCCTCTGCTAACGACACAAACTATACTACATCGATACTTGAATAACTGATGGTATGGCAGTACGGATCCAGTTACTCAATTCTACAAGTTTCCGTGGTAGAGTTGGTGTAAAAACGCTGTCACAAGGCATGAAATCCAGTTACATGGAAGCTAGCTGAGAAATGCTAAGTCGCCAGCTGTTTGATGACTAATCCAGTAGCTTGTTAGAGTTTCATTCAGATATTCACCCAAGTGTTGGCTCCAATGAGGGACACACTTGGAAAAAGTTATCCTCATTCAGTCTTGGAAATCACAAGCTTTCCAACATAGCAAGATCTGCTGACCGTTAACCTCGTTTCTATCAAACAAGGATAGATCATATACAGAAGAGTGGGATATCACATAAAAGACATTGACTTTGGGTAGATCTCGTGCATTTCAGTGTGTGCATGTTGGTTCTGTAATCCACAAATTCGAACATTGTGTTTATTTACTTTCCACATCTCAGTACCTTATAAGTGTTGAATTTATTGATGTGAAATAAAATCTATGCTTTGTGTCTTTCATACTCACTGCTTGGGATCTTTGTTGTTTTGCTTTGCAGAATGACAAGCGACTTCCCTTCGCCATTCTCGCAGCCATGAATGTGGTGGCAGCGTTTTGCATGTCGTTCCTGCCGGAATCTGCACTTCAGCGTTTGCCAGAGACACTACAGGATGGCGCTATCTTTGGCAGAGGGCAACGCTACTGGAGCTGGAAGCCCAAGCCACCATCAGAGTATGCCACAGAATCAAGCGGTTCCAATTGTCAAAATCTGACCTCTGTCGATTGATGGTGTATCTAACCTACACTCACTATAGAGAACTGTTAGTAGAGTTATTTGTACTTTAATCTTAATCAGCAAATGAGAGATTAGTTTGACTACAAATAGGGCAAGGAAGGAGTGTTTATTAATTGGACTGTAAAAGTTAAATAACTAATTTAAAATGGCTAAATGTTGTCTTTAAAATGATATGGAATTCTTCACAATCATCATTATTCCGCTCACTTAGATTCCACATCAATAAAACTCCATCAACATCTACATGACTACTACGCAATTCACACTGGAGTGCTTTGCAGTGGGCTCATGGAACCACTTTCAAATTATTTCTCCACCATTCCACTCTCAAACAGCACATTCAAAAAATGAACACCAACATCTTTTCACATTGGCATTGATTTCACTTATTTTATTATAAGGTCATTTCTCCCCATATAGATGGTAGTCAACAAAACATTTTCACATTTGGAGGAGAAAGTTAGTGATGGACATATCTCACTTGTTTGCAAAAGTACAAAACAAGCTGACCTTCTTTGAACTTCTTTGATGTCCTCCATCAATTCTATTTTCAAAGTATCCCATACCGTGCAGCAACACCGCAAAAGAGGACCAACAAGTGTAGTGTAAGAAGTATCTTTAGCAGATTTGTTACCTCTTCTAAGCGCTCAGCCAACAAAACGCTATCCTTGGTTCACCTTCCCAACAACATTTCCTTTTGATGGTTCTGATTTATTTTGCTTGTAATTGTCGTTAATCTTAGAATTTATTTGATTTTTTATGCAACTGAACTTTTAAACTGCTAAACTCCTCACACTTTTTATTTTTTAGGGTCAGATCGGTACTTTTTACACCACTGATGTATCTTGTCTAAATCATTTTGCAATTAATTTGATCTTCTGCTGACTTTGGTAGGTGGTAAACGACAGCATCATCTGTAAATACTCTAAAAGGGCTGCTCAGACAGGCCCCTAAATCGTTTATATTTATTAGGAACAGAAGATCAGCATATGTCCTTAACACTTCCTTGGTGAACTCCAGCTATCACTTCTGTTTCACTCGAGGATTTCTCGTCAGTTCCTAAGAACTATGATCTTTCTGACATAAAATCTCAAATTAAGTCAAACAACTGGAATGACACTCCATAAGCAATCACAGTGGTGTTGCCTAATGCTAATGAGAAAGGCACAAAAGTAATAAAAATTAAAACTAGATTCGACTACCAGTAGGTTTTGGTATACAAAAAATCACTGAATATTTTTCTCTACAAGTTTCTAGCAAGAGCAACTTTTAGCGAAGAGCAAGATCCATGAAAATGCTGTTTGCATCACAATAACACTTATCACAACAACAAAAGCAGTAAACACTATGCATACAAATTTAAATTAATGAATATGTTCACGTACAACTACATCAGGACCTTCATACAACAATTATTTGTGACAAGAAAGCAAGGTAACCCTGTATTTAGTAAAAAAGCTTATCGAGAACGATATATCAGTATCACTGGTCTTGAAAATAGTAAGATTTTGTATCTATTGACTAGTAATA
The DNA here is from genome assembly GCF_021461385.2 of Schistocerca piceifrons. Classification (NCBI taxonomy): domain Eukaryota; kingdom Metazoa; phylum Arthropoda; class Insecta; order Orthoptera; family Acrididae; genus Schistocerca; species Schistocerca piceifrons. Next base: position 943,351,908 of record NC_060140.1, on the reverse strand, counting down.
AGTAACATCACAAAGCAGTTCTGCAAGGAAGTGCATAATTTATTTGTTATAAGTAACATATTTTCCTTTTGTTGGTTACAATGAACAGATTTACAGTGTATGTATTTTTCTTGCGACAATGAGTAACGGATTTGGAGTATTGGATCTATTAAATTGGCTGACAGCACAAATTTCCATAAGTTTAGTTTAGATTAGATTGTTTTCGCTTCATAGACCCAAAAATGAGCTGATTCTCGAGGGTGAGGAACAAGTCAAAAAGTATAACATAAAAAACATAGAACATTTGAATACAACACTCACTTCCCTGATCATTCGTCAGGAGATTGTCAAGATATATTAATACATTACAGTAAACTGGAGCTGTTAATATTTACAGAATTAATACCCTGCCAGAATGAAGCATTGTTATGCACTTTTAATAAATTATCATACACAAAACGTATGAAGTTGACTGTTGTGACCAAGTGCTGAAATCTCACATTTTTACTTAAGCTGGTGTAACAGGTATTGAGATATAGGGCAAAAGTATTTGCCTACCAAATTCACTTTCAAACTCTGCTAAAACTGTACTATATCTAAGTTTTTCATGGTTGTTCCTAAGTATCTGAAACCTTTTTGGGCCAACCTTTCGGTACTCACACTTAATAGATTTTATGTCCTGACAAGTTTCAACATTTAACATAATAATTTCATGATCAGATAGCTCATTTAATATTGGTTTTGTTATATGACTTCTTCCCCTCTATTTGTCTACAAAGATATTTTAGTAGCAGTTTCAGGATATTTACATACCCTCATTGCAAAAATTCATGGTAGGAATTATATTAAATGACTTGTTACTGATTACAATAATTGTTTGCTTGTAGTGCTTCTCAGTAAATTTACATTAAAATCACCAGCAATCACTATTTCCTTATTTTTTACTGTTAGGTGGAACACCAGAGCTTTAAGAGTTTTTATGAAGTGGTTAAAGATTCCTGAAGGTGCTCTGTACATACCCTTGTATGGTATTATTACAAAGGACTTAATATGAAATATTACTTCTGTTACACATGCTTCTAAGTGCTGCTCTCGCCAAAACTTATTAACATCAGTATTTTTTGGAATTAAAATAGTTTCCAACAAATGTGTTAACTCCTACTTTCTCCATATTTTCTCTACAGAAGTAAGAGGCTAACTTAGATCCTGTAACATTTAACATATGGTCACATGATGTTCAGAGAGGCAGATTATATCATCTGATTTGTCAACTCTAATTCTTCAATACAAATAAGTGACTCATTAAGCTTACCCTCAGTCCTCAGATATTTTGATGTGACAAGGAAACTGGTTTGTGCACTGGCTGAATTACAGCTAGATGAACCTAATTTTTCTGTCAATTTCTGGACACTGCTAGTTTCCATTATGGGCTGTTTGTATCAGTTTTATACATTAAAATTTTCTTTCCGGCTGCCTGTTTCATCAATCTGGTTCTTATTTTCAAACTGTCTCTGAACATTTTTGTTTCTACCCTCCCCACCCTAAAAAAATTGCTGTTATGTCACTTGTAACCACTGATGCTTTATCACATGTGATAGTGCCCCCCTTAAGTTATTTGCTATTATCCCAAGCGATTTTCCCTTCTCTTTTCTGATGAGATGAAGGCCATGCCAAGTACAGTCCCACATACTGATAGAGTCACAGGAACTATACCAATATGAGATCCCACAGCTGAACCAACCCACCGATTCATTTCTAAATTAACTCTCCTAACAGAAGAGTTTAAATGAGGCCGCTCATGGTGCCTCAGGACATACATAGTCCTAACAGCAGTATATATCGTAGCTGAAGTTATCTTTAGCAGGTCAGCCTCCACTGAATAATTAGGACCCCCTGTCCATACTGTTGCCTACCCCACCCACTATTATCATAGTGTCTTTCTTTGTGAAGTATCTGCAAAGTGAACCTACATCCTCTGTTACCTGACCCAGAGTTGCACTAGGTTTAAAAAATCTTGTGACCTGGTAACTTGGCCCTAGTTCATCCTACAACAGTTGGCCAACACCTCTATCATTTGAACTATCTAACAACAAATCTTTCTTCACGACTTTTTCTGACTTCTTAATTTTAGAACACTTATTGAAAGTTTGTTGTGTCCCATTTATGCCTACATCTGCTAGTGGCTCATCAGCTTTGAACCATGACGTAAGATCAAATCTGTTTTCTAAATTAACGACAAAACTGTCTGAGAAAGTCCTACTCCTATTTCTGCTGTAAGCTGCTGTTACTGCCTACCTCTCTTTTCCCTTCTTCCCCATTAACCTTTCTGCATCTTGTTTTGCTTTATCTAGTTCTGCCTGAAGGGCAGCAATCTTTTCCTCCTGTTCCAATATCTTCCTGTCTCTACATAAAAACCCACAGAACCGATGAGCCATGTTTATTTCCCCAAATCTCACGCAACTACAGTCACCAAATGGAAGAAAATGCAACAAATCTCACTCCACACCCTGTAACTAACAATCCCATGGCATGTTGTACACTCATGGCGAAGAAGTCTTATCTTTAGCCTAAACTAAACAAGAATAACTAACTGCCTAGACTACTCAATTAATATATCAAATTTCTCAGAAGGTTTAGGCCTAAAGTCTGGATGCTAATTCAAAACTTTGGAGGAATAGAAATGATTAAATCTGTATTTTTTATGTGATGACACAAAAGTAAACAAAGAAATGAGCCTAAACTATATGTACTTTTCATTTATTCCAGAACTTTTCCACTTGCCTACCTACTAGAGAGTCAAATTGATGCCGCATAAGAATACTTTAACAACACAAACGGTACTTTATTCACATAATCATGTAACTTACAGCACAGTCTAACATAACAGTCGCGACACTTCGCCTCGATTTTGTTGCCTTCAGCGCCAGCAGCGCCGCAAGCGGCCGGTAGGTTGAACTGTGACTTCGGCGCGACCGTGAAAGCGAATAATGAATGTTTATTTTGATTTATACAATGGTTTTTACCATCGGGAGTGTTTGTAGCGCAATAAATTGCAGCAGTAATAGGAAGAAGACACCACAGCTGTCTTTTTCAGGTTTCCTAAGGATCCTGAGAGGTATATACCATCATGTTACTAAACTGTATCGTCAGGATTCACTTGCAAACTATATGTGTATAAATGATGAATGTTTCGTTTTAGGGGCAAAAAATGGCTAGTTAACAGCAGACGATTAGACCTTATGAAGAGAGATCTGGTTTACCTGTATAATAATATTAGGTTTTGTTCGCTACATTTCGAACAAAACCAGTTCATGAACGCAGACAATAACAAACTCGTGTGGAATGCAGTACCAACACTGTTTGACATTCCAAATAAGTCACCTCAGCTGACGATGAAGAGGAAACTAACACAAAGATTCGACCATCAATCTAAAGCTGTAAAACAATCCTATGACGCTGAAGCAGCCAGTTCAACTCTCCATGTATTAGTGCCAGATTCGTGAGAATCATCAACACAGACCTGCTTTGACGATGAAGTGGTTAGATTAAGCGCAGCTGTCCGTGTCTTACAAAACCGTGTGAAGTGTCAGAATGTGCAGATCGCTAGACTTCGAGCAAAACTATTATGGGACAAGGAAAGTGCCTACAGACAGATTGTTTGAAAATTATTCAAATATTTGGTTTTTCGTGAAATGTAAGAATCATCCCATTATAATGTTTTCAGCATATTTCTCCCGCTATTTGTCAGTTGCTTGTCCCACTTAGAATAATATAAAGATGAAGGTCGTACTTGTGGCAACAGGCGACAAATGACAAACACAGTAGGCCTACAGAACGATAAACGAGCTGTCCATCGCTTTTGCATGTAGAGGTACATGTTTGTGCTTGTTGCATGTGAATCTGTGTGTTTATATTCTTTTGATATCAACGTGGTAAGCTGCAATTCTGTCCAATGTCACAAGTGATTCTTCACGAATGTGTTGTAGCTTGCCATTCTATTCATGGTTTTTGTCCATACTTGCGCTTATTTTAGAATCATTTTTAGAAACATATATGCCTTCTGATACTACACAAACTCTTGGAGGCAAGAAACTAACTCGAATAATTTGGAAATTACGTAGGAAATGGATGCAAACAAACATTATGCTTACGACGCGTCTGACGTTCACTTTACCTGCCGCTTGGAGCGCTAGTGTCGCTCCATCTGTCAAACGGCAACAACTTTTACAGCAGTGAGTGTCGCGACTGTTTGTTAGACTGTGCTTACAGTATACGATAATGGAAACAAAAGCCAGGCCAAAATTCGAGCGTATGAATCTTTTCTTCGAAAAATACGCAAATAAAACTGAAACCTTCAACAAATAGCTTATAGTGGGTACTAATTTACTTTAATACAGTATAATATTGCTTTAATTAATTGTTATTACACAATTAAACACTTATCTTCATGAGAGCTCTGAGTGTACATGACTTGTCAAGCAAAGTTGCTACTTCGCATGAGATAGATTATGTTCTAAAATCATTCAGCTAAGGGGAAACTGCACTAACTGTTACAGCAATGGTAGTAATGAGATGCTGTTACCACAATCTAACATAACAATCGCGACACTCCATCTCGTTTTTGTTACCCACAGCAACAACAGCGCCCCAGGCTGCCAGCAAGTGACGTCTCTGAGTACGATATCGGATGAGTGCGAATCATATCGTTTATATTGATTTTTAACGTAGTTTTTACAATAGGGAGTGTATGTAGTGCCATAAAAATGGACAATAATTAAAAAATGACTACACATTTGTCGTTCTTTAGTTTCCTAAGTACCTCTGGGAGGCACGGAACCTTACATTACACAATTTGTGAGACCGAGAGGTGATAATTCACACAGATCACAAGGCGCTCACTTATCTAAACGATTGTCGTTTACTGCAAGATTGACACGGTGGTCTCTTTTCTAACAGCAGTTTTACTATAACATTTGTTACGGGAGAGAATCAGACAACTGAATAGCGGACGCGCTGTCAAGTTTGCCTCAAACCGATCATAGGCTTGTGTGAGGACGAGTCTGAAGGCGTACTGAAATTATACTGCTTTCAAGATGTCGAAGGTCGTAAAAGAGTAGAGAGCATCTGTAAAAACATGCGTCGTCATCAAAACGAGGACGACTGTCTAATAATTGTTAAGAACAAGTATGAGGAAAAGAGTAGAGAAGGAGAGAAACTGAGGAAGTATTACAAAATATACAGGGTTATTACAAATGATTGAAGCGATTTCACAGCTCTACAATAACTTTATTATTTGAGATATTTTCACAATGCTTCGCACACACATACAAAAACTCAAAAAGTTTTTTTAGGCATTCACAAATGTTCGATATGTGCCCCTTTAGTGATTCGGCAGACATCAAGCCGATAATCAAGTTCCTCCCACACTCGGCGCAGCATGTCCCCATCAATGAGTTCAAAAGCATCGTTGACGCGAGCTCGCAGTTCTGGCACGTTTCTTGGTAGAGGAGGTTTAAACACTGAATCTTTCACATAACCCCACAGAAAGAAATCGCATGGGGTTAAGTCGGGAGAGCGTGGAGGCCATGACATGAATTGTTGATCATGATCTCCACCACGACCGATGCATCGGTTTTCCAATCTCCTGTTTAAGAAATACTTCTGCTTTAGCCTTTTCCGTAAGATTTTCCAAACCATTGGCTGTGGTACGTTTAGCTCCCTGCTTGCTTTATTCGTCGACTTCTGCGGGCTACGCATGAAACTTGCCCGCACGCCTTCATTCGTCTCTTCGCTCACTGCAGGCCGACCCATTGATTTCCCCTTACAGAGGCATCCAGAAGCTTTAAACTGCGCATACCATCGCCGAATGGAGTTAGCGGTTGGTGGATCTTTGTTGAACTTCGTCCTGAAGTGTCGTTGCACTGTTATGACTGACTGATGTGAGTGCATTTCAAGCACGACATATGCTTTCTCGGCTCCTGTCGCCATTTTGTCTCACTGCGCTCTCGAGCGCTCTGGCGGCAGAAACCTGAAATGTGGCTTCAGCCGAACAAAACTTTATGAGTTTTTCTACGTATCTGTAGTGTGTCGTGACCATATGTCAATGAATGGAGCTACAGTGAATTTATGAAATCGCTTCAATCATTTGTAATAACCTTGTACAACGATATGTTGTACATACGTAAAGGTGAAGGTAGCAATAACTGGCGAGTGTGTTGGCCAGCCAAGCTGGCGAAAGCTGAAAATTTTAATAGTATGCAAAAAAAGAGTTGCTGAAAGAATAAAGACATGTGAGAAGTGCCAGAGGGTGAAGGTAACGAATCGCTCGAAGTGTAGTCCTATGCAGAGCATAAGACCTTACGATGTGCTGGATTTGGTTTGTACGGACCTCTGTGGTCCACTGCCCAAGACTTCAGGGAATTTCGCGTACATATTAGTAATGCTGGAAACATTTTCTAAGTTCATCAAGTTATATCCGATAGGAAAAGCAACAGCTAGAGCGGTTTATAACAGATTTGTTAATGATTACTTTGTGCACGTCGGCAAACCAAAAGCGGTTTTATCCGATAACGGAGCGCAATTTACTTCCAAATAATGGAACGAAGGAATGAAAAGTAATGGAATTGAAGTAATACACATTTTGGCCTATTGCCTGAGCCGGAATCCCGCGGAACGGTACATGCGTGAATTAGGTCGGCTTTGCCGAACGTTTTGTCACCACAATCACAGATCGTGGGGCAATTACGTCGGTGAATTCAAGAAAATAATGAACGCCTTGACGGATGAATCCACGGGCTACACTCCGAAAGAAATACTATTAGACCATAAGTCTAAAGGTTTAGTGGAAGAAATGATTGATTTCTCTCCAAGAGTTGATATTAAAAATGTTCAAATGCATGTGGAATCTTATGGGACTTAACTGCTAAGGTCATCAGTCCCTAAGCTTACACACTACTTAACCTAAATTATCCTAAGGACAAACACACACACCTATGCCCGAGGGGGGACTCGAACCTCCACCGGGACCAGCCGCACAGTCCACGACTGCAGCGCCTTAGACTGCTCGGCTAATCCCTCGCGGCAGTTGATATTAACCTTGAAGTAAAGAAAGAACACCTACGAGAAATGATGAAAAAGGAAGCTGAAGCGCGAATACGGCGTCATGACGCTAAAGCGCGATTTGCCAAATTTGCTATTGGCGATCATGAACTTGTCAAAGCTCACGAAAAGTCAAGCGAGATCGACCATGAAATTTCAAAATTTTAATTCATTTACTATGGATCATTTGAGATTATCAGTGTACCTCATACTAACGCTTCCTGTTTAGCTTTTTTCTACATCAGGCAAGCTGTTAGGTGCGCGTAATATTGTCGATTTAAAATTGTACCAGTCAAGGACTAATTAGTCCGAAATGAGAAAAAGAGAAACGAAGCCATTACGTGCTGTTCTAATATTAGTGAAGATTGTGGAATTGGTATATGTATGTATTACGTTGAAATTTTATTGTAATCTGTATGATGTGAGTTATTACCGATGCACTTAGACGAACTGTAAGTTTCAGGTCTGTGTACACGTGTATAATAACGGACAGTGTTGAGTTATCCACTGTGATGGAATTACTCCTTGAAATTACTCGGGAGTGAGTAATAACAATTTGAGGCAGGTGGACGCTCTGGAAGTCCACTGAATACACAAACACGGTGATCTAGCATGCCGCTATAGCGCATGCAACAATGCTCCGCTGGAACTGAGTCGTTGCCGGCTCTTGTAGCGCTGCGGCGTTCTTTGTGAATGTGCGTGTGCAATGCGAATTGCTTCTCTTTCAGTGCCAGCTGTTAAAGGTTTTGATGTTAATGTTTATGTTTGGTATCGACGTTATTTAAAACACACTCACTCGCGCAATGCGAGAGGACACTTGAAAAAAATTTTCATGTTCATTACACACATTTATGTAATGAAGTTTTGTAATTACTATTTCTTATCCTGATTCCGATTCTTTATGTACCTTAAATGATGCTTGAATTTTTCTACGCCAATATTGAGTGAGTATGCGTTTCATAATATTTGTAGTATTTTGAAACTTACTGATTTCTTGAAGGAAGTGTTTGTTTTTAAAATGAGTTGTCATACTATAATGTTTTGAGTATTAATAACACAGGGTTGTCATGTAAATAATGTGCCCCCTACATAACTGCAACAATTATTTGAATTGATAATCCAGCGATTATAGGATTTTGTGCAGTAAAATTGTTTGACTATACACATCTGCATTTCCGTTTGTTTAAATTTTAGGACATCCCTGAATTTGTTTCCCTCCGGAAAAAAGTCATGAAATGTGGGGCATGTGTAACGCCGAAACTGCAGGATGCATGGCACCTGCTACCGATATATAATTTTTTTGCTGAAGTATATGTAAATATTTGTAATTTAAATGTTTTCTTTTAATAACTAAGGACATTGCTTCGCTGTATGTGTAAATTTAGGTAGAAGTCTGTTGACATTTCATTGTATTTATCTGTGTCTTACTGTGAAACTTATAAGCTCTGGGAATAAGCCAAAGGAATTGTTATTTGCCAAAGGAATTGTTATTTGCATCGACTAACAACGATAATAACTGTGCTTGTGCGTTGTAAAATCTTTGGGTAGGGAGTTATTGCGGGGAGCGCGCGGAGAGAGAGAGAGAGAGACGGGTTCCAGCGCTTGTAGTCTGCGGCTGTGTGGTGTTAACGGTCTCCCTGTAGAGAGTACCATTTTCGGCGACATCATGTACGCGCGCCGGCCAGATGACTACTAGCACGAGTACGGTCAGTGGACGGGCGGAAGAGGCTGCATTAATTATGATTGCCCGTTCCTGTAATTAGCCGTGGCTCCACAAGATGCTACCGTCTTCAACAAGAACGTGTTTTGTAGCTCTGATCATTTAGATATGGAGCAGAGTGTAAAACGTTCGATTTGCTATCTCTGAGTATTTGTAATCGATTTTTATAAACTTGACTCTTTGTGGTTTAACTTATTCAAACGTGCATAGCCGGATCATTAATTGTCGCAGAGAGCTGCGGTTTGCATAAATCGACTGAGAATGAAATGACGGTTCGTTTGATGTGTAGAAAGTTGGGACTACCGTGAAATCTTTTATGCGCGACGAATTCATTGGTGAAAGCTAGTCGCAAGTATAAAAATGTACAAAGCAAACGTGTCTCTGGCACCAGTTACAGTCTCAAAACTGTATTCCGCGAGAAGCGGCGAAAAAAATACGTATACAGGAGAGCGGTTAAGTGTGCATAGAACTGTTTTTTTTTTTTTAATTTTTTTACAACACCCTACCTACTATGCCTATGTGAGTTTTCGATAGACAGAATATGTATAAGCGTATTTTAGAAATCACTTATGGTCGTCCTCCTATCAAAAAGGGATGAGAGACGACAGACTCGTGCAGTCTGTGCGTCAGAAATACTACGTAAAGCTACGCGACATGCCAAGGGTATCTGCAGATCGACACTTGATGTCGCCCCTGTACTTTTAAAAGAAGCGACGTGCATACTACGGGCACGAGATGAGTAAAGTGTGTTTTATGGGGATCATATATTAGCAAAAAAATGGTTCAAATGGCTCTGAGCACTATGCGACTTAACTTCTGAGGTCATCAGTCGCCTAGAACTTAGAACTAATTAAAGCTAACTAACCTAAGGACATCACACACATCCATGTCCAAGGCAGGATTCGAACCTGCAACCGTAGCGGTCGCTCGGTTCCAGACTGCAGCGCCTAGAACCACACAGCCACTCCGGCCGGCTCATATTTTAGCAGACGGATGTCGCGAGAAGACTTGTTTTCTAAAATCATACATGATTGCAGTAGATTAGTTTTCATTCCGTAATAGTTTTCAGGTCATAGAACCTTGTCAATGAATGAAGAACATGGAACTCACGAGGCTGCCGTTTCCAGCATGACGATAAAACCACGTGGAAGAAGATTGCCTACTGGCTTAGAGTTGTCACAAGTCTGGCTTTCGCTGGATTTGTCTTCGCACTGACCGCATCCAAGGCTGTCCATTGCGGGGAGGGACTGTCTGAGATAAGCCCGGACTTCTTTCAGTTGTCAGAGATATTAGAATGATTGAAAACAACACATTAATAAACACTCTTTGCTAAAAATTTACTAAATGGTGACAGTTGCGTGCGTAGTTTTTCCGGAAACGGCAGACTCGTGAGTTCCATGTTCTTCATTCATTGACAAGGTTCTGTGACCTGAAAACAATTACGGGATGAAAACTAATCTACTGCAATCATGTACGATTTTAGAAAACAAGTCTTCTCGCGACATCCGTCAGTATTCCTTGTCTATAAAATGACCTGTCTGCTAAAATATGATCCCAATAAAACACATTTTACTCATCTCGTGCCCGTAGTATGTACGTCGCTTCTTTTAAAAGTACAAACAGAGGCTACAGCAAGTGTCGATCTGCAGATACCCTTGGAATGTTGCGTAGCTTTACGTAGTATTACTGACGCACAGACTGCACGAGTCTGTCGTCTTTCATCCCTTTTAGATAGGAGGACGACCATAAGTGATTTCTAAAATGAAAATACGCTTACATATATTCTGTCTATCGAAAACTCACTTAGGCATAGTAGGTAGGGTGTCGTTGAAAAATTCTTCACACACTGTTTCGTAACAAAACCTAGTTGATTTGTTGTATTGTTGCCGGAAAGAAAATAGTTCTTTAAGGTCATCTCGTCGTCTTACAGCATAGCCAGTTTTTTTATAGTGATAACTTCAAATGTTCGTAAAAATTCAAAAAAATATTGGGAAACTCTATTTATAGTCTAGTATATGATGCAGTACTTCCCAAAAGAAAATTCTCACTAGCTGCTAGGGAAAAAATGAAAGCTAACGTTACAAGAAATTTTGGAGGAAAATAACTTTTTACTTCAGCCTGTGGTAGTAACAGAATCACTAATGTAATTGGACTGAAAAAAGTGGACATACTCAAAGTTTACAGATTCATACGCTGAGTCTTTTATTTCAGAAACGTAAAAGTATTCTGAGATAAAAAAAAAAGAAATATTATAAGAGGTGTGAAAATGTGCTGACTGCATAGCGAAAAATGTAGTCGTTGATGAATTTTCGTTCTGTAGGACTGCGAAGAAACTTCCGACGAGAAAGTTGTTAAGAAAACTACAAAATTAGTTTTGGTAACATTTCAGACATCATTATTGTATCGTATCACGTACAGAGGCAAATTACTTCCGCGATAATCCGTGCGCAGCATCGCGCGAGTCGTTGTAGGCCGTCGCCAAGAGTTTTGTTCGGTCGGCTCGCTTTAATATGACGGAGAATATTCCCTACTTCCAGAAAATATTTTACTGGCTGCTAATACATATCCTTCACCATTGTATCCATCACTCAAAAACGCCAATATATGATAAGCAAAAGTAATTGTAGTTCTTTTATAGCAATGTTTTTACTGACGTCGAGCGAAATATTTGTTCGAAAGGTTTTGTGAAACCAAAGTTTTATCTAAATTTGCTGGAAGCTTATTATTCTCAGCACGCAATGTGTGCTTGGTACACAAAAACCTCGTTCATACTTCTGCAATGACCGTGTCCTGTGTTACAAATTGCGTCCATCATCACAGTTTCTGAATTAAAAACCAAGTGTTCGGAGAAGACAGTGCATTGAAGTGACTGGCCATAATGATCAGTTTTATCACAGGCATTACCCTGTATTTTTCTAGCCTTCGGATACTACCCTCTGTCATACGAAAGTAATACAATTCTACTTTCTACCTTTTTGTAAAAGTCGTCAAATATCATAGATTTCTATGCTCTTTTCGGAGAATCAGAATAGGTGCTGGGACTGTTCTGATGTTACTGCACTGTTTATATATACAATCGATACAGAAGCACCACAGTCCTAGGTAATTGCATTGATGAATTAAAGTCACCCAACCCAGTTGACATAATCTGCCTCTCTGAACACCATGTGACCACTGGTATAGCAACTAGGCCTAAGCACAATGAGAAACTCAGACAGGAGAGTACTGCAAATGTTAGAATAAGGAAAGGTTCTCATAAAAGTATAATTAAAAATAATGTAACTATATTTCATCAAAATATTGGGAGTTTAAAGAATAAAATAGATGAGCTTTTGGTTTGTTTAGAAGATTTAGAAGCTGAGGATGAAATAGATATACTATGCCTGTCTGAGCATCACATTGTTACTGATATGGGCACATGTAATGAGAGAAAATATGGAGAAAGGAGGAGTTGCCATATATGTCAAAAGTTATCATTGTGCAAAAAGTATAGAAACAAAAAAGTTTTGTGTAGAGAAACATATAGAAGCATGTGCCTGTGAGCTTAAATTAAATAAAGGCACATTTATAATTGTAACTGTATATAGGTCCCCATCAGGAAATTTTAATCTATTTCTGAAAAATTTGGACTCCTTGTTGTGCTATCTGTCAGACAGGGGGAAGCAAATTATTATTTGTGGGGACTTCAATGTAGATTCTCTGAAAGAGGGTAATAGTAAAAATGACCTTGAAGTATTACTCAGTTCTTTCAATTTGACACCCATTATTGACTTTCCTACTCGGGTGATAAAGGATAGCTCACTGATAGATAACTTCTTTATAGACCAAGATAAGTTTAACCAGATAAATGCTCAGCCTGTTGAGAATGGTCTTTCTGATCATGGTGCACAGCTAGTTACAATATATGACATAGCTCCATTCAGCAATGCTAAACAGTCCTCCAAAGTAGTACGTTCAGTCAACGATTTAACAATTGCAAATTTCAGGGAAAGCCTACAGCAGTTAGACTGGGATGAGGTGTACCGTGAACCTGATGCCAATTTAAAATATAATTTATTTCATGGCATTTTTGTAAATGCATTTGAAAACTGCTTCCCCGAGAAAATAGTTAAATATACTCATAAGAAACCTTGCAACAAACCATGGCTTACTAAGGGTATAAAAATATCTTGTAAAAGGGAAATGTATCTGACAGCAAGAAAGAGTAGTGACCCAGAAACTATCAAACATTATAAAAACTACTGTGTTATATTAAGAAAAGTTATTAAAAATCCAGATGTATGTGTATCATGTCTGAAATCACCAACTCTGATAATAAAATTAAAACAATTTGGAATATTATTAAAAGAGAAACAGGTCAACCAAGAGCACAGGAAGGCAGTATTACCATCAAATTGAATGAAAACTTTACGAACAAAACGTCAGAAGTTGAAAATATTTTTAATAATCATTTTCGAAATGTTGTGGATATAGTAGGATCTAGGTGTTCATTAGAAGATGCTAGGCTGTTAATGGAAGAGGCCATACCTATGCAATTTGATACAATTGAAATCTCACCCACTTCTCCCTCTGATTATTAGGAAAATAGTAAACTTGCTTAAAAGCAAAAACTCACATGGAATTGATGGCATTTCCAGCAAAATACTAAAAGCTTGTTCTCAACAGATAAGTAAGATTCTCAGCCACCTGTGTAATAGCTCTCTGGAACAGGGCATTTTCCCTGATAGGCTGAAATATGCTATTGTTATACCTTTGCATAAAAAGGGGGATAGATCTGATGTCAACAATTACCGTCCAATCTCCCTTCTAACAGCTTTATCCAAAATTTTTGAGAAAGCAATGTAATCAAGAGTAGCTTCACATATCTGTAACAATGAAGTGCTAACAAAATGTCAGTTTGGTTTCCAGAAAGGTTTTTCAACAGAAAATGCCATATATGCTTTCACCAATCAAATTTTGAATGATCTGAATAACCGAACACCACCCATTGGGATTTTTTGTGATCTCTCAAAGGCTTTTGATTGTGTAAATCATGAAATTCTGCTAGACAAGCTCAAGTATTGTGGCATGAGTGGGACAGTGCACAAATGGTTTAATTCATACCTAACTGGAAGAGTGCAGAAAGTTGAAATAAGTAGTTCTCATAATATGCAAAGATCAGCACATTCCTCAAACTGGGGAACTATCAAGAATGGGGTTCCACAAGGGTCAGTCTTGGGTCATTTGTTGTTCTTAATATATATTAATGACTTGCCATTCTATATTCATGAAGAGGCAAAGTTAGTTCTCTTTGCTGATGATACAAGTATAGTAATCACACCTGACAAACAAGAATTAACTGATGAAATTGTCAATACTGTCTTTCAGAAAATTACTAAGTGGTTCCTTGTAAATGGACTCTCACTGAATTTTGATAAGACACAGTACATACAGTTCTGTACAGTGAATGGTATGACGCCATTAATAAATATAGACCTTAATCGGAAGCATATAGCTAAGGTAGAATATTCCAAATTTTTAGGTGTGTCCATTGATGAGAGATTAAATTGGAAGAAACACATTGATGATCTGCTGAAATGTTTGAGTTCAGCTACTTATGCAATAAGGGTCATTGCAAATTTTGGTGATAAACATCTTAGTAAATTAGCTTACTACGCCTATTTTCACTCGTTGCTTTCATGTGACATCATATTTTGGGGTAATTCATCACTGAGGAATAAAGTATTTATTGCACAAAAGGGTTTAATCAGAATAATAGCTGGAGTCCACCCAAGATCATCCTGCAGACATTTATTTAAGGATCTAGGGATATTTATAGTAGCTTCTCAGTATATATACTTTCTTATGAAATTTGTTATTAACAACCAAACCCAATTCAAAAGTAATAGCAGTGTGCATAACTACAATACTAGGAGAAAGGATGATCTTCACTATTCAAGATTAACTCTAACTTTGGCACAGAAAGGGGTGAATTATACTGGCACTACAGTCTTTGGTCACTTACCAAATACTACCAAAAGTCTGACAGATAACCAACAAGTATTTAAGAAGAAATTAAAAGAATTTCTGAATGACAACTCCTTCTACTCCATAGCGGAATTTTTAGATATAAATTTAAAAAAAAAAACAAAAAAATATTTAAAAAATAAAAAATAAAAATAAAAAATGAAAAGTTGTTATATTAACATAAGTATGTTGTTAAATTAACTTAATTATGTCATATATTGGAAAATTTGACTCGTTCCACATCATTACGAAATATCGTATTCATGATCCATGGAACTAGTATTAATCTAATCTAATCTAATCTAATTTAATCGTCTCTTTTTCGTTGTCATTATGTCCTTTTGGTGGTATCCCAGGTTTATTAAACGTCTTTGAGAAGAGTTTTCGTTTACATGCAGCACGTTTGGGGACTCCTTTTCGTTTAATTTCTTCAGATACTTCACTCCTATAGGGAGATTCGTTTAAAACAGCGGGTTTTCCACGCCTGTTAGATGGTTTCCTTTTGGTTTTTTTCTTATCCACCATTGTAATATCTAACACCATTTCAGGCCTGGTAACCTGAAAGTTAGACGAAACAGAGGCTTGATCGTCAGTTGTTAATTGTTCAGGTGTTTTACGTCTTGATAACATCTCTGGTATTTGGTCCTCCGTTTTTGTAACTTCAGATGTGTGAGCTTGATGAACGTCTGTAGTTGAACAGGGAAGGTAATCACTTTCTTGAAACACATTTCTGTATAGAGGCCAAATGCCAATTTTCCGAAACCCATTCACTGCTGTGGACATTGTAGCTGTATGAATGAAGGCTTTCCGAATAAACTTGCGATCTGATGCAGCGTAACAACTTCTCCAGGATGGGTGCGAAGCAACGATGTTACTTCATCTTCGTAAAATTTACTGAGAGGTTTCATAAATGCCACGTGCAATGGTTGAAGACGGTGTGAGCAGTGTGGTGCCAAACACAGCAAGACAACCCCATTTTCGCGGGCCACATTTATCAGTTCTCAGTTCTTGGTCTGCGTTTTGTGGCCGTCCAATAAGGGAAGTATTGGTCTTTCCTTCGACGCTCCAGTAAATGCAATAAACTTCTTAAACCAAGTCAAAAATAGTTCTTTCGTCATCCAACCAGTTTCTTGGACTTCTGCCCAAGCACCAGGGGGCAGGCCAGTCGCAAACGCTTGTTGCATTCGTTTTCGAGGATAAATTAACATAGGTGGTACGTAGAGCCCCGACGCTGAAACACCGATTTTTGCAGTCACAGTCTGGCCTCTTTCTGCTGAAGTAACTGCTCCCACCTGTCTGCGCCCTTTCAACGCAACCACCTTTGTGTGATCTTTTGGAATGACTGTTAAACCAGTCTCATCGCAATTGAAAATTCTGTCTCGCGTAAACTTGAATATGTCTAATTGACTTTCTAACAGATCGAAAAACTGATCTACAACAACTCGATTAAACCCCATTGCTCGTGCGATTGATGTGGCCTCTGGTTTTCGTATGCAGTATTATTAAATGGATGTTTGATGTTGTTTCGTTCAGCTAGCTGAAAAGCAAGTTCACAAAGTTATTTAAGTGTTAGGCCAAAATACTGTCCTTCCATCTGCGTTAAGTAGTCTTTAAGTTCTGCCTCTTGTTCTGTGGTAAACACACTAGTGATTGGTCCTAACCTTTTCACAACTGTATAGCCAGGATTAGCACGTTTCTTTGGCACATGTCGTTCAGTCGTTGCCTGTGGCAGGTTGATCTGTCGAGCAGCACTGAAAGAACCCATATGACCTTCTATAACAGCATTTACAGCGCCTTCCATTGACTCCAATGACCAATCTTGCCTAGATGTTTGTCGCAGATACTTGCGAACCATCTGAAATAAAACACGTGGAACATACTATTGAGTCAGATCATTCCTGGTAATCTATATTACATAGTAAATACCATATATCCAACAGTCAGTCGTTAAAGCGTAGCAAGAATACTGACTTTGCACATTTTGTGTATTTTTATTCACCATATAGCCTAAGGCATACTTTGTTATTAATTAGGAAACGTTGGAATAACGAATACCATTCTATTTACAATTGTATTCAACGTATAATGCACGTGTTCAAAACCCGTAGCGAGGTAAACACATGAGAAGATAAGAACGTAATGGTTGGACAAATAGTAGGGACAAGATGGGGAAGCTCCCCTTCTTTCCCCACCCCGTCTTGCCCCCTACCACGCTGTTAGGTTATGTTACGCCTACATGTACACTTTTTAGTGAACATTGACTACAGCCACAGCAGTTTACTGTTAATAAGACGTACTATTCAATGCTATATGTACAGTATGGACAAATGTTCACGAAATACATGTTTTAGGACCTCAAAAGGTGTAAAACATTGCAAATCAGTATAATCTTTGTACGTACCTTGCAAAGCTCACAGAAACCGCCGCGACACTAAGGTTCAGCAATGTCGACACACTGGGACCTGTGTATTGATGAAGTTGACGTAGCTATCCACAGATGGCAGCACTCTAACTGTAGCTTATAGCCCTTCCCCGTCTGACCCCACCTCCCCGTCTTGCCCCGCTTTCCCCTATATATACACTCCTGGAAATGGAAAAAAGAACACATTGACACCGGTGTGTCAGACCCACCATACTTGCTCCGGACACTGCGAGAGGGCTGTACAAGCAATGATCACACGCACGGCACAGCGGACACACCAGGAACCGCGGTGTTGGCCGTCGAATGCCGCTAGCTGCGCAGCATTTGTGCACCGCCGCCGTCAGTGTCAGCCAGTTTGCCGTGGCATACGGAGCTCCATCGCAGTCTTTAACACTGGTAGCATGCCGCGACAGCGTGGACGTGAACCGTATGTGCAGTTGACGGACTTTGAGCGAGGGCGTATAGTGGGCATGCGGGAGGCCGGGTGGACGTACCGCCGAATTGCTCAACACGTGGGGCGTGAGGTCTCCACAGTACATCGATGTTGTCGCCAGTGGTCGGCGGTAGGTGCACGTGCCCGTCGACCTGGGACCGGACCGCAGCGATGCACGGATGCACGCCAAGACCGTAGGATCCTACGCAGTGCCGTAGGGGACCGCACCGCCACTTCCCAGCAAATTAGGGACACTGTTGCTCCTGGGGTATCGGCGAGGACCATTCGCAACCGTCTCCATGAAGCTGGGCTACGGTCCCGCACACCGTTAGGCCGTCTTCCGCTCACGCCCCAACATCGTGCAGCCCGCCTCCAGTGGTGTCGCGACAGGCGTGAATGGAGGGACGAATGGAGACGTGTCGTCTTCAGCGATGAGAGTCGCTTCTGCCTTGGTGCCAATGATGGTCGTATGCGTGTTTGGCGCCGTGCAGGTGAGCGCCACAATCAGAACTGCATACGACTGAGGCACACAGGGCCAACACCCGGCATCATGGTGTGGGGAGCGATCTCCTACACTGGCCGTACACCACTGGTGATCGTCGAGGGGACACTGAATAGTGCACGGTACATCCAAACCGTCATCGAACCCATCGTTCTACCATTCCTAGACCGGCAAGGGAACTTGCTGTTCCAACAGGTCGATGCACGTCCGCATGTATCCCATGCCACCCAACGTGCTCTAGAAGGTGTAAGTCAACTACCCTGGCCAGCAAGATCTCCGGATCTGTCCCCCATTGAGCATGTTTGGGACTGGATGAAGCGTCGTCTCACGCAGTCTGCACGTCCAGCACGAACGCTGGTCCAACTGAGGCGCCAGGTGGAAATGGCATGGCAAGCCGTTCCACAGGACTAGATCCAGCATCTCTACGATCGTCTCCATGGGAGAATAGCAGCCTGCATTGCTGCGAAAGGTGGATATACACTGTACTAATGCCGACATTGTGCATGCTCTGTTGCCTGTGTCTATGTGCCTGTGGTTCCGTCAGTGTGGTCATGTGATGTATCTGACCCCAGGAATGTGTCAATAAAGTTTCCCCTTCCTGGGACAATGAATTCACGGTGTTCTTATTTCAATTTCCAGGAGTGTATATTACAATACAGAAATAAAGATTAATATTCCTATTATCTGCCCCATTCCCTTAAATGGCACAAAATGCATACACTATATTTACAGATTTATTTATTTCTATTCATTTATTTATTTATATTCAACTCTTATTGAATACATACACCCACATAACAGAGTATTTTTAAAAATTGCGCCCACTTGTATTATGGCTCTAACATCCCATTGCTCAATATGTTAACGTCACGTACCGTCACATTATTGTAGCATACGATATTAAATTCTTGCAGATCGAGTATGTTGGCCTTTAAAAACATTTTCACACGCGTACATCGCTTTCTACACTATTTACTGTTAATTACAGATCGTTTTTCTTATAATAATTAAAAAATCTTCTTAATGGGCCTGAAAGATTCTCTTCTTCTTAGTCTTCCAGAAATTGACAGACCGTTTCCCATACTCCTTCGTTATCGTCTCGAGCTATTACTGTTGATTTTTAATCTTCAGAACAGTCTTCATTATTACTTACTTCCTCGTTTTAGCGTCCATTGTCCTTACCACCATTGGAGATTGTAAAGAAGTATCGAACGTCAGTCCATTATTTGCATCTTCATTTAGAAAGTTGTCTATCACATCTGCAACAAAACTGAAACGTATAAATAAGAGCGCAAAGAAAAGCCCATACACTTCCATTTGCATGTGAAATAGCCGGGAAACAATGATTTTAGCCAGTCATGTCTTTACTAGCTCTCGCTATTTTACATTCAACCGTTTCAATTTGACTGTCTTTCCACTAAAATCCAGGAACTGCCGCACTGTAGCTCGTGGGTAGCCGGTAAGCCAAGGTTACGTGTGTCCTTCGCGCTTAGGCTTAAAATGGCTGCAGTGTGGCAGAGCCAGTGGCGAACAACCAGTGCACACGAGTATAGTTAGGTCTTACCTGCATACTTTCACTAGGTGGCCCACATTCTCAAGCTAGATCGTTTGTGGGAGCCGACATTTTAGCAACGTGCTGCCCTGATTAAATATAAAACATGAAGCCAAGTGGATGAAGATTTGTTGAGAGCGCTGATTATGAATAATTTAAACATGTGTCAGGGTTTATATTGATGGGTAGGTAACAGCTGAGAGCTCACTCTCAACTCGTTTTCTTCTTCTTCCTGCATAATTTTTATGGGCAGAGATTCAATAGATGTCGATAGGCGGGAAGCTGTAGCAGCAGTGTTGCCAATTTAGCGACTTTGTCGCTAGAAATGGCGACTTTTGCCTTCGTCTTAGCGACAAAAAAAAACTTTTTAGCGAGAAAAATTATTTAGCGACTTATCTGGCGACTTTTGAAGTACTGACGACTTTTGAAGCACAAATCAAAACTATTCTGGGCCAGTATTTTCATTAATAAAACTAAGATTTTAACTATAGAATGGGTACTATACTGACTTTATTCTAGATTTACTAAGTCAAATTAAGTTCTTAGCAGATCATGTAGCATTGTTTAGCATTTAGTAAACCTGAATGTGGGAATTGCCTACAGAGAAAGAAAACCTTGACTATGGAACAATTCGTTATTCATTACCCACTAGCCTGTTATTGTCGATAGCTTATCGATCTACAATTCTTCAACTTTTGAACTCCCTTTATTTTTCGAATTCACAAAAAACATACGTAATATTAAGTATAATAAAATACATTCCTGTCCTGCAACCTCTAATTTTTCGAAATGTTAACTCGCAGTCAAATTATTGCCACATGCACAATGGTAAAACAACAAAAATTCGGTGGAGGTATCTCAGACATTATTAAGTTTTAAGCAATGAACAATAGGACTGATATCGAGTTACCAAATGAGTACATTGTTTCATGACCTCTAGGTCGCCTGAGTTTTAATGTATTTTCAGTGACTATAAATTGGTGAGACTTATGTTGTGGTGGCTTACATAATGGATTTACCGCAGAAGAAGAAGCAGTACACTCAAAAATATCGGGATGCGTGGGAAGCGGAACCTGAATTCAATGCGTGGCTGAAACCAGTCATTGGAGACTTATCCAAGGCAAGATGTCAAGTATGTGCAACAGAGTTTTATGCTAAATTGTGTGATATTAGAAAGCATTCAAAAACTATTAAGCATAAACAAAAAATTTATTTAAAAAAACACAAACCACCTGACCTGTGAAAATTGTTCCGAAAACTACAGTTAGAATAGCAAGCAGAGCGGAAGGCGCCCTTTCTTTATTTATTGCTGAACATTGTTCTATTTTAGCTGTAGATCATTTAGGAATACTGTGCAAGAAGTTGTTTCCCGACGATGAGGGCGCTAAAAACGTGCAATTACAGCGTACAAAGTGCACTAACATTATAACTGAAGTTTTGGGTCCATATTTTACACAATCATTGGTTGAAGATATCGGTAACCAAAAATACAGTGTACTAATAGACGAATCCACAGAAGTATCAATATCTAAAATGCTAGGTATCGTTATACGGTACTATAGTGTAAAAAACCAAACCATTAGATCAGCATTTCTCAAACTCGCTGTAGCAGAAACTGCAGATGCAAGGAATCTGGCTGCGATTCTTGCGAATTCTTCGAAAGGTCTCAAACTTCCAATCGCTAATATGGTAGGAATTGGCACAGATAATGCTTCTGCAATGGTTGGAATAAACAATGGGCTTTTCGAACAACTCAAGAGAGAATATGGTTTGAAGCATTTGGTATTGATCCGTTGCATTTGTCACTCTCTTCAGCTTGCAGTTTCACACGCCTCAGTGAATACCATACCTAGAAACATAGTGTTCCTTGTACAGGAAACCTACAATTGGTTCTCCATTTCACCCAAAAGACAAAAGGAATATAAAAAGATTTATGAGATAATAAATAATAAATTGTGGAAAACAGCAACTAAAAATTTTGAAGGTCTGTGCAACACGTTGGCTGTCAATTGAACCAGCAATACGAAGAATTCTGGAGCAGTGGGAAGAACTAAAACTACATTTTTCACTTGCCATGGTTCAAGACAATTGTTAAACTGCCGATCTTTTGTACAAGATGTATTGTGACGACTCAAATCATCTT
Source organism: Schistocerca piceifrons (assembly GCF_021461385.2). NCBI lineage: Eukaryota > Metazoa > Arthropoda > Insecta > Orthoptera > Acrididae > Schistocerca > Schistocerca piceifrons. The sequence continues at coordinate 943,330,053 of NC_060140.1, read as the reverse complement.
TACACGTTTTACCTTAAACATGCTTTAAAAGACGTACAAATAGCAATAGAAACTTTTGAAGGAGAAGACAATGACCCCACTAAATTACTAGATACACTTGTATTTCTCATGCAGTACTCGGACAAAACATAGTTTTTCAAACTTTTAATTTGTTGACAATACCAGTTCCAAGTGAATGTATGTACTCAAATCCGAACCTTGGCTTTATGTTTGAACAGAAATTGTCTGAGTCAAGTTTGTCTGAAGAAAACAAGTTTACTTGAAGAAGAGATGCATTCAGTTTAGTATGAAACTCATAAAAGAAATTCAACAAAGACTGCCAAGTAACGTTACGACCCTGAAAAAAATATCAATTCTGAATGTTGAAGAAATACTAAAAGTGAATAAAAATAATGCTGTAGCGGATGTAGCCTAAGAATTGGGTTTTAGTGGGGATTTCATAGTCGGTATGCTGCAAGAATGGCATAATATCAACTTCATTAGGTGGAATAACACTACTAACACTGTTCGATTTTGGAGTGAGGTTTTGCAGTATAAAAATGCCGCAGGGGAGAATCCTTTTTCTTTGATTTCACAGCTAGCACTGACTGTTCTCTGCCTACCGAATTCAAATGCAGAAGTGGAAAGAATATTCAGTTCTATGAACATTATAAAAACTAAACAACGTAACAGATTATCGTTAAAGACAATTAATGCTTTGATCATATTGAGACACGAGCTGAAGAAACAATATAAAGATTGTGCATCTTTTGACATACCGTCAGACGTATTGGAGCTTAATGGAAGGAACAAAAGTTCCTCTCTTGCGACAAAACCAGTCGAACTGCAACATCATCTTTTGAGTGACGTTCAACCCTCTACATCAACTACAGTTCTGTCAGAGCATGAGACAGAAGAGTTATTCGATCTTCTGAGTGACGACGATGAATAGCTCACATACCGGTATGTAGATGTTTTGTAACCTAATTTGAGTTCTTGCTTTCTTTTGTTAGAAATATAGTTGTATATTTCTAGTATATTTGACTACTGCGATTGAAACTACAATTTATGTGTTGCGTCAATTATGATAACATGTTAAATTAAACGTTTGCGTATTTTATATGTAAGTTGTTGCAAGCGATGCGTCATTAATTGAAGAGAATATAGCAATTACGTATCAGACATTTTTTATTAATATTTTATTACCCCCCCCCCCCCCCACTGGTTTATTACACCATTCACAGCACGAAATTTTCAGTACACCCCTAGTAAAATCAGTTTTAGCGACTTTCTAGCGACTTTTGGTATTGAATCTAGCGACTCGGGTTTTTTAGAGTTGGCAACACTGTGTAGCAGTCTAAACTCTTGGAAGGCGACTGTTGGTTTCGCCTCACTCTCATATAGTGCTAGTGAGCAGACTCTGGCTTCTGCTTACACGGGACGTATCTTTTGCAAAAGCTCTATGGGTGAAAGCCTCTCATATATACAGGGTGGTCCATTGATAGTGATAGGGCCAAATATCTCACGAAATAAGCATCAAACGAAAAAACTACAAAGACCGAAACTCGTCCAGCTTGAAGGGGGAAACCAGATGGTGCAATGGTTGGACCACTGGATGGCGCTGCCATAGGTCAAACGGATATCAACTGCGTTTTTATTTTTTAAATAGGAACCCCCATTGTTTATTACATATTCGTGTAGTACGTAAAGAAATATGAATGTTTTAGGTGGGCCACTTTTTTCGCTTTGTGATAGATGGTGCTGTAATAGTCACAAACGTATAAGTACGTGGTATCACGTAACATTCCGCCAGTGCGGACGGTATTTGCTTCGTGATATATTACCCGTGTTAAAATGGACCATTTACCAATTGCGGAAATGGTCGATATCGTGTTGATGTATGGCTATTGTGATCAAAATGCCCAACGGGCGTGTGCTATGTATGCTGCTCGGTATCCTGGACGACATCGTCCAAGTGTTCGGACCGTTCGCCGGATAGTCACGTTATTTAAGGAAACAGGAAGTGTTCAGCCACATGTGAAACGTCAACCGCGACCTGCAACAAATGATGATGCCCAGGTAGGTGTTTTAGCTGCTGTCGCGGCTAATCCACACTTCAGTAGCAGACAAATTGCGCGAGAATCGGGAATCTCAAAAACGTCGGTGTTGAGAATCGACTGCACCCGTAACATATTTCTATGCACCAGGAACTGCATAGCGACGACTTTGAACGTCGTGTACAGTTGTGCCACTGGGCACAAGGGAAATTACCGGACCATGACAGATTTTTTGCATGCGTTCTATTTAGCGACGAAGCGTCATTCACTAACTGCGGTAACGTAAACCGGCATAATATACATTATTGGGCAACGGAAAATCCACGATGGCTGCGATAGAGGAACATCAGCGGCCTTGGCGGGGTAACGTGTGGTGCGGCATTATGGGAGGAAGGATAATTGGCCCCATTTTATCGATGGCAATCTAAATGGTGCAGTGTATGCTGATTTCCTACGTAACGTTCTACCGATGTTACTACAAGATGTTTCACTGCATGGCAGAATGGCGATGTACTTCCAACACGATGGATGTCCGGCACATAGCTCGCGTACGGTTGAAGCGGTATTGAATAGCATATTTCATGACAGGTGGATTGGTCGTCGAAGCATCATACCTTGGCCTGCACGTTCACCGGATCTGATGTCCCCGGATTTCTTTCTGTGGGGAAAGTTGAAGGATATTTGCTACCGTGATCCACCGACAACGCCTGACAACATGCGTCAGCGCATTGTCAATGCATGTGCGAACATCACGGAAGGCGAACTACTCGCTGTTGAGAGGAATGTCGTTACACGTATTGCCAAACGCATTGAGGTTGACGAGATAATTTTGAGCATTTATTGCATTAATGTGGTATTTACAGGTAATCACGGTGTAACAGCATGCGTTCTCAGAAATGATAAGTTCACAAAGGTACATGTATCACATTGGAAAAAACGAAATAAGATGTTCAAACGTACCTATGTTCTGTATTTTAATTTAAAAAACCTACCTGTTACCAACTGTTCGTCTAAAATTGTGAGCCATATGGTTGTGGTCTATTACAGCGCCATCTAACACAAAGCGAAAAAAGTGGTCCAACTAAAACATTCATATTTCTTTACGTACTACACGAATATGTAATAAATAATGGGGGTTCCTATTTTTAAAAAAAACGCAGTTGATATCTGTTTGACCAATGGCAGCGCCATCTAGCAGGCCAATCATAGCGCCATCTGATTTTCCCCTTCAAGCTAGACAAGCTTCGTTCTTTGTAGTTTTTTCGTTTGACACTTATTTCGTGAGATATTTGGCCCGGTCACGATCAATGGACCACCCTGTATATAGCTTAGCATCTGCGCAGTGAACTGGCACCAGCTTCAATATAAAATGGACGTGTGTTATTTGTAATACTTACACGTTACCCTATCTGATTAAATAGTAGTGTTCCATTTTATTTTGTAATTCATTTTCCCTTCTATCATCCCTCTGTTCTTCGTTTTAAGTTCCACGATTTCTTTTCGCCATGTTACTCTTTAAGTCTCCGATTTTATCGCCTGTTTTTATTATTTATTCTCTTCATCTTTCTAACAAAGTCTGTAGGCTGAAGAGCGGCATACTAAGCTGCTGCCAGCCCGCCCCCTTCGGGGGGAATTGAAATTCAAAAATTTAAAAAAATAAAATAAAAAATTTCCCTTCTACACAGATCGAGCTAACGACCACGAGCAGCAGACAGAGAGATACTGGACGTCACTACGCTTCTGGAAGTGCAAAGCGTAAAGCAAGAGATGAAAAGGAGAAATAGACACATGATGTTATATCTGAAACACGTAAACTGTCTGAGTCTTTTAATGTCCAGAATGATTTTGCCAAATATACAGAAAATGAAGTACAAAGTTCAAAAGCTGTAGTTGATTGTAAGGATGATAGTTATACTATAGAAGATTCATCAGAATATCCAACTTTTTCCGATGTAGTTACGTTTTCCGCAAGTGATACTGCAATTGAACAGACGGCAAGTCTTCCCAGTTCAGCTATATCGTTTTCAAGCCAGACTGAACTGAAAAGCATAGGAAGTCCTATCGGCCCAGAGACCTCATCTTCCAGACAAAGAAAAGTCGATAAAATGTTACAGGCTTCTGACGTTACTCCATCTTGTACATGTGGAACATGAAGTGAAAGTAAAATGTATTCTAACAATATTGGTCAGTGGCGAAACAACTTTGACAGAGGTTGTTGGATTATGAAAGGAAGTAGCGAAATTCAGCATGTGAACAGTAGTTTTTTTGGCTTCAATGAAAATATATGAGTAGGAAAATAAGCCTAGGTTCTGCATAAAGTCGTTTTTCACACACAAACATAAACTAACGAATAAAACTTTCATGAGAGATTGCTTGTGCTATTCAGAAACCAAAGGGCGACCGTTCTCTTTTGTTTGCAAAGTGGCAGATTCTGACGGCTCGCCACGGTTTACGAAAGACGGATTAGATGACCGAAACAATGCAAATATTTTGCTGAAGAGACATGAAGAAAGCAGTTCGCATAGAAAAGCGATAATTTCTCTGTTAGTTCTAAAAAACAAGGATGCGCATGTCGATTCTCAACTTGTTAACCATCTGAGAGCGAACAAAAGCGCTGGCGAACATTCTTACAACGAATTGTTGCAGTTATAAGTTTTTTAGCTGAGCGAGGGCTCGCATTTCAAGGTAGTAATGAAATTGTTGGTTCACCCAATTGTTGGTTCACCCCCCCCCCCCCCCAATGGAAATTAATTAGGGTTAAGCCGAACAGAGTAGGCGCACGGTCTCGGGCGATTTGCACAGGCCGCGCGGCTGGCTCCGTCGGAGGTTCGAGTCCTCACTCGGGCAATGGTGTGTGTGTCGTCCTTAGAATCAGGCGTAAGTTAGGTTAAGTAGTGTGTAAGCTTAGGAAACGATGACCTCAGCAGTTTGGTCCCATAGGCTCTTACCACAAATTTTCCAAATTTAGGGTTATTAGAATTACTAGCCAAATATGACATGTTTCTGGCCCAACATATATGTAGTCATGCAAATAAAAGAAACGCGGGCATATGTCATAATAGTCAAAAACAATATGCGAGGAATTTATCCATCTAATTGCATCAGCCATACCGGATCATACACACATCAAAAAAACTTTAACATCACCCCAGTTCCCTAAACTCCTGAAGATTGACGTTGACTGTGGATATTGTATCACAGAGACAGTCCCTTTGACTGTTCAGAGTTGTCAGTAAACCCGCCCAAAGATGTAAACAACCAAGCATGATCAACGCCTATTAGACGAAGGGGGTCCGACATCCAATCAGTTCCAGCCATTCCACCAGGAAGGAGGTAAGTGGCTCGTGTTGTCTGTAGTTCAACCGTGCCTAGACGGTCAACACCGCGGTTCGATCGTGTGCGCATTGTTACTTTGTGCCACGAAGGGCTCTCAACAAGGGAAGTGTCCAGGCATCTTGGAGTGAACCAAAGTAATCTTGTTCGGACGTGGAGGAAGTACAGAGAGACAGGAACTGTCGATGACATGCCTCGCTCAGGCCGCCCAAGGGCTACTACTGCAGTGGATGACAGCTACCTATGGATTATGGAACCCTGACAGCAACGCCACCATGTTCACTCCCAACTTCCATGGCGAGGTTCATCTTTGCAACCACGACACCATGCAGCGTGGTACAGATGGGCCCAACAACACGCCGAATTGACCGCTCAGGATTGGCATCACGTTCTCTTCACTGATGAGTGTCGCATACGACTTCAACCAGACAATCGTCGAAGACATGTTTGGAGGCAACCCAGTCATGCTGAACGCCTTAGACAAACTGTCCGGCGAGTACAGCAAGGTGGAGGTTTCCTCCTGTTTTGAGGTGGCATTATGTGGGGCCGACGTACGCCGCTGGTGGTCATCGAAGGCGCCGTAACGGCTGTGCGATACATGAATGCCATCCTCCAACCGATAGTGCAACAGTATCAGCAGCATATTGGCGAGGCATTCCTTTTCATGGACCACAATTCGCACCACCATCGTGCACATCTTTTGAATGACTTCCTTCAGAATAACGACATCGCTCGACTAGAGTGGCCAGGATGTTCTCCAGACATGAAGCCTATCGAACATTCCTGGGATAGAATGAAAAGGGCTGTTTATGGACGACGTGATCCACCAACCATTCTGAGGGATCTACGCCGAATCATCATTGAGGAGTGGGACAATCTAGACCAACAGTGCCTTGATGAACCTGTGGATAGTGTGCCAGGACGAATACAGTCATGTATCAGTGCAAGAGGACGTGCTACTGGGTATTAGAGGTACTGGTGTGTACAGCACTCTGGGCCACCACCTTTGAAGATCTCGCTGTATGGTGGTACAACATGCAATGTGTGGTTTTCATGGGCAATAAAAAGGACAGAAATGATGTTTATGTTGATCTCTATTCCAATTCTGTACAGGTCCCAGAAATCCAAAACTTTTTTGATGTGTGTGTTATTTGCGAAATTAAGAGATTCAAATACTATTAAGTCTCATTGGGTTCTACTCCCGATATATCTCACATAGATCAACTGACTCGATAGTGTGCTATGTTCTACCATGCAGACCAGTGGAAAGATTTGTGAAATTTTTGAATATGGAAGGTCATACTTCTGAACAACTCTCCCAAAGCTTACTATCTTTTTTAACAGCAGAATGGCGTTAATATCAAAGATTGTCGTGGACAAAGCTATGACAATGCCAGTAATATGACTGGCAGGAACACCAGCTTAGAAGTACGAATTAAAGGTATAAATAAGTACGCTGAATATATTCCCTGTTTTCCACATTCGCTAAATTTGATCGCTAAGTGTGCTGCAGAATGTTGTACAGAAGCATCCATTTTTTTTATTTCCTTGAAAGCCTCTATACTGTTTTCCGCTTCTACCTATCGATGAGACCTTCTTTTGAAATCACTGAGAAACGATAGTACTAAAATTCCGATTTTTAAAAGGTTATCGGACACTAGGCCAGAGCTGATGCTACGAAGGCATTTGCTTTTCATACAATCAAACAAGTTTTCAACGACATATCTACTAATAGACATCAAAAGGTAGAGTGCCGCAATCAGGCTTACGAACTGGTTTTGATAATGAGTAAGTTGGAAACGGGAATAATGTGTGTTCACTTGGGATGCTTAGAACGCTGGCAAGCGACTAGCGTTTCGTTGCAGTTATCTGATCAAGATCTGAGCACCGGATATGTACTTTATTAATCCTTATATGAATATATCTAGCATTTCTAGCATTTGTAGACTTAGAGAAAGCTTTTGACAACGTTAACTGGAATACTCTCTTTCAAATTCTAAAGGTGGAAGGGGTAAAATACAGGGAGCGAAAGGCTATTTACAATTTGTACAGAAACCAGATGGCAGTTATAGGAGTCGAGGGGCATGAAAGGGAAGCAGTGGTTGGGAAAGGAGTGAGACAGGGTTGTAGCCTCTCCCCGATGTTATTCAATCTGTATATTGAGCAAGCAGTAAAGGAAACAAAAGAAAAATTCGGAGTAGATATTAAAATTCATGGAGAAGAAGTAAAAACTTTGAGGTTCGCCGATGACATTGTAATTCTGTCAGAGACAGCAAAGGACTTGGAAGAGCAGTTGAACGGAATCGGCAGTGTCTTGAAAGGAGGATATATGATGAACATCAACAAAAGCAAAACGAGGATAATGGAATGTAGTCAAATTAAATCGGGTGATGCTGAGGGGATTAGATTAGGAAAGGAGACACTTAAAGTAGTAAAGGAGTTTTGCTATTTAGGGAGTAAAATAACTGATGATGGTCGAAGTAGAGAGGATATAAAATGTAGACTGGCAATGGCAAGGAAATCGTTTCTGAAGAAGAGAAATTTGTTAACATCGAATATAGATTTAGGTGTCAGGAAGTCGTTTCTGAAAGTATTTGTATGGAGTGTAGCCATGTATGGAAGTGAAACATGGACGATAACTAGTTTGGACAAGAAGAGAATAGAAGCTTTCGAAATGTGGTGCTACAGAAGAATGCTGAAGATAAGGTGGGTAGATCACGTAACTAATGAGGAAGTATTGAATAGGATTGGGGAGAAGAGAAGTTTGTGGCACAACTTGACCAGAAGAAGGGATCGGTTGGTAGGACATGTTCTGAGGCATCAAGGGATCACCAATTTAGTATTGGAGGGCAGCGTGGAGGGTAAAAATCGTAGAGGGAGACCAAGAGATGAATACACTAAGCAGACTCAGAAGGATGTAGGTTGCAGTAGGTACTGGGAGATGAAGAAGCTTGCACAGGATAGAGTAGCATGGAGAGCTGCATCAAACCAGTCTCAGGACTGAAGACCACAACAACAACAAACATGAATATATCCAAGCAATGCGGTTCACATTTTCAGAAATTGAGGCAAAAGCCAAATCCCTGACTAGCTGTGAAGAATATCAGCAACAAGCTTCAAAACGACACAAGCGAAGTACAAAGTACGACCATTTTAGTGGATCAACTACACTCGATTAAGTTGTAGAAAATCAAGCACCTGAAGAACATTTTGAATTTCAGGTGTTTATTGTGATAATTGACAATGTACTAGCTACATGAGCTAAACGCAGGATAAAATACATCACCTGACTAATACTTTTAGAATACTAAGGGACTTTATCTCTTACAGTAGAAGAGATCTTGAAAGGAACTCCTAATATCGTGAATGCTTACCCAGGTGACTTAGAAGAGTCGCTAGGCGACGAACTGGTACAGTTTGCTGAGCTGCTGGAAACGGATATCGCTGCTGCCATTGACAGGAAATAGAAGGATGCTTTGGAAGTACAGACTTACAAATTTTTAATGGAAAATTCGTTAGGATAGTGTTTTCCAGATGTAGAAATAGCCTTACTCATTTACTTATCTTTAATGATCACCAGATGCAGCAGAGAACGTTCTTTTTCAACGTTAAAGCGCATTAAAAATGAATTAAGAAATACAATGGGACAGGAACGTCTAATGGCCTCAGTATAACGAACATTGAATACGATTTGCTCAGAAACCTTTTTTTTTCTTTATTGTATTTCAATTCCCCATCGGGGCGGGCTGGCAGCAGCATATGCGCTGCTCTTCAGCCAAAAGACATAGAACAAACAATAAAAGATATTTAAAAAGAACAAAGGAGAGAATATGGTGAACATAGATATAAAAAAGGGGGAACATCATGGAAGGCAATAGACAAAAAACGGGGTGACGGTAAAACGGAGATAAAAAAAACTGTTAAAACTGTTTAAAAGTAGCACACACAAAAAGCCACACACTGCGACAATTAAAAGAACACAAGGCACAGTATGACTGGAGCACAAAAGGTATCGACGGATGGTGTAGCACATAACAAACACTGACGGCGAACCTCAAGGCAGTACACAATTAAATGGCTCTGAGCACTATGGGACTTAACATCTGAGGTCATCAGTCCCCTAGAACTTAGAACTAATTAAACCTAACTAACCTAAGGACATCACACACATCCATGCCCGAGGCAGGATTCGAACCTGCGACCGTAGCAGTCGCACGGTTCCGGACTGCGCGCCTAGAACTGCTAGACCACCGTGGCTGGCACACAATTAAAATTACACCTCTTGTCACACAGGAGAAACAGCACTAAACACAACACTGATGTGGCACACTGACGATGATCAAAACAGAGGATCTGCCAGGCGCAAGGAGATGAGGGAGACTGGAAGAAGGGTGGGAGGGAGGGGAAGAGATGGGGGAGATGAGCGGGGGGCGCGCTGAAGAGGGCCAGGTAGGGAGGGATGTGGGAAGGAAAGAGGCAAGTATGGGGTGCAGGGTCTCAGGGGGGGGGGAAGGAGGAAAATCCGCTCTGGGAGAAGGAGGGAAGAGGAGAAAAGGGGGCCCTGGGGAGGGAGGGGGAGAACAAGGCCAGGTTATAGTTGCAAGGAAGGGTAGATGTCACGGCGAAGTTCGTCATCCGGGAGGGGGAGGCGTTGGAAATTGCCCTGATGAAGGAGATGGAGGGTGTGGAGGTGGAGAGAGGGAGGGATACAGCGATAGAGGCGTGGCAACGGGCGGGGGGTGGAGAGGAAGGAGGAAACCAGAGGGTGGGGGGGGATCAAGCCTGCAGACAATGCAAAGGATGCGGAGATGTTGGAGGTACAGGAGGAGGTGGGGGAAGGGGATCAGTTCATACAGGAGCCGTGTGGGGGAAGGAAGGCGGATACGGAAGGCAAGGCGGAGTGCATGGCGTTCAAGGATTTGGAGGGCCTTGTAAAAGCGGGTGGGGGCGGAGATCCAGGCAACGCTGGCATAACAGAGGATAGGACGGATGAGGGATTTGTAGGTGTGGAGAATGGTAGAAGGATGCAATCCCCATGTCTGGCCAGGCAGGAGTTTCAGAAGGCGGAGGCGGGAATGGGCTTTACGCTCAGAGACATTGATCTAACTTGTATTGTTTCTAAATTTGCCGAAATTAAATCGAGAAATGTTTTTTGTAACGATCTTGTTTTATTTTACGTCCTAAACCATACGACCTAAACAAACCAAGGGCCCTTTGCCAGAATTTGCTACGGGCTCCGCACTTGCTTAATCCAGTACTGACTGTAGTGAGTGCAGGATAGGCGCAACGTCAGCTGACAGAGGTCAGATGTCAGCAGCTGGAACCGCTTTATTCTGTGGCGTTCTCTGGTGGTGACTTGGGCTTACAGCTCCAGTAGCATTACTAAATGTCTTTTTCCAAAGTTGTTTCACAGAGGAAGACTGCACTGTAGTTCCTTCTCTAGATTGTCGCACAGATGACAAAATGGTAGATATCGAAATAGACGACAGAGGGATAGATTAAAATCGCTCAAAAGAGGAAAGGCCTCTGGACCTGATGGAATACCAGTTCGCTTTTGCACAGAGTACGCGAAGGAACTTTCCCCCCCTTCTTGCAGCGGTGTACCGTAGGTCTCTAGAAGAGCGTAGCGTTCCAAAGGATTGGAAAAGGGCACAGGTCATCCCCGTTTTCAAGAAGGGACGTCGAACAGATGTGCAGAACTATAGACCTATATCTCTAACGTCGATCAGTTGTAGAATTTTGGAACACGTATAGTGTTCGAGTATAATGACTTTTCTGGAGACTAGAAATCTACTCTGTAGGAATCAGCATGGGTTTCGAAAAAGACGGTCATGTGAAACCCAGCTCGCGCTATTTGTCCACGAGACCCAGAGGGCCATAGACACGGGTTCACAGGTAGATGCCGTGTTTCTTGACTTCCGCAAGGCGTTCGATACAGTTCCCCACAGTCGTTTAATGAACAAAGTAAGAGCATATGGACTATCAGACCAATTGTGTGATTGGATTGTGGAGTTCCTAGATAACAGGACGCAGCATGTCATTCTCAATGGAGAGAAGTCTTCCGAAGTAAGAGTGATTTCAGGTGTGCCGCAGGGGAGTGTCATAGGACCGTTGCTATTCACAATATACATAAATGACCTGGTGGATGACATTGGAAGTTCACTGAGGCTTTTTGCAGATGATTCTGTGGTGTATCGAGAGGTTGTAACAATGGAAAATTGTACTGAAATGCAGGAGGATCTGCAGCGAATTGACGCATGGTGCAGGGAATGGCAATTGAATCTCAATGTAGACAAGTGTAATGTGCTGCGAATACACAGAAAGATAGATCCTTTATTGTTTAGCTACAAAATGGCAGGTCAGCAACTGGAAGCAGTTAATACCATAAATTATCTGGGAGTACGCATTAGGAGTGATTTAAAATGGAATGATCGTATAATGTTGATCGTCGGTAAAGCAGATGCCAGACTGAGATACATTGGAAGAATCCTAAGGAAATGCAATCCGAAAACAAAGGAAGTAGGTTACAGTACGCTTGTTCGCCCACTGCTTGAATACTGCTCAGCAGTGTGGGATCCGTACCAGATAGGGTTGATAGAAGATATAGAGAAGATCCAACGGAGAACAGCGCGCTTCGTTACAGGATCGTTTAGTAATCGCGAAAGCGTTACGGAAATGATAGATAAACTCCAGTGGAAGACTCTGCAGGAGAGACGCTCAGTAGCTCGGTACGGGCTTTTGTCAAAGTTTCGAGAACATACCTTCACCGAAGAGTCAAGCAGTATATTGCTCCCTCCTACGTATATCTCGCGAAGAAACCATGAGGATAAAATCAGAGAGATTAGAGCCCACACAGAGGCATACCGACAATCCTTCTTTCCACGAACAATACGAGACTGGAATAGAAGGGAGAACCGATAGAGGTACTCAAGGTACCCTCCGCCACACACCGTCAGGTGGCTTGCGGAGTATGGATGTAGATGTAGTAGATGTAGAACAACAGGGATAGAGAAATTATTTTACTGCCAATTATTCTAAATGATGAAGACTTTTAACTTGACATCGGCTCTGATTGTCAATGAGGACGAGGTATTAGACGTTGCCGACTGAATCAGTCTGAGACAGCATCATCTGTATGAGAACTACTTGCAGCCTATGTGTATCACAGTCCCCCCGACAGTTATGCAAATACTGTGTGTCTAGAACTCTATTTCAGTCACTAGTAACGAAGTACGACAATGCACACAAGTACAAGTGTGTGTACAGATTTTTTAAGTTTGTCTTTGTCTGAAAGCTATCAGCATTTAAAAGTGTGACTAGCGACACTGAAATCACATACAGAATAAGCAATTATTTTACAGTTTCTTATTACTACAGCGGTGTAAGCACCAGTCAGGGACCAATGCCAACATCGTGCTTGTTGACACCTGCTGACTCAAACATTTGCTCCATATCAACTACTCTGCAGCTGTGGCCCAGGAGCTAGGGTAGTAACCGGCGTTTTGAGACATTTCGATTGTACTTGGCATGGAGCATGTGTGACCTCAACCGCAATAAGAACTTTTGACACTCCACTCCTTTTCACGTTTGTCAGACATCAGCAAAAACACCCTGTGAGTGCATTAGCGTCTGTAGAATAAATGATTAGGGTTAGAAATGGACCCTCATTCTATGACAGAGCACATCTGTGTTTAGCTGTACACAATTTGTTTAATTTCAGAATTTTTGTCAAAGAAGTACACGAATTTACACATGTGGTGACATGACAATGTTAGGATAGTTGTCAAGATAACGCATTACGTCCTGTTTAGCCGAAATTACACTGAACACAACAATATCAGACTTAAATAGAATGTTCTCTACAAGCTGAAGTTGGCCAGTATTACGACAAATCATCCGATTCTGGTTCTAAGTTCGGTACTATTTAGGACGACAAGTCTAGAGAGGATGGTTAGCTTTTGTGACAAGATGAGAAAAAGATTACTCAAGGCTGCTCCAGTTCACAGTGAAGGCAAGCCAGTGAACCAACGAGTTTACACCTCTGCTAGCAGCATTTACCTTAGCTGCGATGAACTGTCGACTGGAGGACTGCTCTCGCCCTCTGAAAATCCTGTAAAAAAGCTACTCAAAATCTTTACTGATCTTATCAGCAGAAACTGTCCTATGTTTCTCGTTCGGCGAGAAAACATACATTCATCCGTAATCTGGAAATATGACGATATAAAGATGCACAGTTGGAGCAGCGTGTATACTACAATGACCTCTCAGTTCTCGCAAGAACAGTTAAGTACGTGGCTGTTTCGTTTCTCCGCTATCGGAACTCAACGACTCTTCAGCTAATTTCTAGCTGAATGTCAGCCGAAGTGAACGCAGTGTTCACACAAAATTTCTCTTTTGGCGTCATACAGAGCATGATGCGCCCTGTTCTACACTTGACACTGGTTCAGAGGAGAGTCCTCGAAGTGTTTGGGCTAGTGTCTTTTGTAGCAAACTTTTCCCCACCTGTGTCCTTTTGTGTTTAACGTCACGGCTTTTTCAAACCAATGGGAGCGTTCCTTTCATCTTGTGGAAATTACCTCTGCCAATCGCCAGGGGCCTACTTTTAAACTGCATCGTTATTTCGCCTCTTTCTACTCCTTCCGAGTTTATTCCAGCCAATCGGACATTTTGTGCCCACTCCTGATGCCTAAAAGATACACGCGTACATCACATGTGCACCATGGGCAATTCACGTGATCAGCTGCATCGCTGGTCTGTTTGCCCCCATCTTGAAATTCCCCCGGGCAGTTTTCTGAAGAATTTCTCCTTAGCAAACAGCACTGGCCCGCTACCTCCTCTCCTCGATGTATCACTCAGCGCATTCTTTGTCCTCTTCACCACAGGTCACCAATCCCTTTTTAAAAGCGTTCCGTTGTACTCGGCCGTGATGGCACAACTCGCTTCTGCCCCCAAATTAAAACGTTTCCTCCAGGAGGTTTTTTCACCTTTTACTCACTAACATGCAGGATTTGGGTTCAGTGTGTTAGTACCATCGAATCAAGTGTCATCCCTTTGCATTACATACTGTACATTTTAATAGGCAAATCTGCTCATTATCGACGAAGTACATCAGGGACATATTCTACTTGTTGCGACATATAAAATCTCTCATGTAAGGTGCAAAACTGACATTCATTCAGTCTGCCGCCTTGCATATCCTCCTCCTTCCATGATCAATTTTGCACTGGGTCAATAAACAGTTGAGTTTTCAACTGCTGACTGTAGCAATTGTTTTATATTAGTATTGACCAACTCTCTATTTTAATATGGCATAATCAAATAGTTGTTCTTTAAGTCTCTTTTTCATTATTTTTTCCACCACAAATGATTTTCTGTCTACTACTGATCTGAGCACCAAAGTAATGTTTTCCAAAATGTAACATGTTTTTTACTAATTTTCAGATTTAATACAATTATTTAAATAATATGAAGCCTTTTCTTTCTATCTCATAGTTGAATATATTTTCAATTTAAATTTAAACAAAGTAGAGATTACCTACAAATTTTTACCACTCATAATTTTTAACTTTGAGACTTTTTTCTTTTGGCATCATGACTTATGTTAAATGATGATGGACTTGTATTGAAGTTGAGGGAACCTTCACTTAAAATTATCCTCCCCTTTTTTCAATATTTATTCTGATTCTCAACCTCAGTCAATAATAATTCAAGAAAGTTTCATCTCTTACAATAATTTCTTAATTTATGTTTTACTTAACAGCACCCTTCTCATAACATTTCAGGCACAATCCCATTCACCAACATATTTATATTCTCCTAAAAATCTTAAACTTATGCGTTATAACTTTACAGATGAATTAAATTATTCCTTGACTCTTACAAACATTCCTAATCCTACTAATTACCTTATGAATATTAAATCTACATAACCTATATTTTAACAAACACATTTCTTAACTTAGATGTGTTGTAAAATATGAAATACAAGAAAATATTATTGATCTGTCAAGATTAAAAAATCTTAAAAGTATTGTTAACAAAAATCTGTCTCTCACACAAAACTCTTCAAAAATTTAATATTTTTAAACAACAACAAACTCTGTGTGTTCGTAAAAATTTTCTTTTTCCAGTTTAATCTGATACTAGTCTGTCACTGACAGTCCTTTCTCATATATCTTCAACATGGTTCATTGAAGGTGTCATTGTACTTCAACGTGTCTCCTGAGCATGGAATGGCAGTTGGCAGAGAGAAAGATTGCAGAAGGTTTTAGTGTGTTGTGCATGCTTGGTTGTCTTTGTTCTATTCTGCATGTACTCCTGGCGAAATTATATTAGGTATCTATTATTACCCCCCCCATGAACCATGGACCTTGCCGTTGGTGGGGAGGCTTGCGTGCCTCAGCGATACAGATAGCCGTACCGTAGGTGCAACCACAACGGAGGGGTATCTGTTGAGAGGCCAGACAAACGTGTGGTTCCTGAAGAGGGGCAGCAGCCTTTTCAGTAGTTGCAAGGGCAACAGTCTGGATGATTGACTGATCTGGCCTTGTAACAATAACCAAAACGGCCTTGCTGTGCTGGTACTGCGAACGGCTGAAAGCAAGGGGAAACTACAGCCGTAATTTTTCCCGAGGGCATGCAGCTTTACTGTATGATTACATGATGATGGCGTCCTCTTGGGTAAAATATTCCGGAGGTAAAATAGTCCCCCATTCGGATCTCCGGGCGGGGACTACTCAGGAGGATGTCGTTATCAGGAGAAAGAAAACTGGCGTTCTACGGATCGGAGCGTGGAATGTCAGATCCCTTAATCGGGCAGGTAGGTTAGAAAATTTAAAAAGGGAAATGGATAGGTTGAAGTTAGATATAGTGGGAATTAGTGAAGTTCGGTGGCAGGAGGAACAAGACTTCTGGTCAGGTGACTACAGGGTTATAAACACAAAATCAAATAGGGGTAATGCAGGAGTAGGTTTAATAATGAATAGGAAAATAGGAATGCGGGTAAGCTACTACAAACAGCATAGTGAACGCATTATTGTGGCCAAGATAGATACGAAGCCCACACCTACTACAGTAGTACAAGTTTATATGCCAACTAGTTCTGCAGATGACGAAGAAATTGAAGAAATGTATGATCAAATAAAAGAAATTATTCAGATTGTGAAGGGAGACGAAAATTTAATAGTCATGGGTGACTGGAATTCGAGTGTAGGAAAAGGGAGAGAAGGAAACATAGTAGGTGAATATGGATTGGGGGACAGAAATGAAAGAGGAAGCCGCCTGGTAGAATTTTGCACAGAGCACAACATAATCATAACTAACACTTGGTTTAAGAATCATGAAAGAAGGTTGTATACATGGAAGAACCCTGGAGATACTAAAAGGTATCAGATAGATTATATAATGGTAAGACAGAGATTTAGGAACCAGGTTTTAAATTGTAAGACATTTCCAGGGCAGATGTGGACTCTGACCACAATCTATTGGTTATGACCTGTAGATTAAAACTGAAGAAACTGCAAAAAGGTGGGAATTTAAGGAGATGGGACCTGGATAAACTAAAAGAACCAGAGGTTGTACAGAGATTCAGGGAGAGCATAAGGGAGCAATTGACAGGAATGGGGGAAATAAATACAGTAGAAGAAGAATGGGTAGCTTTGAGGGATGAAGTAGTGAAGGCAGCAGAGGATCAAGTAGGTATAAAGACGAGGGCTAGTAGAAATCCTTGGGTAACAGAAGAAATATTGAATTTAATTGATGAAAGGAGAAAATATAAAAATACAGTAAGTGAAACAGGCAAAAAGGAATACAAACGTCTCAAAAATGAGATCGACAGGAAGTGCAAAATGGCTAAGCAGGAATGGCTAGAGGACAAATGTAAGGATGTAGAGGCCTATCTCACTAGGGGTAAGATAGATACCGCCTACAGGAAAATTAAAGAGACCTTTGGAGATAAGAGAACGACTTGTATGAATATCAAGAGCTCAGATGGAAACCCAGTTGTAAGCAAAGAAGGGAAGGCAGAAAGATGGAAGGATTATATAGAGGGTCTATACAAGGGCCATGTACTTGAGGACAATATTATGGAAATGGAAAAGGATGTAGATGAAGATGAAATTGGAGATACGATATTGCGTGAAGAGTTTGACAGAGCACTGAAAGACCTGAGTCGAAACAAGGCCCCCGGAGTAGACAATATTCCATTGGAACTACTGACGGCCGTGGGAGAGCCAGTCCTGACAAAACTCTACCATCTGGTGAGCAAGATGTATGAAACAGGCGAAATAACCTCAGACTTCAAGAAGAATATAATAATTCCAATCCCAAAGAAAGCAGGTGTTGACAGATGTGAAAATTACCGAACTATCAGCTTAATAAGTCACAGCTGCAAAATACTAACACGAATTCTTTACAGACGAATGGAAAAACTAGTAGAAGCCAACCTCGGGGAAGATCAGTTTGGATTCCGTAGAAACACTGGAACACGTGAGGCAATACTGACCTTACGACTTATCTTAGAAGAAAGATTAAGGAAAGGCAAACCTACGTTTCTAGCATTTGTAGACTTAGAGAAAGCTTTTGACAATGTTGACTGGAATACTCTCTTTCAAATTCTAAAGGTGGAAGGGGTAAAATACAGGGAGCGAAAGGCTATTTACAATTTGTACAGAAACCAGATGGCAGTTATAAGAGTCGAGGGACATGAAAGGGAAGCAGTGGTTGGGAAGGGAGTAAGACAGGGTTGTAGCCTGCCCCCGATGTTGTTCAATCTGTATATTGAGCAAGCAGTAAAGGAAACAAAAGAAAAATTCGGAGTAGGTATTAAAATTCATGGAGAAGAAATAAAAACTTTGAGGTCCGCCAATGACATTGTAATTCTGTCAGAGACAGCAAAGGACTTGGAAGTGCAGTTGAATGGAATGGACAGTGTCTTGAAAGGAGGATATAAGATGAACATCAACAAAAGCAAAACAAGGATAATGGAATGTAGTCTAATTAAGTCGGGTGATGCTGAGGGAATTAGATTAGGAAATGAGGCACTTAAAGTAGTAAAGGAGTTTTGCTATTTGGGGAGCAAAATAACTGATGATGGTCGAAGTAGAGAGGATATAAAATGTAGGCTGGCAATGGCAAGGAAAGCGTTTCTGAAGAAGAGAAATTTGTTAACATCCAGTATTGATTTAAGTGTCAGGAAGTCATTTCTGAAAGTATTCGTATGGAGTGTAGCCATGTATGGAAGTGAAACATGGACGATAAATAGTTTGGACAAGAAGAGAATAGAAGCTTTCGAAATGTGGTGCTACAGAAGAATGCTGAAGATTAGATGGGTAGATCACATAACTAATGAGGAAGTATTGAATAGGATTGGGGAGAAGAGAAGTTTGTGGCACAACTTGACCAGAAGAAGGGATCGGTTGGTAGGACATGTTCTGAGGCATCAAGGGATCACCAATTTAGTATTGGAGGGCAGCGTGGAGGGTAAAAATCGTAGGGGGAGACCAAGAGATGAATACACTAAGCAGATTCAGAAGGATGTAGGTTGCAGTAGGTATTGGGAGATGAAAAAGCTTGCACAGGATAGAGTAGCATGGAGAGCTGCATCAAACCAGTCTCAGGACTGAAGACCACAACAACAACAACATCTATTATTAGCAGCATAAACTTATGTTCTTCGTCAATCCTCGAATCTTTATGTCAATCCATCGTTGATTAATTCATCCCCTGTTTTCTACACGAATAGTCATCTCCCATCTCTTGGTGCGACATTCGGAAGTGTTACAATTTTCCATAACGAATATCAGACATTTGTATTGCTATAACAGTTACAATTGCATTCTTTTTGTAGTTGGATGCAATAATGGTCTTGTATGGGAAGGGATTTAGAAAGGTTTCTTGACTTTGTCTGGTCCAGGTCTTCTTTATTCCTAATCTTCTGTGTTGAATCTTCTTTTCTTGTTGCATCTTGCTGTCTTCTCACTTGGGCCTTCGATCCTCTCTGGACTGGGAATTAGCATTTAAGACATGCTTAACCTCGTTATTGTATAATCCGTCCCTATAGTATTTTCTTTCAAATCGTTGTGTATCCTTTATTGTATCAGGTACATTGGGATAGATTGGACAGCCTTCCATCGTTCTCTTGCTTACTCTCATGAGTGTTCAGGGAATGTTCTGTAGTCACTGGCTTCCATATGGTATGACGATAGTTTCAGACATTCTGTACCTTGAGTTACAGAAATGAGCCTCTTCTTCTTCCAGTGAATTCAAACATTCGTTCTTCCTTGATGTAACGTGTCCGCCTCAATTCCGTTTTGGTGGACAGCCATCATATCTCCTTATGTAGCTCTAAACTGTTTGTGACAGTAGTGCTAGAAACCTATCACTTTTGCAAAACTGTTGTTATGAAGATAGCATGTGACTTTCACATGCATAATGATCGCGTCATGGTACGTATTGCCCATATCCAGGATTCCTCGTAGACCCACTTACTTTTGCCCAGATGTGTTATCCTCTCAGACTGTTGCTTCCGACAAGGCATTTCCTTTCGTCATCTCGAAAGCTGATGTACCAGGCACCCACACTCAGGGTTCCTTCCTCTCATGCCTAACTGCTCTACTCATTGCTGCTGTCGATGTGACCGGAATGATGATGCATCGTGCTTGAGGATGTCATGTATAATACAACATTGTGCACACTTTTCTCCATCTTACATCGCCAAATTTCTCTAATTTACGTGGTTTTATTACCTGTCTTATCACAAGCCTTTCTCCCTTACAATAAATTACAAGCTTTACAAAAACTAAACTACTAAGAGACTTTACAAAAATTCCTTATTTAAACTATACATAGGATTCTACTTATTATACTCTTGTTTATATCTTTTTTACTAGATCAACATCTATCCCCATTCTATATGCACAATTCTTTTCTAATAATATAAATATTATGGTTTTCTCATCTTCATCACTATGGACAGTAAGAGGAAAATTGATGGTGATGACGTTTAATGTATTAGTAGCTTTGTTTTTTCTTTTTTTAAACTACAGGTACATCATATTATCAAAACTCCGCACCTTGACTCCGACTCCAGCGTCTTTTTCTCTGCAGTCTCTTCTTTTCGGCATAAGCTGTAACAGAACTTCAAAATATAATATTTGTCTGTCTT
This sequence comes from Schistocerca piceifrons, assembly GCF_021461385.2. Taxonomy (NCBI): domain Eukaryota; kingdom Metazoa; phylum Arthropoda; class Insecta; order Orthoptera; family Acrididae; genus Schistocerca; species Schistocerca piceifrons. Next base: position 943,309,521 of record NC_060140.1, on the reverse strand, counting down.
TTTCAAAACTTTCTGCACTGTCCAATTCTATGATTTTAGAGCTTATTTTTCTCACTTGTAGTTATCCCTGTCTCCTTCTTATAAACAATAAACTTTTATGTTACTTTCTCCCCTATCCTACTCTTCCTTATTGAAATCTTCCCTGTGTTAAACTCACATCCCTCTGTCTACACCCTTCCAAGAAATAACATGTTTCTCGCTTTCCTTAATAATTCAATTCTCTTTTTATAGCAAGTTCTGGTACCTTCCACAAATCATAAATGCTTCTCATTTTCCCCCCCACTATCTCCTCAACTAAATGTTCACCGTCTGTGACGGAACAAACCACAAATGATATTTCCTTCTTACCTAATTCTTTACTTCCTTCCTAATTCTTGGCTTCCTTTAATCAACAAATAAATCAACTTCTTTCTAGCTTCGCACTACATTTTAAGAGAGAATCTACTACTATTTCGTCAAACTATTCACATGCTAATTTCTATCTTTCTCCTTTCTTTTTACTCATCCCCCATAACACATTTCCTCTGGAGAAGAGTTACTTTAGTTGTTACTTTATTGTTCTTCCTTCACAAGAATCCTTTTGATGTACTGAGAAAGTTAACTAATTTACTTTATTGAGATAAGTACAATTTAAATTTTTTTTATCTGTATGAATTTTCTTAGCTTCCCAACTCTTTGACTTCTAGATTTTGCTGTTATTGGAATCCGGATATTTGCTACAACTAATTTTTCTTGTGGAGTTAATATTTGCTGTTTTACCCTTTACTCGATTTCAAGTGACTGACATGGAGCAAGCCCAATGATTTTCCTGTTTTGGGTTAATCAGTTCGACTACATTATCATGAACCACTTTACTTACTTCCATAGGGTCTTTATATACTGAAAAGAACTTATTGCTTAGATGTTTTTTCTTGCTACAGATGGTGGGTTTTCACAAGTACTTTTTGTCCTAGTGAAAATACTCGTGAGGTAGCCATCTTGTCAGCTCAGTTCTTTCTATTTAATTCCCCAGCCTTCAAATTGGTCAGTGCCAATTTTACTAGATGTTGATGTTGCACTCTGGGTACTGGTGGGAGTTTAATTATTTCCTGAATTTTATTTGGTGCTGGCTTATTTTTCAGAACACTTATTGGAGGTAATAGCGTACTGATATGTGGCATTTCATTTACCACACCTTGGAAGTCAGACAAATATCTGTCCCCAGTATTGTGCTGCTTGCTACAATACAAACGTTCCCAGATCCTTCATCGTTAGTTCAGCTGGGTTGGCGCTTGACATATATTTGAAAATAGAAATACGTTCGATTTTATGCCGTCGCAGAGTGTTTTGCCATTGCGCTGAACGATATCGTGGTCCATTGTCTGACAGCATTTTATCGACGCGACCAACCTGTCGAAGGAAATTTTATGTCAGTGCCTTGCTTATATTGCTCCCAGTTGCTTTCTTCAAGTGAGTAAACGTAACATATTTCGACGTTAATTCCAGGACCACGAAAATGAATACATGACCTCTCTGTGTACAAGGTAATTGACCCATGACATCTGTTGCTGCTATGTGTCTCAGTTTCTCTGGAATAATAAGGAACATTGGTGGTCTCGTTTGAAAGTTACATGTTTAGCTCTCTGGTATTTCTTACATTTAGCCAGAATCTGTCTGATTCTTCGCTCCATATTTGCAAAGTGACAAGACATCGTTAATTTAAAAAAAATACCTTAGGACCAAAATGACTGTTACTCAAATGAGTATGCCAAATATACTTATTTATCAGATCCTGTGGTATACATGCAACCCATAAACTTGTATCTGTATTACATCCGTAGAGTAAGACATTGTCCTTTATGAGACAGAATTGTGTAACGGCCCGTGATTCACTGTTTTTCCACTTAGCTTTAACCATGGCGAGATCTGGGTCTTTATCTTGTTCGCTACCTAACTGTTTTGAGGTATTGGTGACGTAATTTTCAAATGGCATATTTTTCAAGTAATACATTGCTACCTGCTCCTCTTCTGTATTACTCACTCTGCTTTCGTTAACTCGTTCCAGCAATCTGGAGAGGATATCAGCTATGATGTTTGATGGTCCAGGCACGTAGGTGATACGAAAATCATATTCCTGCAACGTTAACATCCATCGACCTAATCTTCCTGGCAATAGTTTTGCACTTAAGATAAATTCTAGTGCCTTATGGTCACTAAACGCATTGGTTTTTGGACCAAACAGGAAGTATCTGAATCTACGAAACCTCCATACTACTGCCAAGACCTCTAACTCTGTGATCGAGTATTTTTTTTCGCATTTAATCAGTACTCGACTAGCGAAAGCTATCGTCTTCTTCATACAGATTTCCCTCGTCAAATCGGAATGCGCTAAAATTGGTGCCTTTTCCAGTGACTTTTTTAGTTGTTGAAACTCCTGCTTGGGCATCCCACACCCAGGACATCTTTTTACTAGCTAACACACATAAACGTGGGTAGCAAGGGATTCTATCCAAATGAACCTTTTGTAGAAGTTAATGACTCCCAAGAAGCCACGTAGCGTCTTTCTGTTGTATAAAGTGCCTATATTCTGTATTGCTTGCAGTTTGCTAGGGTTTGGTTCAATTCCCTGTCCAGCAATAATATGGCCTAAAAACTTAACCTTTTTATTTCCAAAACTGGACTTCATTATGTTCACAGTTACTCCATATTCTTTTAATGTCCTTAGCGACTTACTGAGCTCCTCATTATGAAGTTTCCATGATGGTTCAGCTACTAATATGTCACCTCATAACAGGTGAGACACTATTGGAGCTCTTTATCCAATACACTTCCTAAACTTCTCATAAAGGCAGCAGAGGATATATTCAGTTCCTTTTGAACTGCTAACTTCGTCCAAATGCGATAAAAGCCATATACTTTCTACATTCAGGTGTTAGTTCTATTTGCCAAAAACTAGCCCTCAGATCAAGGGAAGATAAAATCTTAACCCCGAAGAAATTTTTTAGAAGCTCTTCCAATTTTTCTGGGCGATTGGTCTCAGGACTGATAACGGAATTTATCTGTCTTGCATCAATGACCAACCTAATACTTCCATACTTCTTATCCACAATTTGCAAAGGACTGTTGTATGTCGAGGTTGAAGTTTCAATAATGTCATCTAGCATCCTGTGTAATTCTAAAAATACTTGTCTTCGGTAACACAGTGGAGTAGTGTAAGGCAGTACTCTAAACGGCTTGTAACCTCTAACCTTGAATTCGTATTGAGAATTTTTAGTGGCACAGGGTTTTGGTAGAAACACCTCAGCATTTTGCAGTAATACTCCTTATAATTCGGCTTTGTCTGTATCTGAAATATCCCTTACCTGTCGCAACTTATTGTCTATTTCTTCATAAATTTCCACCATTACTTCGTCAGCCGCAGGTATTGTTTCTTTCGCCCACCTATGAATGTCCCTCCTCTGACTGATACAGAGCATGGTCAGTTGTGTGTAAGCACCTGGCATCTCTTCATCTCTGAGTTTTTCTTCAACAGTAAGACCTACCTTCCTGAGCATCATATACCCTTCGTCGATATTGAGTGTGACACAAATTTGACGCATGAAATCGGCTCCAATGACTATGAGCACAGATAATTTCAGCACAGTTACCATGTTCGCTTCTCTTTCATGCCCTTGACAGGAAAAAGTGACATGCATTTGCCTAGTAATCACCGCTGACGCACCCATAATCGGTCCTTTGACTTTAACACGTTTCGTCCACAACACTGGCAGCGCCTGTTAAGCGTTACATTTCTCAAAAAGTTCTTCCGAAGTCGCCGTCATTTCGATTCCCGTATCAAGGATGGCATCTACAATACTGCCACCTGTCTCAGCCCGAACGATCAGTTGCATCTCATGAGGAGACTTAGTTTCATTTTCATGCATTAACGCCTCCTCTATCGAGTCATATTTAACCTGTCAATGTGTTGGGCCTGCATTTCCCATTGGTTTACTACAGTCACTTTATTCTCCTTATTACTCTTAACAGCTGTCATCTGAATGTTCTGGGATGAAGTTATTTGCCCATATTCTTTGTAAAACGCCTCTCTGATCGCTTTATACGTTCCTGTCCTATATATATATATATATAACTTGGGTATTAATACTGATATTGCCAATGGCGCATTATCCTCTTGGCATGCCATTTCTCTCTCGCTTTGTATAAATGAACTACATCCTCCACAATTTGGTTATCATCAGTTTTTGTACAGCCACATTAATTAACTGTTGACAGCTCTTGTTCCTCATCCTCGGACGATTCCCAGTCAATTGTCTCCCAGTATACTGGTATTTGTATCTGATCACTCCCTAAACCTACTTCGGAATCTTGTTGATCAAAGCCTAGTCTATTTACATATTTAATTATAAAATCAACTTCATTTGCCAACTGAATCTCTTGTGACTGGTCCTCGTGCCGTTCATCTCGTCAATTCTGTTTTTTACCAGGGTTTGGTGGTCTCAACTCGACTTCTTGTACCAATTCGTCTCGTGTATGTTGTCCTGCTAAATTCTGATTCTCCCAAACTTTCTGGTTTCTAGGCATTCCAGTTCCACCCGAATAATTTGGGTTTTGTGGTGGAAGACCTCTAAGCCTTCCTGCTTCGTTTGCTTGGTGATTATATGACGAATTATAGTTGCCACCATAATTTCTGGACCAAATCCATTAGTGTAATCCCTAGCTCACCAAAACCAAAGTTATTGTTTGACCTCTGTGAGTTGCCAGAACCATAGCTATTATTATCCCATGGGCGATTACTATTCTTCCCATAACGATTACCTTCCCGAACATTATTACTGCAATTGTAAACATTATTAAAGGCCAATTGGTTGCTATTATTCCCCATTCCATTGGTTTCTCTCACTGCACGTTGTTTCTTCGTGTCATCTTCACTGAAGATGAATTCAAGTTCTCTTAAAATGCCTTTAAATACGTGAATATGATCTCCTGGTCCACCAACCAATGATTGCTGATAACGACGCAAGGGTAACTTCAATGTGCACATATGTGTCAGTAGTATTGGAACAAGGGTGATTTTGGCACAAAGGACCGTTATCCAAGATGGCGGCGATGACGTCATCCCATATGGCGGCCGTGACGTCATTCAAGATGGCGGATTTTGGAGGGAAGTTTGAATTTTGATGGGAAAGTGCCACGCCTCTCTCCTCCAGAAAAATGGCGCAAAGTTCAAATTCCAACATGATAATGTATCACACCCCACTTATCTCTACTAAGCAAAGAAAATGGCGGGAAAAAGGGACTTGTCTTTACTATGTAACCAATATCAAGCATGTGTGTTCTCCACTGGGTCTGGACTCCAACTGACTTAGTTCATATTGTCGCCAGCAGAGAGCGCCACCGTGACGTTGTCAAAGATTGTGGATTTTGGCGGGAAGATACGACACTTGGGCTACCTCCACTAACCTACCCCCCTCCCCCCAGAAAATGGTGGGAAGTTCAAATTCCAGTACTACAATGGCGAGAAAAACGAACTTGTCTTTATTAATTAACCAATTTCAAGCAAATGTGCTTGCCACTGAGACTGGACTGCAACTGGCTTAGTTCATATCCGTGCCATCAGAGGTCGCCACCGTGATGCGGCGCGAGGGAGAAAGCTGACGATCTTGAGTCATCTCCTGACGTCACAGGACCGTGAGCGGCCGAGCGCTCCCTCCATACACGGTCTAGACATAGTGTTTTGTAAATATTCTAACAGTCACATCCCGCATCTAACGTATGAATTACCCAAGTACTTAATTCTATTTCACTTTTAAAGTACCACTTCGATATTCAATGAACAAATGACAAGTTTCACATTTTCCCACTAGGGGCGCTGTGGTCCTTCATGATGTACGACCGCCCCCCCCCCCCCGCCCCCCACCCCTAGGATGCGGCTTTCCTATTCGCTACTGCACTAGTCACTTGACTCTACGTCATAGAACCTATATAAACCAGACCATAACCCAACTCGCCCTCACTCTGCTCCTATACTTGATCCAGTGCGTTTATCGTCATTAGCAAACTTTCGATATGAGCGATCAGGATCCACCAGCAGCACCGACAGTGCCAGTGGAAGCAGCAAACGATCCCGCTTAGAGGAAGTTCCATTACCTGGTAAGTACATTTTCAGTGTTCCGATAGCTGTACTCTTTAACTCTGCGTATGAGTACTACATCTGTTTTCGACCTCTCTATATAAGGATAGTGCATGTTCTGTGTCTCTATGTTGCGTGTTATATCCGCTTTTGGCCGCTCTCTATAAAGATGGCTGTGTATTTTAATAGATTGTGTGTGTTCTCTATTACGTGTTATATCCGTATTATAGTGCTCTCTAGAAAGATTGAACCTACTCGTGTTATGTGTCTCTATGTTCTGTGTTGCATCTGCTATACAGAATGCTGTGTCATTTAACAGATTCTATGTTTGTGTGTCTCTGTGTGTTATTCTGTTTTGGACCGCAATCTATACAGAATGCTGTGTCATTTAGCAGATTGTATGTTTGCGGTACGTGTTATATCTGTTTTGGACCGCATTCTATACAGAATGCTGTGTCATTTAACAGATTCTTTGTTTGTGTGTCTCTATCTTATAACTGTTTTGTAGCGCATTCTACCCAGACTGATGTGTCATTTAACAGATTTTGTCTTATTGTTATATTTGTTTTGTAGTGCTCTGTATAAATGTTTCATTTCTTTCATTTTTTGCCTATATGTACTGGTCTGCTGATTTCTGCACATTTTCCTTTCCATACTCGATATTATACTCTCTCTATTCCATCAGCCGTGCGGGATTAGCCGAGTGGTCTAAGGCATTGCAGTCACGGACTGTACGGCTGTTCCCGACTGAGGTTCGAGTCCTCCCTCGGCCATGGGTGTGTGTGTGTTTGTCCTTAGGGTAATTTTGGTTAAGTAGTGTGTAAGCTTAGGGACTGATGACATTAGCAGTTAAGTCCCATAAGATTTAACACACATTTGAACATTTTTTTTTCTTTCCATCTTTCTAGATTTCATCCCTCAAATGCTTGCTGCTGTAGACCAGCAGCTCAAGATGGAGTGGGTGCAAGCACAGCTCGAATGTAAGTACATTTCTAATAAAAACGTATTTCTTAGATCAAAATAAGTTCATCTAATATATATATATATATATATATATATATATATATATATGTACAGACCCATTTTCTGTTTGTATATATTCAGTCTTCAAGTTCTTGTCTTTTCTTTGTAGATGTTACTAATTCTGTACACAGGGAGGGGTGTACCAACAAAGGGTACAAGGTGACAGCGTTCAAACGATGTCTGCTACAAGGAACACCCAGTTTTTAGAGGAGGAGGAGGAAGAGCAACTCGACCTGCCCGACTGGTTTGGGGACGTTGTTGAATGTGGCAATGAGTTGCTCAAATCATGGAGCCAGAGCGGAGAATGTGAACACTTTTGAACATTAACATTACTGCAAATAATTACCATTATTTACTCTCATTATTATTATTTATCGCTCTTTTAAATCTAAATCATTAAAGTATTTTTTCTTCTTATTTGCGTTACACGTATATCACATGGCGTAGTCCGTGTACCTAGAGCGGTGGTTGCAGGGGCGGGAATCCAGGGCGCACAGCCGCAAAGACAAGTGGCGACTTGTCTAGCCCCAATCAGGGCTGCACGAGAAACGGCGGAAGGCGCGCAAGCTTCGTCACCAGCACCGCCGCAGCCCCTCCGGCGTACGTGGGCAATTCAAGCGGTTGGTCGCGACCGAGAAGAAGAACAACAGCCCCCCACACCAGAGCAGGTAGCGGTAGAAGCAACACACCCCCAGGCCCATCAAGTCAGCTGCCACTGCCTCCTCCTCCTCTTACTGAACCAGCTCGCTGCTGTCGTCTGCACAAGGTACACGTTCCTACACGTATACCCCTCCCTGCAAACGATGACGACGCACCTTTGCCAGCCCCATCCTCTACCGGGTGGACCCCTAGCTGTAGTAGTAGTAATAGTAATTTTCCTGTCGCTAGCGGTAGTTCTCTCTCCTGTCCAATCGATAGTCAATTCGATCAGAATAATGGCGTGATGACCCCCTTAGAATACTCAGCAGTAGCTAGGGCTTTTGAGCGGCGAATCTCATTCAGCAGAATTGAGAATCCGTGTGGGAGGTATCGCGAACTGTCGGGTTTTTACAAGCGGGCCTCCCTGTCTTGGAGACGGAGCTCGTCAAAGTCCTACAAGATTCAGGATTTAACGCCATTACATGCAGCCCAGTTTCATGCTGCGAACTGAGTCACTCACCTAAACATCAAGTTGAGGCGGAGACAACGACTCTACACTGTATATGGGGTGAAAATGGCGTTATTTCTCGGAGCACATCGATTGCTGAGTGATACCGAGAATCCACCTTGAGCACTATTATTGCCCGATTTTCCGAGATGGAAGTAAATGGGTCCGCTAAAGCGCTCAGCAATATACCACACCTCAACATACGTATACATGTCTCTGATCCAATAAATGGAGGGTCCAGTTATATTAAACTCCCTAACAACATTGCTAATAAGCACGCATGCATTGTAAGCCGTCGTGCTCTCCTGACCTTCATTGCTTACATATTCTGCCCTCACAATCATATTCCGCACATCAAGACACTTCATTCGAACCCAAACTCGATAAGATAAAGTCAGTGTTGTATGAATTCATGTAAACCATATGCAAATAACAAGTAAGTGCACCGTGGTTGAAATACTTGAGGCTGGCGTACACACACACATTCAAGACACTATGGTAGCGGGGGCTTGCTTTTAGTTCAGGAGATGCAAACCGCATGCCAGGGGGCCGGTCCCTTCAGAGGACGACTCAGGCCATCTATGTCAGCCGCTTACCGCCCGTAGAGCAGACAGCGCTAGCCTGAGTGAAAAGGGGGAACGACCCCATGTTCGGCTTAAAAGCAAATTCCGCTACATTGTGTGGGAGCGCCCAGCCTATGCATTCTTTACAAACATAGCATGCAGGTTCAGAGGTTTTCACAGGGAGACAGCAAACGCCAAATGCCGATGCTACAGATTTCCGGATTGGTTGCCTTAAACGAAACGTCATTCTCCCGTTTTAGAAGAGCAATGCTGATTGGCAGACAATATTTCTGATACCTTGAGCTGAAGGAGTAATGAAAGAGACCGAAAGATATACCCCTTCATGTCTGGCGTGGAGAGGGCCGTTCTGTTGTCGCTCTTGGAGCGAGAACACATAACGAGAGCGTGCGCGCTCGTACGTGTACTCAAAGAGCGAGGAACAAGTCTCTCCTCAGTACTTCACTGGGAGAGCACCTCTGTCGACTGAGAATCAGAGTGCGACTCTATATTGACTCCTTGTGATTAAGTGTTGTTCACTGTGTTGACTGCTACACTTATTGTGCGGTGTGAACGGACAGAGTTATAGTTAAACGCCTGCGAGCGAATTTTTGAGTGGCATCGTGGTGGACTGGTTATCTGACCAGTGTACCACGCCAATAGTTAGACTAGGGGCGAATAGGAGTCCTTGACTTCATCAAGGCGTAGGGTGAGTTTGATTGGCAAAGGTCAATCTAGATCGAACAAGAGTTATCTTATTTGTCAGCAGCGAGCGGCGCAGACAGCAGTCATCGCAGCTTGCGGTATTGTGCGCTATAGCTATTGTGAGCCCCATATTTCCTCCACGACAGTACCCTTCTCTGTATTTCACACGCGACAGCCTCGACCATAACTAGCCACATTCTGACAGACAATTATTCAAGTTGGGTAGGCGCAGCTCTCAGCTATCCTGCCAAGTCAATAACAATCTTAAACTTTGTATAGAAATTTCATTAGCGAATCCTATCCTTAAGAGGTAACTTCACATTCCGAAAAGAACCCGGAAATAATTTGTTCAGTTCATAACTAAAAGTGCCATTGTGATTTCTCAGAATTTTTGCAAAATAAATAATAATTTTCGTTAGTTTCATGTTTTTCTTACACTAACTAGCACTACTCCAGTACCCAAATATCCCACTAGTTACATAAGAAATTTTGTGAATTTTTGTGTCTTTTCCTTACAGCGGACGACTCCAGAAGATATTTATTGCTGAAAGTTTTTCAGGCATTTCCCTTTAGAACGTATGAGCGTATGTCTGACTTCTGTTAGTAGTGTGGGTGTGGAAATTGCATCTTGCGGGAGCCACATGGTATAGGGTACAGGGCCGGCCGCGGTGGTCTCGCGGTTCTAAGCGCGCAGTCCGGAACCGTGCGACTGCTACAGTCGCAGGTTCGAATCCTGCCTCGGGCATGGATGTGTGTGATGTCCTTAGGTTAGTTAGGTTTAAGTAGTTCTAAGTTCTAGGGGACTGATGACCTCAGATGTTAAGTCCCATAGTGTTCAGAGCCATTTGAACCATTTTTTAAAGGGTACATGTCAGATTAATCCGTTGCTCAGAATAACAGAATAGCAACCCCACGCTCACAGCATTAATGTTCAAAATCAGTATGATAATGTTTGTTTTGCATGGTCAGTCTTGGCTTATCAGAGAAATTACAAGAAAAGTTCCAAGTGTCCGGGCAGTTACAATCTCAGAGATATTAAGAGACAGTATAACTTTGATGGACTAGAGTTCCCTGTAAAGATCCACGACATACATAAGTTCGAGAATCAGAATACCAGAATATCGGTTCACGTTTATGGCCTGGAGAAGAAGGACAAGTCAGAAGAGCAAGACAAGCACACTGACATCAGCACCCTCCATTTCTCAAAATCTGCAGGTGAGCGAGAGTTGCATGTAAACATGCTGCTCTTCTCTGAAGGTGATAATTATTACTATGTCTGGATCAAAGACATGTCCCGACTCCTTTGTTCCCAGTTAAGTGACGAATGGTGTAAAAAGCATATTTGTTTAAGGTGTTTGAACTATTTTTCTTCTGAAGAGTTATTAGCGACACATCTATTAGATTGTGCTTCCAAGGACCCAGTATGTGTGATTATGCCCACTGAGGAAAATAACTTCATTAAATTTCACAATGCTCACCACCAGCAGCGATTTTCTTTTGTTGTGTACGCCGATTTTGAATGCTTGCTGGCTCCTATTACTCGTTGTGAAGGGAACCCCTAGCCTCACACACAAATTTCACACAAAAACACATACCGTATGCGGCAGCATTCCAAGTTGTATGTCGATATGATTCTAAACCTAACCACTGTCAGTCTTATGTAGGAAACGATCCAGCAGTTTGGGTTCTCACTGAGCTTGAAAAACTCTCATGAGAAGTTGACAGGCTCTACAGCACCAACATTCCCATGACCAAATCAAAGGAAGATGATGAATTGTATGAAAAGGCGGTTAATTGTCATATTTGTGGGCTGGCTTTAATAGAAAAGCGGAAACTCCTTGTAGAGACCACTGTCATCTTACAGGTAAGTTCTGCGGTGCAGCTCACAACGCATGCAATTGAAGTATCAGTTACCTAGACACATACCCGTCTTTTTCTCATAATTTGAGCGGGTATGACGCTCATTTTCTCGTTGAGCACTTGGCTAAGTTCGGTATGAAGAATGATCAGGTCAGTGTCCTCCCTGAGAGTGTTGAGAAGTACATTTCTTTTTCAAAACCAATGACGCCAAAAATTACGCACCGCTTCCTTGACCCTTTACACTTTATGCAGACTTCACTCCAGAAACTGGTTGAGACTTTACCTCAGAATGATATGCATATCACACAATCTGCATTTCTCGATGAGGAAAAGTTCCAACTAGCGACTAGGAAAGGAGTTTTCCCATATGAGTATGTTGATAGTACTGCAAAACTCAATGAAACCAGGCTTCCCGACGTATCTGCTTTTACAAGTACTCTTACGGGCGATGACGTAACCACCGCAGATTATGAGCATGCCATGAATGTCTGGCGGGAATTCAACATCCCAACTTTGGGAGAATATTCAAGGTTATATATGGACATGGACGTGCGTTTGCTTGCAGATGTTTTCGAAAAATTGCGGAGTGTATGTATGACCACGTACTCTCTGGACCCTGCCTTTTATTACACAGCATCTGGGTTGTCCTGGGACGCTATGCTCAAAAAAATGGGCCGCAGCATTGAACTTTTGACTGATCCTGCAATGCTTCTATTTTTTGAGTGAGGGATCTGTGGTGGACTTCATCAATGTGTTCACAGGCACGCCAAGGCAAATAACCCACAGATGGGTGTCGTGTTCAACGCATCCTTGATTCTAGTTACATTTTGTACTTAGATGTTAACAACTTATACAGGCACGCCATGATGCAACCGTTGCTGGTTGGTGGGTTTAGGTGGCTATCCAAAGACGAATTGAAGGGATTAAGTGGACAAATAATGGGTTTTGCGGCTGATTCTGATGTAGGGTATGTGCTCGGACAAGCGACTTGCTGTTATGTCCAGAGCAACAAATTCCGCGAGGAAGCGCCATCCCTAAATTGTTGGCTACTGTTGGCAGAGGTATATCATTCATTATCATAACCTCCAACAGTGCCTCAGATTTGGGATGAAGCCTGTTAGAGACACCTGGGCAATCTCCTTCAAGCAATCCCCATGGTTGAAGGAATATATTGAACTAAATACCGGAAAGAGGGCGGTCGCGAGTAATTATTTTGAAAAAGACTTTTATAAATTAATGAATAATTCCATTTTCGGGAAAACTATGCAGAATGTGCGAAATGAACGCGATGTTGTGATTAAAACCACATGGGAATGGCATTATGGGGTGAGAAAATGTATGGCCAGGCCAAATTTTAAGTGGGCCACAATCTTCAAAGAAAACTTTGTTAGCCGGCAGGTGTGGCCGAGCGGTTCTAGGCGCTTCAGTCTGGAACTGCGCGACCGCTACAGTCGCAGGTTTGAATCCTGCCTCGGGCATGGATGTGTGTGATGTCCTTAGGTTAGTTAGGTTTAAGTAGTTCTGTTCTAAGGGACTGATGACCTCAGATGTTAAGTCCCATAGTGCTCAGAGCCATTTGAAAACTTTGTTGCTGTGGAGGTGTTGAACAATACAGTAGCGTTTATGAAGCCCATCTATTTGGGGATGTGCATACTGGATATCTCCAAATTCTACATGTACCGATTCCACTATGAGTTTGCGAAATCTCATTTCGTAGAACCCAAGTTACTTTATATGGATACAGACAACTTTATCTACTGGATCAAGAACTGCAATCCATATGAAGTAATTAGATGCAATGGTAAAGAATTCGACACGTCTTCTTATGGGACCTATAATCCTTATTATTGGTCTTCTGGTCTATGTATACTAACGTGCATTAACGTATGTGACATCTTTGTCTAGAGGAAAAAAAAACAAAGAGAAATTTAGGATTATAAATGTATTTATTTATTCAAGATATACAATTATGATCAGCATGGAAAACAATAAGTTCATTCTTTTTTAAACAGTGAGGCAGAAGTACAGTATTTCGTAAATAGCTGCTTCTTATATCCCTCAAATTCAGCATGTATATCTCGTAATGTTATAGGCGCATTGCAATAGTCTTGTATTCTGTCAGTAAATTTGAGTTCAACATTTTCAACACCTATTCGAGGAATAGCACAAGAATTCAGCACTGCAGTTATACAGGTACTAAAACAATTATCCATATCTTCTATGTGAATGCTACATGTGTGAAGCCAGTTAATGATGTCACTGTATACAGTTGAACATATGGGCGCCAGCTATTTAGTCTCTCTATTGTACTAGTTACTGCCATGTCTAGATTGAATAAATTATCAATAGTCGAGTGCTGCATGAAAATGCTATGACACTCAGCACTTTTAATTCTTAGTGTAGCATCGTCATATATTGATAGAATACTCACAGTCAGACTGTCATAGTACATGTCCTGATAGAAGTGGGATGGAGCATATTCGGTAGTCATATGCTTCTTGATGTATGTCTTTACATGACAGAGTTCATCTCACTCATAGTCAGAAAAGCTAACTTTAATATTTTTGCTTACATTTTCGAGCACTAACACAGTTGACAGGCTACCGTCATGTGAAATTTCAAGCCCTACATGAGGACGCTTGAACCATTAACTGTTAACACATAGCATGAGGCGAACAGTAAGGACTATGGTGCACTGGAGATGGGTATCTTCTCATCCACAACATCCACACCAGCGTGGCTAGCACGCTGTTCTTGCACTGATGGTTGAACATCTCTTGTGCAATGATCAATGGACGGCGCGTACGAGGGAGTCCAGTACTGTGAAGCCGCCTCAAACGCAGTCTCTGGCACTGACATTAGCACCTCGTTATGCTGCTCCAGCATGCTGAGAAGCTGTACTACAGGATCCTGCGTCGAAGAGTCTGAGGTCACTACGTGTGAGGGCCCCAACAGGTTGGAACCTGCTGATTCTGACATTACAGGTGAAGCTAGTGGGCAAAGAAGAATATTCATAAGCATAATATGCTGCTGCTACAGAAATAATAATAATTTTGGGAAATAGATATCGGTTACTTACTTTTCTGCTGCTTCCTCCTATTCTGGTGCTGCTACTGCTGCTGCTGTGGTGACTGACGCTACATCTTAACTGACTGACTGACCTGAACAGAGATCAAGCAGCTGCTGAGTCCTCCTCCTATACCATCCACCTACGTCATCATGATGCCATGTTCATATTGGCTAAATCGTGTGATCACATGACCTATCGAAGCGCCCTCTAGCTGTAAGCTCGTGAACTAGATCAGTTCTTTGGTCTGCTGGATTGGAGGCAGGCGTCGCTTGTGGGCTGAGGGCTTACATGGTGCTTTTAGAAAAGGCAGACAGTTCCAACAATAGTAGATGTTTCCATGAGATGGGTGATGTATCTTTAATGCATCCCGCTGCAACACATTTTTTTGCAGGACCGTATTCACCCTCTTCATATGTTCAAGCATTAATGCGCGCTTCCATTCCGCATGTAGGAGGCTACGGGGGCAGTCCTCGGCTGTAGGCTTACAAACAACATAGCTGTTAAACTCATCCTGCTCAAACACCAACAACTCATCAATAGAACACATTCGGCACAGTCATGAGGATGGGGTGGTGGGCAGCTGATCTTAAATGGTATATATGGAGTATACGAATATGCTTAGACCGAAGTGAATTGACATCAACTGGACGTCTCTTCTGTTTTGGGAGAGTGAATGCTTCATGATGAATATCTCAGCAGTTTGTGCATGAGCATGAGCATGTGCTGGTTACGATATGCATCCTGGCTCCATCCCTCTGCATTGCCGAAATCTGCTGAACAGAATTCTTGTACATATTCCTTCTACACTCCTCCATTATCATACACTTCCATACGAGATGTAGTGAACTGTGGCTACAGTCCTCCCTCGAACGTCTACATGTAATGCAGCTATTGAAAGCTGCTCTATCCTTCACATTCATCTCGATGATCGAACATATGACGATGGTTTGACAACGACAGCTCAGCAAAGACTTAAGGTACACCACCATTTCTGGTCATCTGAGTGGCGAAAAAAAAAATGGCCGCCATCTTGGATAATGGTACTCGAATCGTCAGCTGACATCAAGACAGCGTCCTTTGTGTACCAAGCCACATTGTGGATACACTGGGTGCAGCCATCCTGAATAGTGGTACTTACGTCATGGTCTGATGTCACGGTGGTGCTCTGCTGGAGACGATATGAACTAAGTCAGTTGGAGTACAGACCCAGTGAAGAACACACGTACTTGAATTCGTTACATAATAAAGACAAGTCCTTTTTTCTCGCCATTTTCTTTGCTTAGTAGAGATGTGTGGGGTGTGACGCATTATCATGTTGGAATTTGAACTTCGCGCCATTTTTCTGGGGGAGGGGGGCGTGGCACTTTCCCGCCAAAATTCAAACTTCTCGCCAAAATCCGCCATCTTGAATGGCATCACGACTGCTATATTGGATGACGTCATCGCCGCCATCTTGGATGACGTCATCGCCGCCATCTTGGATAGCGGTACTTTGTTGCAACACTTGAAACGTCCCCTTAGAAAAATTAGTGAATTACTGTGCTGGTAAATCCCTTACGTTATTTGATTTTCAAACAGCTGGGCAGAAATGAACGTACTCAGACATTTCGCTCTTTACCTATTCTGATCAACACTAAACTGACACACAATATTTTTTAGCGCAACGCAGTCTGACTTTCAATAACCCCTACAAAAGAATAGCCCTGACTAACATTAACCTATACCTTTCACAAATCACTTACCTCACAAAAATCTTCGTTACTCGAACTACTGCAATACAGCGAGCGCCACTACTGCCAGCTAAATAAAGCATTCAAACTAACTACTGAAGTCACTAACTATTGATAGGTATAGTTAGCAAATGAAAGATTTTGATAGAGAACAAACAATGTATTTACCTTAATAGTGTTCAAAAGTCATAATATATATAGCAGTTCATGACATCCATTCTTACAAATGTACTGTTTCTGATAGACACGCGTCCAGATCATCCGCTCTCAAAATTCCGCCATTTCTCTCCCCACATCCACCACTGCTGGCGGCTCACCTCCAACTGCGCAACGCTACGCGCTGTTAACAGCCAACACTACAATAGCCAACAACAATGCAAACCAGCCACAGACTGCACACGGCACAGCCAGTGATTTTCATACAGAGCGCTACGTGGCGTTACCAATATAAAAACCTAAACAGCCTACTTACACACTGTCAGTTCTCCATCACTGTATGGAACCTCTAAACACTGATTCTTTTTCGTCATTTCCTCCAAAAATCGAACTGGCTTCTTTTCTTCCGTATTTTGAAATGACTCCTTCTGCAACAATTCATACTTTATCCTATTTTGGGTTTCCGTGGACCAGTATCGCTCCAAGAATGCAGACTTAAATTGTTCACACCACTGACAGTTTGCAGCGACTCTTTGTATGGTTTCCGCTATTGCGCTTTCCATATGAGCAGCAAATGAAATCAAAATTGCGGCTAAGTGCCCAATGCTCTGATAAACCGATTTGGAATTGATGTATAAACGTGCGGGGGTGTAAGCTGTTGCCGTTTCCTCTGTAATGTGGGAATTTTCTGACTGTCAAGAATTGATCATTGTCAAATTTTTCTATTGCATTATATGGCGTTTATGTTTTCGCAACATTTTCCGTCCACTTCCATTGCATCATGTTTTCCTTTATTCATACCACCCATTTGGATCCTGAGGCGACATATTTTTGAGTACTACCTAGCATCGCATCTACGCAGTGGTGTGCAGTTAACTAGACCGTACCGTTCCTCACGTATCAGACTGGCAGATACATTTAAATTTCCCGTTACTGGCTCAGTGTTTTGTCTTTGTACTTGCTTCATATTGCTCTGCGGTATATGGCCTGTTGTATTGTAACTTATAAATTGAGAATTTGGTATGTGTGGTGCAGTAAACTTCTTTGTTATCGCGTCATTCGCGTACGTTCGGAGGGTCGGCTGCCGTTCTGTTGGCATGCGCGCAGTTATCGCTTCTCGCATCATTATATGCTGTGACACACATTTCCTGCTTGGCTTACCTGTCCCAACTGTTCGCCTACAATTTGCTTCTGTTTCGGATCGGAAAATACTGACGCAAGATCTTGTGGGCATACAACTGGAATCTCATGACTTTTTTGTGTTTCCGCAACTGACACGGACGATTGCATAACGGACTCGGTTACCTCTGGATTTTTTTCCACCACTATATCAGATGATACTACCAATTCCGTCATCTCCCTACTGCTTTCTGTACGGTTCTCGATACATTGTTTCAGTTCTGTACCAAGCTGTTCATACCGCTGCTTATTTTTCGAGACGAAGTTTACAATGCGTGTATAAAATCTTTTTAACGCGGCTCGCGTGACATTTTCTGACATTGAGTTCTTCCACGATTTGTGGCGCCCTACCAGACGCCTTATGTGCTAAATTATCAACTATTTGGTTGACATTAGACACTGAATCCTGCAACTGGTCAATGTCAGTAGGCTTTTTTTCTGATCGGCCATAAGTGATTGAACTAGTTCGCACGATTCTCTCCCCTCTTTCCGAATATCAATAAACTGTTCATTAACTTCTGTTCGTATCTTTTTCTAATGTTTGCGGACTTTTTCGAACCCCGCATTGGCTTCAAATTTGAGACCATTTAAAGCAACATTTGTTTCTGTTTTTAAATCTGCTAATCCTGCGTTTAATTCTGTTTTTAAGTCTGCTAACCCTGCATTTGTATCTGTTTTTAAATTTGCCGTTCCAGTTTTTAAGTTCGCCGTTTCGGTTTTTAAGTCTGATAACCCTGCATTAGTTTGCTTGACAACAACAGTGAGTTGCTTCAACATTGCGAGCACACTATCAGAATCTTCGCCATCGTCATCTGTCACCATTTGGTGTAAATTTTGCCATTCGCATCTTTCACGTGACGCCTCACCGACTTCTGTGCATAGTGCTGACGCACTTACACACATTCTTTCCGTAGGAAACTGTCCCGTTTGATTCAGAATTACAACATTTGGTTCAACATACCGAAGTTGCACGTCCTCTTATTTTGTGTCCGAACCATTAGATCCGTCATCTGTTTTGTACGGTCGCAAGTGAGATACTGATCGCGAAACTGCCACCATTCCTTGTTGTTGTTGTTGTGGTCTTCAGTCCTGAGACTGGTTTGATGCAGCTCTCCATGCTACTCTATCCTGTGCAAGCTTCTTCATCTCCCAGTACCTGCTGCAACCTACATCCTTCTGAATCTGCTTAGCGTATTCATCTCTTGGTCTCCCTCTACGATTTTTACCCTCCACGCTGCCCTCCAATGCTAAATTTGTGATCCCTTGATGCCTCAAAACATGTCCTACCAACCGATCCCTTCTTCTAGTCAAGTTGTGCCACAAACTTCTCTTCTCCCCAATCCTATTCAATACCTCCTCATTAGTTACGTGATCTACCCACCTTATCTTCAGCATTCTTCTGTAGCACCACATTTCGAAAGCTTCTATTCTCTTCTTGTCCAAACTAGTTACTGTCCATGTTTCACTTCCATACATGGCTACACTCCATAAAAATACTTTCAGAAACGACTTCCTGACACTTAAATCTACACTCGATGTTAACAAATTTCTCTTCTTGAGAAACGCTTTCCTTGCCATTGCCAGTCTACATTATGCATTGCCAATTCATGCGCGGTTTCGTGATCCTATCAAGATCTTCAGTTTGTCCTATATAAGATGATCTACGTCCTTCCGCCATCTCAGACCGTCTAACCTCTTTCTTTCACGATCTGCGCGAGCCTGAGCTCTAGTCAACATGACGTTATATGACCAGACACATCTCCAAAATATCCCAGAAAGTCTCTTTTGCGTTTAACATATCATTAGCAACGCCATTCACTGTTATTGGGTATTCAAACCAATTCAACAACGTCTTGAATAACTTTGCACGTGCCATAAATGTCGTACACAAACTACTTTTACACAAACCGCAAAAATTTTTCTTTACTCGTTAATACAACTTTTCTGCTACGTGGATCACACATTAAGAGTAATCTGACCACTATGCAGACACATACATTGAGTACCCTTGTCACTTTTATGTTTCTCAAAAGAAATTTTTTTCTTAATATAAAATTCTAATTACTCTTTCTAATGTGACTAATTGCCATCCTAGCAGACCAACTGCCGTCCTGGCAGGGTCGCCATTTTTTGACACTTCACTCCAATCCACGTTTGTCAGACATCAGCAAAAACACCCTGTGTGTGCATTAGCATCTAAGGAATAAATGACTGGTGTTAGGAGTGGACCCTTATTCTATGACAGAGCACATCGGTCTTTAGCTGTAAACAATTTGTTCAATTTCAGAACTTTTGTCAAAGAAGTACACGAATTTACATATAATGTGACAGGAAAATGTTAGGACAGTTGTCAAGATAACGCATTACGTCCTGTTTAGGCGAAATCACACTGAATACAACAATATAAAACTTAAATAGAAGGTTCCCTACAAGCTGAAGTTGGCCAATATTACGACAAATCATCCGATTCTGGTTCTAAGTTCGGTACCATTTAGGATGACAATCAAGTCTACGAAGGATGGTTAGTTTTTGTGACAAGATGAGCAAAAGATTACTCAAGGTTGCTCGAGTTCACAGTGGATGCATGCTGGTGAACCAAGAAGTTTACGCCTCTGCGAGTGGCATTTACCTTAGCTGTGATGAGCTGTCAGCTCCAGATCTGCTCTCGCCCTCTGAAAATCCTGTAAAAAAGCTACTCAAAATCTTTACTGATTTTATCAGCAGAAACTGTCCTATGTTTCTTCTTAGGCGAGGAAACATGCACTCATCCCTAGTCTGCAAATATGGCGATATACACATGCACAGATGGAGCAGCGTGTATACTACAACGCCCTCTCAGTTCTCGCAAGAATAATTAACTATGTGGCTGTTTCGTTTCGCCGCTTTCGGAACTCAACGACTCTTCAGCTAATTTCTAGCTGAATGTCAACCGAAGTGAACGCAGTGATCACACAAAATTCCTCTTTTGTCGCCACACAGAGCATGATGCGCCCTGTTCTACACTTGATGCTGGCTCAGAGGAGAGTACCCAAAGATTTCAGGCTAGTGTCTTTCATAGCAAACTGTCCCTCACCTGTGTCCTTTCGTGTTTCATGTCACGACTTTTTCAGACCAATGGGAGTGTTCCTTTTATCTTGTGGAAACTACCTCTGCCAATCGCCAGGGGCCTACTTTTAAACTGCGTCGTTATTTCACTCCTTTCTATTCCTTCTGAGTTTATTCCAGCCAATCAGACATTTTGTGCCTGCTTAAAAGTTACATGCATACATCACGAGCGCACCATGGGCATTTCACATGATCACCTGCATCGCTGGTCTGTTTGTATCCATCTGGAAATTCCCCAACGCAGTTTTCTAAGGAATTTCTCCGTAGCAAGCAGCACTGGCCCACTACCTAATCTCCTCGATGTATTGCCCGGGGCATTCTTTGTCGTCCTCGCCACAGGTCACCAACTACTTTTTAAAAGCGTTCCGTTGTACTCAGGCCGTGATGGCACAACTCACGTCTGCCACCAAACTAAAACGTTTCCTCCAGCAGCTTTTTTCACCTTTTGCTCATTGACATGCAGGATTTGTGATTGCTGTGTTAATACTGGACTGCTACGGTCGCAGGTCCGAATCCTGCCTCGGGCATGGATGTGTGTGATGTCCTTAGGTTAGTTAGGTTTAAGTAGTTCTAAGTTCTAGGGGACTGATGATCTAAGATGTTAAGTCCCATAGTGCTCATAGCCATTTGAACCATTTTGTTAATACTGTTGAATCATGTGTCATCCTTTTGCATTACATACAGTCCATTTTAATAGGCAAATCAGCTCATTATCGCCGAAGTATGTCAGGGTAATACTCATCTACTTGTTACGATATATAAAATATCTTATTTAAGGTGTAAAATTGACATTCATTCAATCTGCCACCTTATAAACTGCCTTACTGTGTATAAATGGGCTATCCGCCCTCTGTGGACATGTGACCACTACTGGACTTCAAATAGGCGTCTGCTGCGAGTTCTCCAACAATCTTTTGCCATCTCTATGGGACCACCAGCTGGAGGTTCAGCCCCAGCCTGGATGGGCTGGATGTCAGACGAACGTTGTCTCAGCTCTGAAGTAAAGGGGTCTGCCAGCACCAGCCCCTGGTATGAGAGTCGATCCAAGGCAATGCAGCTGTCAACCATTGGGATGAGTATTGGCTGATTCCGACCACAACTATGAGAACAGCAGTACCACCTTTTGACATAGCAGTGGAGACAAACGATCTGCCGCTAGGAAGGTAGCCACCATGCCATAATCACGAAAGCACTATCACTGGCGCATCATTGTATGACTCTTCCAGCCTGGGTCACCACCGGCCTGTGCTGCTCACCTCCTGTGGATGCTGGATCTGCACCTGTCCAACTGCAGTAATCAGTCAATAAATTATTTCTCACCGTTGGCAGCCTCCATCCTCTGCACCTACTCTCCACCTCAACTAGAGATTCACTCGCCCGCACCTATGCGTGGGACATATTCTTTAGAAGTGATGTCAACAGATATTTTGAGGTTGAAATGATAACACTGACAATGGCAGCACAGCAGCAGCATTCTGCAAAAACGTACAAGTAAGTCCCAACTTCAAGTTTTTTACTGTTGTGAACCAGTGTAGTTGTTTCCCACCTTTGCTTTTTTTCTTTTGTGTGGTGTATTGTACAATTCTGGTAGCAACAGGCTAGAAAAATGGCGGTAAGTGAAAAAGCATCAACTCAGGAAACAGTTCAGCACTTACTGGATCAATTACGTCAAATACAAGCTGATAATATGGATGCATGTAGGTAGATAGAAGGCTAAGGAAGGAAAGAAGGGAGCAGTGAATTCCTAATATATCCCCACATCTGTCTTGTCTACATGTGACAAATGCACGTGCTATCATACCTATATGATAATCATTTTAATTCTGGTGACCATTGTCTCTGTAGTGTCTTGTTTTCACTAATCCCTCTATCTTTAATGACACTGTCCATAAAGTAAGGTTTTTTTCTAGTCAGAACATCGATAATTTTTGTTTCCTGTCT
Source organism: Schistocerca piceifrons (assembly GCF_021461385.2). Taxonomy (NCBI): domain Eukaryota; kingdom Metazoa; phylum Arthropoda; class Insecta; order Orthoptera; family Acrididae; genus Schistocerca; species Schistocerca piceifrons. Next base: position 943,286,936 of record NC_060140.1, on the reverse strand, counting down.
TGGCTGTGGTTCAAGACAGGTATAAAGAAATGATTCTTCATGTGAAGTTTTGTGTTTAGTGCTGCTAATATATGCATTGCCTATGCGTCCATGTTATGAAAAGTAAATCACCTCAGTAGTGATATAAGGGTGGCACAAGAGCAATTTTGATGTCAGATTGATAAGCTAATTAATTAAATTGATCAATTAATAGCCTATCCCCAATTCACCACCAGATGATGTTATGTGTTTTCCCCATACAGCACGCAGCTCCCTGCACCTTCCACCTCCCCATGACTCCCCCTCCCCCATCTACCCAGTTGGTGGGAATTTCGAATTTTGGTGGGAATTTCAAAAATGATAGGAATTTCAGAAATGGTCCCCTAAGGCTATGCTGCCCTCCAGTGCACTCTCCACCAAGGAATGGGCAAGAAATTAAAAATAATGGATGCCCTTTCTGGGGGTCAGATCCCAGATTTCTGGACAGAAGGCCCAAGTGCACACCCCAACACAGGGAACCGTCCAGATGCAGGAGTGAAGGGTAGGTTAGTGTACTTTATTTATTTTTGTTGGAAAACTGAAGTAGAGAATGGCCCTAATTATATAATTTATCTTCAAGTTCGGTCCTAATTACATAAGTATATGCATAGTGAAAGAGTGCCTAAACTCGCAATACAGTTCCAAAAATTGACAATTCCATACTACTGGTGTTAACCTGGTGGGAAAAATATTTCAAAATACCACTAGAAACTAGCGACAGGCATACTCAAATTCTACCATTCACCTACAAGCTGGCGGGAAAATCTTTATTTTTGATGGGAAATATGTCATATTACGAGATGCTGGTGTTGGACAGAGAGGACTTAAATAACTGTATTATCTGTAAGCATACAGCTGAGGACTGTGTCTATCGTGTTTGACACCAGTTGGACAGAGAGGCCTTTAATAAGTGTATTACCTGTAAGCATACAGCTGAGGACTGTGTCTACCGGTGTTTGAAATCAGAGTCCACTAGACGCCTCCTCCTGCATTTCTCGACAATCACCCTGCACCCCAAGCAATCGAAATTCAGGAAAGCCAATATGCACTACCACAAATGATAGAAAATGCTTCACTGTTCTAATTACACCTCGAAATTGTCATAAAAAACCAGCACTCATAACCATGAGTCATAATGCAACACATGTACTGGGGACTGAGGAAAATCGTCATCCCAAAAGACTGCACCAAGAGAGAGGAGCGTCAGCTGAATGTGCATTCATCTTTTTAGTGCCCATAGCTTCCTGCCATATCTGTTGGCAGAGTCTTGAGTCCAGTGCAACCCCATTGTGTATGTGGTTGCATGCTCCAGGCAGCCACTCTGCACTAACGGAGCTGACAAACACAAGAAGCCATCATGTCCCTGAACAAAGTGAGATAAACGATGGCTACCCTGAGTGCAACTTGTTTGTCTAAAATGTAGTCGCACTGTCCCACCACCCCGAACCAGACCTCAGCTACCTTGGGTGACGACACACTTGGGACCCACCTCCCACCTGCAACTGCATGCCATTCTGTCATGGAGAATGCACTTGTTTAATGTCAGTGTACCTTCTATAAACGAACAGCAATTAAATACAAGAAAACATTATCGTGACATTAACAAATGTCTTATTTCCATGAAAATAGGCGCAGTTCATTTTCTTTTAGTTTTATGAGCAAAATCGATATAGATTTCATATTCAGCTGCAGGGTACAATTCTCATCTCTCTCTCCTAACACTTCCCATCATTTTGCGACATCTAGTGAAGCAAAAAAGAACAACAGCATGGCGCTGATTTCAGATCACTAAGCAAGCAACAACAAGAAGCTGTAATTCAAGAGGACATTGTTCTTTTGTATATGCGTAATGAAGCGATGGAAAAGAAAGGCAAAGGAGTAAAGAAATTCGAAGAACTTATTAATAAATATAATAATCCATAATCACCTAATTTCGATATAGAAGAATCACTTAAACAATTAAAAATCAAACACTTCCGTTGTGTTTTTATGACTGATGAATTACTAAGTCGTCCCAGAAAATACGAATCTGAATTAGTTAATTTAGATAATCTGATCATGTTGGTTCTCATTGGATTTGTTATTATAAGAATAAAGATATAAAATTTGTTTTTGATTCATTTGGAGCTAATACAATAACTAAACTAGTTAATTATTTGGGAAAAAAGATGCATACTACAATGCTGAGAAAATACAAATTTTTGATGAAGTAATTTGCAGTCACTTATGTTTTTTTCTTTAAACTATTATTTGATAATTTTTAATTTAATGATATTTTGAGTTCAATAAACTGACATTTTTGTAAATAAGATTAATAGTGATTTACATTTTCATCCAAAAATTAATAATCAAATTCAGAGATTGAAGATTTTCAACTAAAAATCAAAGATTTTAAATTATTAATGGCTCTAAAAATAAATAATGTAATTAAACAATTTCAGAAAGAATTTATGCTAGTTTTAAAGTGACTAGATGTTATATTGGGTTTAAAGGTAGAAGAATTTCGAATGTAAATGACCCAATTGATGCAAAGAATGTAGTGAACAAATATTTACAGAATGACTTTCAGATGTTGTTATAAGACCTGAAAATATTAGTATTTTTACATGGTTGAATAATTATGACAGTTAAACTAATCTAACTAATTACTTTACAAAAAAGGGAAGTAGAAAAAGCTTTTTCATATTATTACTCAAAAACATTTTACTCCATACTTAAATGAATTAGGTAGTCTCAAAGATAAATTACATGATAAACCAATAATAGAATTTACATTTGTTACAGGAGGGGAACAAAAAACACACATTTTCAAGTATAAGTTTATTTTTTTAAAAATTGTTGTTATTGGTCGAAATATAAATACAGAATTATCTTTTAATGATTTTGATATTACAGAAAGTGTTTGCTATAATCTTTATAAAGTAACTTCTACTAATCAGTCAATAATTATAAATAAGTCAAGTTTTCTGACTGTAAGATTGAACGATTCTGTTAAAAATGTTCCAGTTGGTGTAAAGAAATTATATTTGATGAAGTACTTTAAATCTTATTAAATTTTTACTCTATTTAAATCAACACTCACACTCTTCACAGCGATCACATTTATTGTTTGAAATGTAAAAAATTTACTGATACTCATCATCCTCATACACACCACTTAAAATGGATGACAGATGTTTGAAGGTCTTTGCACAGTATGTAAAACTAAAAACAGTAGGTTTGTTAAAAAAATTTGTAGGTGAAGGGGTAGCAAGTCGCTAGTCCATAATCTTCATGCACAAAGCATTGATGAATTACATAAACCCGTGAAAAAAATTTTAAATGAAGAAATGTAATTTCTCTCAGTATTGCTGATCTATGGCAGACCTATCTAGTCAAAATGGATTCTGGCAAATTGAAAGGAATGTCGAAGATAAATTGGTGACATTAACATTTATTGACCGCTATCAACATCTTTTCTAAATTTTCTTGTGCTATCCAAGTTAAAAATGAAACAGGTAAGAATGCTGTTGATGCTTTTGAAAAAATATTCTAGACAACCAAAAAATTTACAGATGGATAATGAAGAAGAATTCTATAATAAAGATTTTGAAGAATTGATGAAGAAATACAACATTAATTGTTATTCAACGATTACAGAAGTAAAAACATCTGTTGCTGAAAGATTTAACAAAACACTTAAAAAAATGTTTAAGAAATTTAGTCTTGAAGGCAATTATAAATGGGTTGACCTTAGTTTCGAAATTAATTAATGAATAGAATAACACAAAACATTAAACTATAAAAATGAAATGAATGGAAGTTAATTAAAAGAACTATAAGATAGGTATTGAATCTGTCACTCATACTAATCCAGTCACATACAAAATGAAAGATAGGGAACTATATTTATAAGCAAGAGCTACAGAAAACAAAATATCCAGATGTTTATCTAGTTGAACAAGTTTTGAAAAAGAAAGAAGATGAAGTATATGTTAAATGCCTAGATTTTGATAATTCACACAATATTTCGATAAATAAAGAGAATGTAATTCCAAATGAGAATGGTTAAACTAATATGATTGGTTACTAATAATCTTCATTTTTCAGGTTTTTACAAATCTAATAAAAATTATTTTTAAGAAATGGTGAACTGAAATAACCTGGAAGTCTGTGAACTGAAAGTTGGAGCAAAAGTAAATAGTGAAACTGATTAGGAATACATATCCGAACATTGTGAATTTCCTGAAGATTATATGAGAGAATTTCAGGACAAGTTAGATTTGGATATTTTGTCGCATATTCAATAACTGACTGAAGATTTTATCAGTGAATTTCACGATAAATTAGATTGGGGAGATATTTCATCTAATCAAAAATTAATGGTTGATTGTATTAAAGAATTTAAAGATAAAGTATATTGGAGAGGTAAATCATATGCACCAGAATCGACTGAAGATTTTATGAGAGAATTTCAGGATAATTAGATTGGGATGTAATATCATCTAACCAAGTATTGTCTGAAGATTTTATGGAAGAATTTCAAGATAAACTTATGTGGGAAACAGTTTTAAAATATCAATATGTATCAGATTCACTCTTGCAAAAAATGTTAATCCATATGAACTATATGAACTAATTGAACAACCTGACGATATTGAATGTTCTATATATTTAAGTAACGAAAATCATCATTTGTAAAATCAAAGAGTAATCATATTTTTCATAAAGACTGTATTGATGAATGGTCAAAGAGGAGAAATAATTGTCCATTATGTAGAAGTGATATTAAAATAAAACTCAAATTTATTATATGTCTGATGATGATTAAATTAAATTGTAAATGAAAATAACTTTATGGATTTAGAGTACTTTTTTCATTAACCAATTCTTCTTGAGTGTAATTATTTAAAATATTAATATAGATATGCCAGCAAATAATTCTTAAAGTTTCTTTCATTCTTTGGTCTAAATTTATTGAATTGGGATTGTAATTAATTCTTAATATTTCTTCACAATTTGGGTGTCTGACTTCGATTGTGTATAACTGTTTTTGTAAATTTTTTCGTTGCGTTCTAATTACTTAATAAGTATATTCACATTCATCATGGAATAATTTTAAAAGAACGAATGTTGGTCTTACATTAATGTTGTCAGTTGGTGTAACTACATGTGGTTGAATTTCTGTAATTGTTTTGTCTTTCTCATTATTCTTTGTCTTGGTTTTTGAATGTCTTCTCTTATTTTCTCCAGAACACACATAGCCATTTCGATAGCAATTTGTAAATATTCAATTTGTATTTGTAAATCTTCAATTTGTTCTTGTAAATTTTCAACTGTTGACTGCAGTTTATATACAGCATGTTCTTTAATTGATAGTAAAAATTCATCACAAACCCAGTCTTGGAAATCTTCTGCTAATCTCATTGTTTATTTCATAATCAGAGTGTAGAGACCTGGTTCATTAATAAAGACAGCATGTGGTTGCATGTTTCAACAGTGTAACCAGAAGGTACACTCCAGTTCCTTCTAATTTTTGATACACTTTTCACTAACATTATCATGTAAAGCTTTTCTAGAATTCGAATACTGCAAAATATCACATACATCCTTTGCTTTAAACCATGGATTATTCTTTTCGTCAATAATCACAAACACTTGCTTATAATTATATATAAGCTAGTTGTTGAATACATCTATAATTGACTCAATTTAAGAGAAAACATTTTTATTAGGAAAAAATATTTGATATTATTTTAAGCGTATATAAATGAAGATATTTTGCTACTGCTGTTCATGAAAATGGTAGTAGCCAATGAAAGGAACAAAGCAGGTAAATTTTTAATTGATTTTGGTTATTTGGATATTCCATCAACAACTGAAATAACTCAGGTGAGTATTGATCTATTAAGAGATTCATTAATGTTATTTCAACTAACATACAATCTTAAAATAATTCTGAGTTAAGTGACGGTTTTATGAATCGACCTTTAAGTGGCATATAAGATTCTTTTGGTGGATATAGAACTAATATTTATAAATCGAATAAAAATAATGTAAAATGGTTCTATAAAGGAGCAACTAACCAAGTATTAGAAATGACAGAAAAAGCATTAAATTTATGGCAAAAATATACCGATATTAAATGTCGCCTCAATAACAATAATGTTGATATTTTAATTTCTAATAAAGGAGGACTCCATAAAATCGAAATATATAGTCCTCATTGCCCAAAGGATCTAGATAGAAAAGGAAATGTGGTTGGTCATACATTTTTTCCAAATAAGGATAATGATCCAGTAGAAATACATATGGATGATGATGAGTTATGGTACTTAGAAATTGACAAAAATACACCAAAACATCTGACAAATTTATTTGAAGTTTTAGTTCATGAAAGTTGGTCACTCATTAGTTTTATATCATTCAGATGTTTATGAGTCAATAATGTATCCATAAAATAAAGGTTCACATTTAGAATTATTTCATGTTGATATTGAAGCTATTCAAAATATGAATGGTAAAAAATCATAACACAACCAACTATAACTGTTAAGCTATCAACACAACCTTCTATACCAAATGAACGAATTGAGTTGTTATGTCAAATGAAAAAGTTCGATCACTTACTTTTTGTAAATGGAGTTTTATATACATTTCATGAGAACAGGTGGTAATAGTCCACAATTGATAACCAGTTGGTTAAGATTCTCACCTCAAAATTTTCAAAAAGTAGATGGAACATATGAAAGACCAAATGGTGAAGTTGTGTTATTTGTTGACAGTAAGTTATATATGATGAATTTACACACATTACAATTAATTCTGGGATATCCAAAATCAATATCTAGTACAGGGTTACATAGAAACTTTTTATTAGATGGTGTAGTTAACACTTATTGAGGTAGAACATTTTTATTCTTTAATTAACTTTTCTGTGTGGAATCAGATTTATGTAATTTTACATATAAATCACAAGGTGTTGTAAATAGAGAATTTCCTGGATTGCCAACAGAGATGAATTATGTATTTAGGTAAATATAGCTACAGTTTATGTAGTTGATACTCCACTTAAAAACATGTTATAAACTACTAATTTTGAAAATAATATAAACACAACGGAACCTGACTATTTCTTGACTGCAGTAAAATTGAAAATTATGGAAATTTTAAGAGAGAATCTAAAAATACATCATGGATTTAAAATAACCTTAAAACTTTTTTGTGAGTACCAAATGCAGACTGACAGAAAGATTATCGAATTTCAGTTCCAGACAGAGACCTGTAGGATCACAAATGAAAGAGTGATAAATAAAAAATGTAAAATGGGTAAACAAAATATTTTGTCAGGAATGGGTGATTTTTAAGCTCATGGATCATGATCTATAATAAATAGATTTATTGGTTTGCAATTAGGAATAAATGGGTATATTCCATTGAGAGGATCAACTTACTTTGAATTATCAGATGAAATAAAAAATAAAAAAGCATATATTAATGTTAAAAATAATGACCAAAAATGTTTTATGAGCTATAAATTTGCATTGAATCAAGTACATAAACATTCAGAATGAGTAACAAAACATAAAAGTTTGGTCTTGATCTTGATCAGAAACCGAAAAATATTGAGTTTCCCATAGTGGTTGATCATATTCCAAAACTACAGAGTGGAATTAAAGTATCTATCAATGTCTATTCGTTTGATGAAAAATATCAAGTGTATCCATTAAAAATAACGAAAAGTAACAGACAGAAAGATCTCCTTTAGTTTAAGAGTGAAAATAATTCACACTACTGTTACATCAAAAATTTATCTCTGCTTGTCTCCAGTCAAATTACTAAAGACAAAGCAACAAAATTTATTTCTGATTTATGTTTACACCACATCGTTAGTAAAGAAAAGTTAGATAATCACACATCAAGCTGTTTAATTAGCAAATCATTAAAAGTAGAAATGCCAGAGAAAGGATCATATGTTAATAATAAAAATTATCAACATACACAGAAAGTTTCATTTGTTATTTATGCTGATTTTGAAAGTTTACGATTGGAGATGGACACTGATTCCAGAATATCCATATACAATGGAATATCAAAAACATGAACCAAGTATGGTCTGCTATTATATCAAGTATGTTAATAGACATTATAAAGATCATGTTGCTTACAGAGGATGAAATAGCCATAAGAAATTTATTGAATGCATTAAAAAAATAGGTTAATGAAGTTGGAAGAATTTATTCTGAAATGGTAGAAATGAGTCCATTAACTACTGAAGGAGAATCTAGACATAATAAATCTAAAGTTCATACATTGTGTGGATGTCATTATACAAGAAATAATAAAAGGTTCAACATCATGATCATTTGAGTGGAAAATATATAAATCCATGATGTAATAATTGTAATTTACAGTTAAAGCATCTGAGTTTTGTACCAATTTATTTACATAATTTATCTATATATGATTGTCATTTTTTGTGAAAGAAGTTGGGTATGATAAGAAAGAGATAGATTTAATAGCCAACAATGAGGATAGATATATTAGTTTTGGTAAAAGGCCGGAATGTTTGAAATGAGAGTTAGTGATACATTTAAATTTATGGCTTCTTCACTTGAAAAACTTTTATCAAATTTGAAGAGAGATTAAATGAAAAATATAAAGAATTTTTTAAAGCAGAATTATGCGATTTAGTGATCAGAAAAGGTGTAGATCCATATGATTACATGGATTCTTGGAAGAAATTTGAAGAAACACAATTACTAACAAAAGAAGAATTTTACAATAAATTGAATGACTGTGAAATACGTTAAGAAGACTATAAACATGCAAGATTAGTTTGGAACAATTTTAATAAGAAAAATCTTGGTGAATATCATGATCTGTATCTTAAAACTGATGTACTATTATCAGCTGATGTTTTTCAAAATTTTAGAAAAACTTGTATAAAAGCATCTGATTTAGATCCATCTTGGTATTTTACTGCACCCATTTCATCTTGGGATGAAATGCTGAGAATGACGAAACAACCACTTGATTTATTACATGGGTGTGATATGATTTTGGTTGAAAAAGGAATAAGAGGAGGAATATCACAATGTTGTAAAAGGTATGTTAAAGAAAATAATAAATATATGATAGACTATTAAAAGTGGTGGATCGTGTTTTTACTGGTTACTATCCCTTGCTGTGAGGGCTGTAATGTTGACTATTTTTCTAAACCAGCAATGCAACACACAGACCACTACTTCCAACACATCAAGTGGTTTTAGTGCTCACGTACTCACACTGAGTCATGAACACTTCCCAGTTTATCAATGGGGGATAATTGAAAATTATTGTAACTATTATCGGTACCATGTGTGGAATGGTCATGCCAGGTGTATGCTATTGAATCTATATCCTATCATTAAAGGCGAGGGACCAGTACGACCTTATAGTAACTGCTGTCTTGAGAATAGTTCTGCATTATTCTACTGTGACATTAAGAGTGATTTCATGTAATGAAAGGGAGAATGTAAACATTAAAGGCCTCATTTATTTAACAGTTGAATATTGCACAATTATACACTCAAATGGGGGCGGGGGGAAGAGGGAATTGAGTTCAGCAGCCTGTCTCAACGTGCATTCGTAATAAGCCACGATGGCAGGAGAAAAGAAATTTTAGGAACGATCGCCATATTATCAAATGGATTTCAGTTTGCTAAATAAGGGGTTGCAGGAACGCCAAGACCACCACCATGAATCAGCCAAAGACTAAGAAAGATGCTACTTTGGGTGAATCGCTAGGTAGCCCCCTGAACTAAAGGAATAAAACCAGCAAGACGAAAAACTATTCATACAGGCGATACTAGATAACTTTGGCTCGCAGTCCGACTATGTTAACGAAACATGAAGGGGCGCCAGACAATCACCATGTGGCGTAGGACAAAGGGCACAAATTTTCAAGTTAGGGAGACCTAAATTCTGAGAACTGAAAGAACTACTGCCAGACAAAGCGGAAAAGTGAGCACGAAAGTATACATTTTAGTGCCGAACTGCAAGCTACTGTGACTAACCAACACATTGTGCACATTATGCCCAACTGGACAGGGAAAACCTACAGTCTTATAACCTGGACAAATTGCACAAACCGTAATTTAAGGAACGCACATCTGTAAAATGACCTATAAGGTTCCCCCTGAGCCGCAGGGCGCAAAGCTACAGTGCACGTCGGAACTCATGCTTACTGAAACTTCATGTTCTGAAAGCAGCACCTCCAGGCTCAGGTACGGTCATACTGGAACTGACCACTGCCCCTTTGTCCACTATCCACCAACAGAGGGCGGTTGGAGGGAATGTGAACTGGCCAATCAGAACGCCCGAATCTGACAGGAAGGCCACCTCGTGACGTTAAAATCGAGCAGAAATAGCAGTTACAAGGTTGGTAAGGCAGGTTGGGGAACTGAGAACAGGAGAAACTTTGGCCACTACTGAAGTTCAAACTACACCACGGGCTACCCTGGCGATCGCAAAAAGTATGGGAAATGGGAAGCCATCGTGGCTGCTAGGAAGACTGCTGCCCTCACCCATAAATAAAGAAAATTCCTAACTCCAAACTCCTCTCACAGATCAGTGTGAGACAAACTGTAAACATCGTCAAATAAATTAGACAACCCATAGAAATTATTAACAGGGCCTGAATTATTTTATTACCGGATACCAGAATGCTGGGATTAGAAATATGAAATACGTGCACTGAATCGTGAATGAAGTGCACTTCTTTCACTCTGATGTGAAAAAGATATGAAATTATTTAGCATATTTAGATGCAAATAATTTATATTGTTATGCAATGAAACAATATTTACCATACACTGAATTTGAATAGGATGAACCAAATAATTTTGATTGGTCTGAAGACCTGAGTGCGATGTGCAAATGCACAGATATAAGTGAAATTTCAGATACTGCTAACATAGGATAAATTTTTGAAGTAGATCTAGAATATCTGAAGGAGCTGCATGGTTTACATAAAGATTTACCACTCGCAATAAAATTGTGCCATGAGCTAAAGAAAGCAAACTGCCAACTACTCTGGAAAAACAAATAAGTATGTAGTTCACTACAGAAACCTCAAACAATACCTATCTCTACAAATGATGATAACAAAATTTTAAACAGTCTGATTGGTTGACGAAATAGACTTGAATAAACAATTGAGGATGAAATCGAAGAATGATTTTGAAAAATATTTCTACCAATTGATGAATAATTCTGTGTTTGATAAGACAATGGAAAATATAACAAACAGAGTGGATGTAAAATTAGTATCAGATGGAGAAATTTTAAAGGATTAACTATATTTAATGAAAATCTTGTTACCATTCATATGAACAAGAGAAAAATCACATTTAAAAACCCATTTACTTTGGAATCAGTATACTTGATTTATCTAAAGATTTGATGTACGATTTTCAATTGAATAATGAAACCAAAATATGGAGAAAATTTTTAGTTGTGTTATCAAGATACAAACAGTTACATCTACAAAATACAAACTGAAGATTTTTATGAAGAAATGAAATCGATGATTGATTACTTTGATACAAGTGATTATTCAGCAGAAAATATTTATGGAATTCTACAAGTAAACAAGAAAGTTTTAGGAAAAATGACAGATGAATACAATAGAAAAATAATGGAAGAATTCTGCAGTTTAAGAGCAAAAATGTATGCGTATAAAGTTGCTGATAAAATGGAGAAAAAATCTAAAGGAGTTAATAAATGTGTTCTTAAAATAGAATAAGCTTAGAAGATTGCAAAGATTGTTTGTAAAACAAAAGAGGACATTACAGAAAAATCAATATGATTCGAAGTGAAAGACTTGAAATTTACACAGTCGAAATAAGCAAGAAATCATTGAGTTCATATGATGATAACAGATATGCTTTGGAAAATAAAATATATACACTATCATATGGATTTCACAAATTATAAAAATCTAAATAAATTTTTTTCAGTATAAATGAAAGTCTAATCATGAAGTTCAACAATGTAAGTGTCTTGAAAGAGATTAAAAATCTAAGTGAGCTAGAGGTAAATGTTTTATATGATGTTACTGGATGTGAATATTTAAATGCTAGATATGGAGAAAAAACTTGTATAGAGCTTAATAATGATTTTAAAATTTTTTTACCAGGTAGATATTCTAAATTAATTACTGACTGGGATCTTCAACTTTTTTAAGATGGACTAATGAAATTGAGATACAAAGGAATGAAGAAACTTAAAAACAAAAATAATAAATTTCATTATCTGGAATTCATTATGCAAAATTTTTCCTATTATATTTTATATTCTTTAACCGGACAATACCAAACAGCTAAAGCAATGTGGTGAGTGTCTAGAGAAAAAGAATATTAATGAATTTTATAAAGACAAATACAGAAAAGGTGGATACTGTAGAATGTGTAAAGAATGTTGTAGAGTATATCAGAAAAATGAAGTTACTTGTGAATGCACTAGAACATTCTCAAAACCATTTACAAACTGCTGTTCATAAAAATCTTATGGTTATTAAAAGAGAAAGTCAATAATTTTAATTCATTTTATTTATTTTCTTATGTTCACCTTTTATAAAAATTAGATTAAATTTATTTTCTTACATTCACCTTTTGTAAAAAAATATAATAAATTTGTTTTTCTTAGATTCACCTTTAATATGAAATAATTATTTTAGAGTGAGTTAGGCCTGAAAACGTGGGTGAAAGTAGTAGAAAAGGCGGGTTTTAGATCACTAGCTCATTTTTTCGCGATACCCAGAGTGTGAGCCAGAAAGTGGGCTAGTGGGCCAGAACCCGCCTTTTCTAGCTACTTCTGTTACGTTAATGTGCCTCTGAGTGATGGTGTGTATGGTCACAACATTGGAACTAACGGTAACTTGTTGTTCCAGGCCATATTCTGTGTAAATGTACAAGAATTCTCAGTCATAAATTGAGTTATCAAATTGAAATTGTAACATAGTCTGTCTCAAAGGCAAGGCACCCTTTATAGATGAGCATGTCCTAGTCATTGCATTAACAGAAGCTTATGTTTCACTCTTTTAATTTTCAAGTAATTTAAGAAGTGTTAAGCTTGTAAATTGGGTGTATAGTTGGTTCCACAGAATATTAATACTGCCTAAATCCTAGGGATTCTCGTCTGTTGCCTTATTTGGGCAGACTGCTGTCCACTTGTGATGTGTGTTGTCAAGGCAGTTTTGACAGCAGACGACGCATTCCTGTTTCCTGGGCCCAGAGGAGAGACATGTTTCCTTTCTGCTGCAGCGACACTTCCATTGTTGCACTACATCTAGGTTGGTCCACAATCTGGTGCCTCTACAAGCTGCATGTGTTGGCTCAAGTTAAGTAAATTTGATTGTTTGATACATGCCAGAGCCGAGTGTCACCAATTAATCAGGATCTCTTAATATATCCATTATTATGGATAGAGCCGAGTGTCACCAATTAATCAGGATCTCTTAATATATCCATTATTATGGATTTAGTAAGCACATAAGCTTCGAAGCGCGTTCTGCAAACCCGAAGTTCCTCATCGCCATACCTGCTCTTTAAATACTCGTTTAAACCCAGCTCCCTTATCGCTATTTCTGGAGCATGTTAAGTTTTAAAGCCTTTCACTTATGAGTAAGAACTGTTGAGGTTTCCTTTTTAACCACAGTCATTGGCTAACTCCACTCTTTGTAAAACTTGCCTGCTTGTTGTCTATTGGCTGTGATAGCCTCCTGCTCTACTTGCCAGCTTATCTTGTATTTTGAGGATTGTATATTTACTTAAGGGCCATTGTAAATGTTTCTGCTGGTGTGTACCAGTTGGAGTTACATTTAAATTGCATGTTTTTCCAGCTTATCTTGTATTCTGGGGGACTGAATATTTATTTGATGGTCATTGTCAATGTTTCTGTTGGTGTGTATCCGCTGGGAGTCACATTTTAAATTGTATGTCTTCCAGCTTTGCTTGTATTTTTGGGAATTGTATATTTTCTGCTTAAGGAATTTTATTAAGGCTTATAGACTGTTAAGAGCTTTCCAACAACCACAATCATTTGTGTGACTTGTTACCCTATCTGTATTTTGGATTTGAACTAACTATTTGTTTAACTTGTTGTCCATCCTTGGGCATTGTTAGTACTTTTAGTGACAGTCATTTGTGATTCATTTTACTGATAAATTTCAGTTTGTTGAACCTGCTTGCAATCACACCTTCTTACTTGTATTTGGGGACTGTATATTCCTGGTTTCAAGCCCTGTTCTTAGTGATGTAAATTGTTAAATTTTGTTATTAATGAATTGATCCTGATAAAGTTCTTTAAATTACTGTGAGCATTGTTATTCATTTAGCAAGATTTTTAATTTGTAATTATAATAATTGTTGCTTATTTAAATATCATAAATCGGATTCAATATTTTAAAAAAATCATCAGACTCTTCTTTTATCTTCTTTACACCTGTATGACTGTAGCATATTTCCCAAATATGCTACTTTATGATATGTAATAAATTCCACATGTATCTCCTTCAAATCAAAGGGCACCTCACAATACCCTGGTTTTTCACACATACATTCAACCTTTTTCTGTTTCGGCTTTGCATTGATGCTAAAACAAAGGTACTGTTCCAGATCATCAATACGTACAGTATGCAGATGTATAAAGTTTACAACGTCATTGTATGCAGATTCTATGCTTAGCAACTACTAGCTCAGTCTCTCCAGAGCAAGGCATCGTACAGCTTCATAACTGTGGCATGTGGTAGACAAACACAAATGTCTCCCGATTTCACACATAGTATAGAGTCATAAAACACTGTTGTATAGATACTGTCACACCAGTAAGACAAATGTCCAGTGGGGTACAAGTTAGATAACTCTCTGTGGTCATCTGTTGATTGATATAGCTCTCTGCACGATATATTTCGTCCCAGACGAAATTAGAAATAGGCACTTTAACACCTTTTGATGCATTTTCAATTCCTATCCTCACACACAAGGCCCAGTCATGATGTGCTTCTACACCCACATTTACGCGCTTCGTTTCACTACGCATTAAATTGTATGAAGAAATGAAAAGCTTGAGCACACTTTGTACTTCATTATCCATGGCATCTGAACTCTATCCCAGCACTAACACATGTATGTTCTGGTTGAATAGATCAGATGTCGGTGACCAACACTACCCTTCATCTTTTTGTTTAGACCCACCAGCAACACTTGAGACGTTGGAAAACAGACCGGGCGCCTTCATCACACAAATCGATGAGTGGGACGGACAATAATAGCTCCTTGTCCTTCTCCAGCATGTGGGCAATGTGCATTACAGGAATCCACATGGTCGCTGCGGGTTCGGAAATGCTGCAGGTTGGTGCTGGTGCAGGTCCAGAAGTTGGTGCAGGACTCAATAAAATGTTGGCTGAGGTTGCTGCGAATCCTGATGAGACAGATGTCGTCATGTTGGCAGCCACCCCTGCATGCCTTGGCAGGTCAAAGGCTACTGCTTAACAAGGAGGAGGAAGTGTCACATACAGACCAAGACATGAAACAACCAATAATAATGCTAATTATAGACAAAGATGTAGTATGCAATACTTACCATCCCACTTTTTCCTGTTCTGCGGGGCTGTGCTGGATCTCGATTGCTTCTGCTGATACTTTGTGGTTCTTCTTCTTCTGCTGCTGCTGGCTGACTGACACTGGGGCTGCGGAGCTGCTGAGCCTGCCTTATATAGATGAAATCACCAGATACTGCGGTAAAATTGGCTGAAGCCTATTATGTGACCAGATTCGACATTCCTATTGGTTTCCACCCTTTTTTTCTGGTCCAGCATCTTGGATTACATTGTGGGAGGGAAGGGAGAGGGGTGAGGGGAATGGGCAGAGCTAGCAGCGCCCTCTGGTGATGGTGTTGAGAACTAGATCAGTTGGTACATGGACACCAAGGTCAGAACACAAAATTTGACATCTCCGACAATAAATTTGAATTTCCCGCCATTTCGAATTTCCCACCAAAATTTCAATATCCCACTATGTCCAGGGGTGGGGTGGAGTGGGGCGAGGGAAGGGGTGGGAGAAGAGACATGTGCTGGCTGGGGAAAACCCATGATGTCATAATGGAGTGATGGTCATTAATTGAACAATTTAATGAATTTGCATAATTAAATTGACACCAATTTGGTATAAAAATTGCACCTGAACCCCATTACCGCACTACTAACGTGTAAGGGCTTGAAGTCAAGAAGAAGGGGTTGACAGACGAAGCATTCCGAAAGTTAAAACGAACTTTATTGTGAAATAAACTCAAGACAGTAACTGAAATAATGGACAGTGCTGTCGAAAATACACAACTATTCACATCTGTGAAACAAAAATTGCCTGACAACCAACATTGAGAACCGTGTTGCTCCAACCGATGTAGTGTAGCACAGCTGGATCCTTCTTGACATGCTGCCGACAGCGTTCTCATGATGCTGCTAGTCATTCTTGGTCATCTATGGGGACGTGTATTACATGTTACCCATATTACTCGATCGACTTTTCCACTTCCCTGACGCAAGTTGCAAACCTCTGCTGCTAGAGGGCTCTCAACTGTAGCGTGTAATATGGTGGTATGTAACGTAACTAAGTCGGGGTCCTGCGAGGCTCAGAAAATTGAAAGCCTGAATACAGAGTGCTAGCTCACGCATGGAGCACCTTCTTCGTCAGCATAACAATGCCAGACCACACACAAGCGCTGATATATCTGCAACAATTCGTCGCCTTGGGTTACCTGTCATTGATCATCTTCGATACAATCCTGATTTCGCCACATCCGCTTTTCATACATTTCCTAAACTTAAAGAGCAGCTTCGACGCACTCACTTTAATAATGACAAAGCAGTGCAAGCAGAGGCGAGGTTGCGACTCCGTTAACAAAGACAAAGGTTCCACAGTGATGCTATCAGCAGACTGGTGCCTCTATGGCTGAAATGTGTTTGTATTTAGCCAGGGCGACTATGTTGAGAAATAAGTATGTAAGCGTCGAGAAGAATGGCGTATAATGTTAATGAAGTTTGTTTTGTTTAAAAGTCTTTAAGAGTTTCCGCATAAAAAATTCGGAGGCATTAGTTTTGCAGCACGATCTCGTAGGGTTTCAGCGATACACGTCACATGTCTCTGCTGGTTCCAAGAATGCTTGGTCAGGTTAATATGAGGAAATGCCACAAGCCGTTCTGTTCAGCTCAAGCCTACCTACTAGAGGAAGGCGTTCAAGAGGTGAGTGCATTACCTTTGTGAGAGATGTAGACATCGATAAAATGTTGCCTGCAGGGCATAACAATACAATGAAGCGCCCTGTACCAATACCGCACAGCAATGAAATTATGCTCGGTGTACATGAGAAGAGTCTGTCATTTGTGCACGGTACTGCCCCCCCCCCTCCCCCCATGAACCATAGACCATGCCATTGGTGGGGAGGCTTGCGTGCCTCAGTGATACAGATAGCCGTACCATAGGTGCAACCACAACGGAGGGGTATCTGTTGAGAAGCCAGACAAACGTATGGTTCCTGAAGAGGAGCAGCAGCCTTTTCAGTAGTTGCAGGGGCAACAGTCTAGATGACTGACTGATCTGGCCTTGTAACACTAACCAAAACGGCCTTGCTGTGCTGGTACTGCGAACGTCTGAAAGCAAGGGGAGACTACGGCTGTAATTTGTCCCGAGGGCATGCAGTTTTACTGTATGGATAAATGATGATGGCGTCCTCTTGGGTAAAATATTCCGGAGGTAAAATAGTCCCCCATTCGGATCTCCGGGCAGGGACTACTCAAGAGGATGTCGTTATCAGGAGAAAGAGAACTCATGTTCTACGGATCGGAGCGTGGAACGTCAGATCCCTTAATCAGGCAGGTAGGTTAGAAAATTTAAAAAGGGAAATGGATAGGTTAAAGTTAGATGTAGTGGGAATTAGTGAAGTTCGGTGGCAGGAGGAACAAGACTTCTGGTCAGGTGACTACAGGGTTATAAACACAAAATCAAATAGGGGTAATGCAGGAGTAGGTTTAATAATGAATAGCAAATAGGAATGTGGGTAAGCTACTACAAACAGCATAGTGAACGCATTATTGTCGCCAAGACAGATACGAAGCCCACACCTACTACAGTAGTACAAGTTTATATGCCAACTAGCTCTGCAGATGACGAAGAAATTGAAGAAATGTATGATGAAATAAAAGAAATTATTCGGATAGTGAAGGGAGATGAAAATTTAATAGTCATGAATGACTGGAATTCGGTAGTAGGAAAAGGGAGAGAAGGAAACGTAGTAGGTAAATATGGATTGGGGCCAAGAAATGAAAGAGGAAGATGCCTGGTAGAATTTTGCACAGAGCATAACTTAATCATAGATAACACTTGGTTCAAGAATAATGAAATAAGGTTGTATACATGAAAGAGGCCTCGAAATACTGGAAGGTTTCAGATAGATTATATAATGGTAAGACAGAGATTTAGGAACCAGGTTTTAAATTGTAATACATTTCCAGGGGCAGTTGTGGACTCTGACCACGAACTATTGGGTATGAACTGTAGATTAAAGCTGAAGAAACTGCAAAAAGGCGGGAATTTAAAGAGATGGGACCTGGATAAACTGACTAAACCAGAGGTTGTACAGAGTTTCAGGGAGAGCATAAGGGAACAATTGACAAGAATTGGGGAAAGAAATACAGTAGAAGAAGAATGATTAGCTTTAAGGAATGAAGTAGTGAAGGCAGCAGAGGATCAAGTGGGTAAAAAGACGAGGGCTAGTAGAAATCCGTGGGTGACAGAAGAAATATTGAATTTCATTGACAAAAGGAGAAAATATAAAAATGCAGTAAATGAAGCAGGCAAAAAGGAATACAAACGTCTCAAAAATGATATCGACAGGAAGTGCAAAATGGCTAGCAGGCATGGCTAGAGGGCAAATGTAAGGATGTAGAGGCTTATCTCATTAAGGGTAAGATAGATACTGCCTTTAGGAAAATTAAAGAGACCTTTGGAGAAAAGAGAACCACTTGTATGAATATCAAGAGCTCAGATGGAAACCCAGTTCTAAGCAAAGAAGCGAAAGCAGAAAGGTGGAAGGAGTATATAGAGGGTCTATACAAGGGCGATGTACTTGAGGGCAATGTTACAGAAATGGAAGAGGATGTAGATGTAGATGAAATGGGAGATATGATATTGCGTGAAGAGTTTGATAGAGCACTCAAAGACCTAAGTCGAAACAAGGCCCCAGGAGTAGATAACATTCCATTAGAACTACTGACAGCCTTGGGAGAGCCAATCCTCACAATACTGTAATATTTGGTGAGCAAAATGTATGAGACAGGCGAAATACCCTCAGACTTCAAGAAGAATATTGGAACACATGAGGCAATACTGACCCTACGACTTATTTTAGAAGCTAGATTAACTGGAATACTCTCCTTCAAATTCTGAAGGTTGCAGGGGTAAAATACAGGGAGTGAAAGGCTATTTACTTTAGGGTTCGCCAATGACATTGTAATTCTGTCAGAGACAGCAAGGGACTTGGAAAAGCAGTTGAACGGAATGGACAGTGTCTTGAAAGGAGGATATAAGATGAACATCAACAAAAGCAAAACAAGGATAATGGATTGTAGTCGAATTAAGTCGGGTGGTGCTAGGAAATGAGATACTTAAAGTAGTAAAGTATTTTTGCTATTTGGGAAGCAAAATAAGTGATGATGGTCAAAGTAGAGAGGATATAAAATGTAGACTGGCAATGGCAAGGAAAGCGTTTCTGAAGAAGAGAAATTTGTTAACATCGAGTATAGATTTAAGTGTCAGGAAGTTGTTTCTGAAAGTATTTGTATGCAGTGTAGTCATGTACGGAAGTGAAACATGGATGATAAATAGTTTGGACAAGAAGAGAATAAAAGCTTTCGAAATGTGGTGCTACAGAAGAATGCTGAAGATTAGATGGGTAGATCACATAACTAATGAGGAGGTACTGAATAGGATTGGGGAGAAGAGGAGTTTGTGGCACAACTTGACGAGAAGAAGGAATCGGTTGGTAGGACATGTTCTGAGGCGTCAAGGGATCACCAATTTAGTATTGGAGGGCAGCGTGGAGGGTAAAAATCGTAGAGGGAGACCTAGAGATGAATACACTAAGCAGATTCAGAAGGATGTAGGCTGCAGTACGTACTGAGAGATGAAGAAGCTTGCACAGGGTAGAGTAGCATGGAAAGCTGCATGAAACCAGTCTCAGGACTGAAGACCTCAACAACACTGGTCTAAAACAAGATTGATCTACCCTTGGTATCTGGTCGCCTCCAAATTCTTCTATGACCTGCGACAACCATCAGGCATCAGAAGAATCCTACGCTAAAGGCACCAAACAGTGTTTAAGCCACTTCCTTTCTTCCAGAACTGCTAGTCCCACTAGGAATGGAGATGAGCTTCTATGAAGTTTGGAAAGCAGGTGAAGGATATCAGGAGAAGTGACTTACGAGTTCGAGTTCTAGTTCGGCATAAAGGAAAATTGCAAATATTACACTCATCAGTGAAGAGAACCCAATACCGTTGACTCCAGTTGTTCCACTGCCCACTTTCTGCACCACAGTGCTAGGAGGAAGGGGCTGTTAATTTATGTCTGTTAAATTTGACTCTGTCTTGCTGTGGTTCTAAGATGGGTCATTATATCGTATAAATTATATCTTTATTTCAGTATGATACTGAATATATTATATTATGCACCTATAGTTACATTCTGCAACTGAAAAAATCTAGAAATGAAAGAATCCAAGAATAGTGAAATGGCAAAATTCAACACCACCACAGGAACCTCTGCTGCTATTCTGTTACAATAACAATCAGCAGTCCTGGACTTGCTCAAGAGTGCTGACCATGCAGTTCTCTGCATCTGCGTTTATCCCTGTGCTACACTTATGCCAAATAATCATCCGTGGTTCAGCAGCACTTGTCTTTGTATTACCATTGTGGTTCCTAAGTATAAATTTCTGTAATGCGAAATTTAAGCAATTGTGAACTCTGAATGAAATCATGACATCTGTATTTCAGAACTATTCATCAGCGTTCCTTATCGACCAATCGCCATCGTCTCTTTCTGAACTTAGAAAGACTGATGAGCTCTCCTCTTCCCTTGCTGAATTCCTTCTCGAGACAGTTCTACTGCTGCTGTTCTTTTTGTGCACATATGCCCCAAATCTGTTTGATCTTGACCCACTTGGTTACCGGACCTACTGTCCCATACTTGGGCATCGGTATCCCTACATTCCCTATCGTAAGACTCATATTGTGGTGCTCCTGATATTATTTGGTGTCAGAGTTAAGTAACTTCCGTCCTTCAATACCGTGGTCAATTCTGTCCAAGTTACAATGATCTATTCCGTTCCCGCTTTCTGTTAGGTGTAAGTTACAATGAAGCATCGCATCTTCAGGCGCCCCTAGTTCTCCGCAGTCGCATAGAGCTAGTATCTCTCTCCCTACTCTGTGTAGGTGGAAGGGGTAAAGACCATGTCCAGTACTGAAGCGCACCATTCCCTTAGAGTGGTTAGCCAGGCGTGTTCGTAGTATGTCTTTGGAAGTTGGAAAAAAGTGTACACACACGCCTAGCCGTGATCGCATCGCTCCAGCCACGTGGGTAAAGGGGGAAGGAGGATAGCACTACTGTTTATAGATTCCAAGAGACCAAAATTATTATGCGGAGGTAGCCGTGTATCATCTGGTTCGTCGGTGTTCTCCTAGCTTGTAACGTAGCAGCTACGTTATGTAGTAACGTGTAAACGTATCCTCCTATATTTTTCTTTTTACTTACATTTGATAATAATAGTAATAACTAAACGCGTCACCAA
This sequence comes from Schistocerca piceifrons, assembly GCF_021461385.2. Classification (NCBI taxonomy): domain Eukaryota; kingdom Metazoa; phylum Arthropoda; class Insecta; order Orthoptera; family Acrididae; genus Schistocerca; species Schistocerca piceifrons. The sequence continues at coordinate 943,265,053 of NC_060140.1, read as the reverse complement.
AACTTAAAGAGAAGAATTTCACGTCAATTATAAGGCGATGTGAAATAATCTATTTACTATGTACCCCAATTAAAGTAAGAGGGGGTAGTTGAAAAAACACTATTCAGGTAGACGATTGAAAACTGTACATGGAAGGCGGTGAGTTGCTTAAAGTAGGAATGCGAGTGTGAAGTACCTTGAAGTTATACGGCGTAGCGTTTGCGGGGGTACTCAGAAAACGTCTCGAATGTTCTGGAAGGATCTTGGCAAAGGTGGACCTTTCCGTCAGCTTAAAAGCAAACGGAACGGCTACGCCGAGGGGGAATCCCGTAGCGGTTTTCTGTGGAATGGATCAAAATATCGCACAAAGACATAAAATAGACCCAGAAGTGATTAACCTTCAGGTCTGGAACTACTTCTTTGGAATTGTGATCTAAGGAATGTGACAGAGAAAATACCTAATGGGTCAGATTCCTCTGTTTCAGTTCATATAAACTGATTCATTTTCAAAAGCGGATACATCTTCTGTGACTCACGGGTGTGAAAGCGTATGTTCGGTAGAGGGGACACAAGCTAAGGAGTTGGCATGATCAGAAGATGAAGTCGTTAGGGAGCTGTCTGAGAGGTAGGTCATGTAGATGAACGCTCAACAAAAATGTTCATTTTGTGATGCATTACAGTACTGTCGGAGTGCTATCGCTTTTCGCACACTGCTCCGAGTGTCCGAAACAGTATTTAAGTAGCGACAGGTTATTCCACAAATATCACACACATGAGGTGTACGACTAGGAAGTGACTCTGAATGTTTGTACAAGTATCATTTACAACTGTGACGATTGTTAGAACGGCAGTAGGGCCGCGTTCTCAAGTCATTACGCAATCTCAACATGACAGGCGAATGATTTCGGCGCATGGCTTGACGCTTGCGAGATTTCTGATGTTTGTTTCTTCAAGGTTCAGCCACGCAGATGGCCGACTGCTCGCGTGATACAAACGTTGTACCTTGATCTTTTATTCTGTTTTTCACGTGCATATGAGAAAGGGTATAGTTTAGGATCATTATTGAAAACCCATGTGGCAGTGCAAAATTGATTAATGTAAGTGAAAGTTTTTTTACATATTATTTTTCCATGTTCCGAGGAAGTTAAACTACCAAGTGCTTGAGATATACTTCTGGAGTTCTAGAAATGGTTAATATGAGTAAAGATTCTCTTGGTAGTGAGTATGTAGCGATTTCAGTTGTTCCTCGACGCCATTGACACTAATCTCTGTATTATTCGTCTTTTCAGTTTCTTGTCTACTGCGAAAAATACAGCAGTTCCATTTCCGATGAGCATGTCCTTTCGATACACACTCAGTTACTGGTTTAACTGGTTCTCTTGTACACTCATGTTCTGAAAAAACAGCACCTTGAACGACTAGAGATAGGACATTCTTATTCATAGGAAGTACATTAGTATGTTCTGCAGAAATGATTAGCACTTCAGACACCTCGGTTAAGCATGTGTCCTGTCACCTAGTACATCTACATCTACATCTACATGATTGCTCTGCAATTCACATTTAAGTGCTTGGCAGAGGGTTCATCTAACCACAATCATACTATCTCTCTACCATTCCACTCCTGAACAGCGCGCGGTAAAAACGAACACCTAAACCTTTCTGTTCGAGCTCTGATTTCTCTTATTTTATTTTGATGATCATTCCTACCTATGTAGGTTGGGCTCAACAAAATATTTTCACATTCGGAACAGAAAGTTGGTGACTGAAATTTCGTAAATAGATCTCGCAGCGACGAAAAACGTCTTTGCTTTAATGACTTCCATCCCAACTCGCGTATCATATCTGCCACACTCTCTCCCCTATTACGTGATTCTACAAAACGAGCTGCCCTTTTTTGCACCCTTTCGATGTCCTCCGTCAATCCCACCTGGTAAGGAACCCACACCGCACAGCAATATTCAAACAGAGGTCGAACGAGTGTAGTGTAAGCTGTCTCTTGAGTGGACTTGTTGCACCTTCTAAGTGTCCTGCCAATGAAACGCAACCTTTGGCTCGCCTTCCCCACAATATTATCTATGTGGTCTTTCCAACTGAAGTTGTTCGTAATTTTAACACCCAGATACTTAGTTGAATTGACAGCCTTGAGAATTGTACTATTTATCGAGTAATCGAATTCCAACGGATTTCTTTTGGAACTCATGTGGATCACCTCACACGTTTCGTTATTTAGCGTCAACTGCCACCTGCCACACAATACAGCAATCTTTTCTAAATCGCTTTGCAACTGATATTGGTCTTCGGATGACCTTACTAGAAGGTAGATTACAGCATCATCTGCGAACAACCTAAGAGAACTGCTCAGATTGTCACCCAGGTCATTTATATAGATCAGGAACAGCAAAGGTCCCAGGGCGCTTCCCTGGGGAACACCTGATATCACTTCAGTTTTACTCGATGATTTGCCGTCTATTACTACGAACTGCGACCTTCCTGACAGGAAATCATGAATCTAGTCGCACAACTGAGACGATACCCCATAGGCCCGCAGCTTGATTAGAAGTCGCTTGTGAGGAACGGTGTCAAAACCTTTCCGGAAATCTAGAATACGGAATCAACTTGAGATCCCCTGTCGATAGCAGCCATTACTTCGTGCGAATAAAGAGTTTCCTGCGTTGCACAAGAACGATGTTTCCTGAAACCATGCTGATTACGTATCAGTAGATCGTTCCCTTCGAGGTGATTCACAATGTTTGAATACAGTATATGCTCCAAAACCCTACTGCAAACCGACGTCAATGATATAGGTCTGTAGTTCGATGGATTACTCCTACTACCCTTCTTAAACGCTGGTGCGACCTGCGCAATTTTCCAATCTGTAGGTACAGATCTATCGGTGAGCAAGCGGTTGTATATGATTGCTAAGTAGGGAGCTATTGTATCAGCGTAATCTGAAAGGAACCTAATCGGTATACAATCTGCACCTGAAGACTTGCCCGTATCAAGCGATTTGAGTTGCTTCGCAACCCCTAAGGTATCTACTTCTGAGAAACTCATGCTAGCAGCTGTTCGTGTTTCAAATTCTGGAGTATTCCATTCGTCTTCCCTGGTGAAGGAATTTCGGAAAACTGCGTTCAATAACTCCGCTTTAGCGGCACAGTCGTCGGTAACAGTACCATCGGCACTGCGCAGCGAGGGTATTGACTGCGTCTTTCCGCTTGTGTACTTTACATACGACCAGAATTTCTTCGGATTTTCTACCAAATTTCGAGACAATGTTTCGTTGTGGAACCTATTAAAGGCATCTCGCATTGAAGTTCCTGCCAAATTTCGCGCGTCTGTAAAATTTAGCCAATCTTCGGGATTTCGCGTTCTTCTGAACTTCGCTTCCTTTTCCCATTGCCTCTGCAACAGCATTCGGACCTGTTTTGTGTACCATGGGGGATCAGATCCATCTCTTACCAATTTATGAAGTATGAATCTCTCAATTGCCCTTGCTACTATGTCTTTGAATTTGATCCACAGGGTCCACAATGGGCCCTAATAACTTGTTCCATGCGTGATGACATCGACGCCTAAAAGGCACGAATGGCGTCCTGTGGTGTAGCCATCCATGCTGCGTTCACCTCGTTCCAAAGTTCATCTGTGGTGGTTGGCATTGGGTCCCAGCGCTACACCTGTCGTTTAACTGTGCCCCAGACATTTTCAACTGGCGTCAACTCTGATGATGTGGTGCGCCAGAGGAGAATTCTTGCATCCTGTGGCACAAACAAGGCATGTCTTCTAGCAGCAATGTGTGGTTATGTATTGTCTTGCTGAGGAATGGCGACTGCATGCTGTGTAGAAAGGGTATGGCCACAGGTTGCAGGATGTCATTCACATAGGTCACACTGCTCACAGTGCCCTGGACATACACAAACTGTGATTTGTGGTTGTATCCAATAGCACCCCACACCATAAGGCCTTGAGTTGGCACTTTTCCTGTATCTGCGGCGAACCAAAATGCGGCCATCATTTTTAAATAAAAAGGACCTGGATTCGTCTGAAAACACTATCTGATACCACTCCTGTCCCCAGTGACGGCATTCCATACACCACTGCCGTCTAGCATATTTCTACGCATTCGCCAAAGGTAGGCGGAAAAGTGGACGACACGCACGTAACCCATAAACGGCGACAGGCTGCCACCCCTGGTGTGTTCTTGAGCCGTGGTATAAAAAAAACTGCTGTTTTGAAGAGCGCGCCGCAGCGTGTTGTGTGAAGTAGTCGCCCTCCATTTCTGGCGGTGGCGCCACTGTGGTAATCGCAGCTTTGGTGTCCCCCTCTGGTGGGAAAGCAGAAAGGTTGCCTGTTCACGTGCATTTAAGGGGTGCTATTAGCTCGGCAGGGGTCCCCCCCCTTTTCGTTTTTTCCTCTCCTCCCTCCTTGTTTTTCCCCCTACTCCAGGTCCCTCCCCCATCTGCCTTGGGTAGGGAGTGCCATCTTTGTGCCGCCTTTTTCGTGCAGTGTTTTCCAGTGTGTTTTTCCCGTGTGTGCTCCGTGTTGTGTCTTTTGGGAAGTGTAGCGAACAGCCATCATACTGTCGCTGGGTGTGCTTTTTATTACTTGCGAACAGAAACCAGACTGTCGCCATGTTTTTTAATTGTGTGTCTACTGTGTTACTTGTTTGATTCCTGTGTCTTTTATCTACATTGCCAACCCCCTTTTGCTTTCTGTTTTAACTTTCCGCAATTTTACGCCATTTTTCACTTTAAATCGCCATTTTATCGCCTGTTTTTCCTTGTTTCTTTCTTCTTCCTTTATTTAAAAAAAGTCTGTAGGCTGTAGAGCAGCGTAGTAAGCTGCTGCCGGCCCACCCCCTTTGGGGGGAATTGAAAATCAATAAAGAAAAAAAAAAACTCGGCAGGGGGTCAGTCGGAGTGAGGCTAGGTCACCAGTTGCTGGTCTGTCTCTCGTTTGCATTTATGCGGCAGTTAGTGTCTGTCAGTCGTCGGAGTGCTAGTATGTCTGTCGTTTGGATCAAACTTTAAAGCCAGAAAATGAGAGTCTTGCCACTCCGCCAGTAACAGAACTCAGCTAGTGGTCGCCCGGTCGGAGCTGAGTTTCTGCATCTGAGTCTGCGCGTTAGGCCTCCAGTCCGCTCGAGTTGCTCGGGCAACGGTCATTGGCGGTTGGATCGGTCGGTTGGTCAGTCGCGCACTGAGACACGAGATGGCTTGTCCGCCTTGAGCGTCGGCGCATGTGAGCTCCCCACGTGAGTCCAGTGGGCAGCGCCGCATAGAAAGGGGTAGTGGCTTCGCGGTTCACACGAGAGCAACATGAGCGAAACCACGACATCGGGCTGGCCGGGGCGGGCTGCGACGCCGTGAGACGGGAGATCGGCGCGCCTTCCTGCGTCCGTTGAAGCGGCTGGCAGCGGACGGTTCGGGAGAGCGATTTGGGGGTGCTGCGCCAGGTCACCGCCAGAAATCGCAGTTTATTAGAAGTTAAGTGATTGGAAATATGTTGTTTCATTTAATTGGTAAATTCTACTTGTTTTCTTGGTGAGGTCACCAGCCGCTTTGTTTTGGGGTCGTCCCACCATTCTTCTCCGTTTGCCCATCCGCGGTAAGGTGGTTATTTGTGAATTGGGTGGTCCGTTTTTCCCTAGTGGAATTGGGGACATTTAGAGCAATCTGCGGTTCGGGTTGTTTAGTAACCCCTCCCCCCCCTGTCAATCTGCCTAAAGGCCGAAATCTTGAAATATGTTTTTATCTTGCCCATCATCTTGTGAGGTGCTATATGTATAATGTAGAGCATGTTGTACATTTTATGTAAGTCTGCACTTTATGGGTTTTATTTAAATAGTCATTTTAGGTTATAAGGTTACCACCCTTCCACCATAAGAGGCCTTTAAAAAAATGCACTTTCGGCGGCAAATAATTTGAGTATTGTACCATTTCCATCCCTCTTACGGGGCGCATAGTTTACGTGGTTGTGTGAGTTGTTAAAAATTTTTTAGTTTAAAGTCATCTGGTGTGTTGCAGATTTGCATCAGTGTACTCTTTCTGAGGTTGTTGTGAGCGGTCGTGACTACGGCCGTGTTGAAAGGGAGCGGCAAGGTTCTCAGCCCGAAGGCTCATACTGTTAATATTGTTCTTTCTGTCTCTAAATAAAATTGTAACTTGATATTTCGAGGGTGCTTTTCTGCTTATAATTGTAAATCTGTTTTTGAAAAAGCTTTTAGGACTAAAATTCACATCTGTTAAAAGTAATTTCATTTTCCATCAGTTACTTCCTGGCAACTACTTCCACGCTCACCTAGTGTGATTAAATGTGTTAATGTTCTAGATGAATCGCTATTAAATAAAGTAAATTCTTTGAGAAAAGATTTTGAAAGTAAATTTACGGTTGAGTTCTGTTCCACGGTTGTGCCAGAGCTGGGGAGGACGCAGATCTGTCCTGCAATGCCATTCAGATGAGGCGTCGATTTTGTCGGAGGGTGGTCTGGGTGGTACGACCTGATCATCTCGTCGTGCTCTGAGGCGTTCCGTGAACCCATTCCGCAGACACCCGTTGCACTGCGAAACACTTCGTCCCACACGACCAGCAATTTCGCGGACGGAAGCATCGCATTCTCTCAAGCCAATAATGCGCCCTCTTTCAAACTCACTGATTTCACGGTACGGTTCTCGCATACGTCTGTTAGGCATGTTGGACATGTGCTCAAGTCACACTGATCCACTTCCTTCTGTTATTGCATATTTTACTGGTAGGTGGTGTTGTGCCGTGACATCGATGCTGACCTCGAACCCACGGGTCACCATGATTCAAATGCTAATCATTTCTGTAGACCATTCTAATGTACAGGTGCATATGAACTTCCTATCTCTCGTCGTTCAAGGTGGTCGGTTTTTTCTGAACATGGGTGTACCTCTGGTGGAAAACAGTATTTTTGGGAATACTCACTTTTTTCATTTGTTTTACTAGTTTTTCGCTGCAGAACTTTTTTCACCAATTACTCACACTGTAGTCAGCAGAAATCAACAGGGCTTTAGTCATTTCCTTGTGACATTCGGTACGTGGCAGTTTCTTCTTTTGAAAGAGTCAATTGTATTCCTAATTTCTTTGGAAGAGCAGCAGTTATTGCGATTTGAATGCGTTTATGGGCCATTGATTCTTGCACGAATTATATAGTTTTATCCCTAGAACTGTTCACACCAGTCTTCTGACTTGTGTGGAGAAAGTGATCATAAACATGTTGACTACCTTTCAGCTATGACTTACTGTGTGGCTATTTTCTTTAGTGACTAAATCCTCACATCCCTTCGCTGATTTTCCAGTTTCTCTTTCAACTATTCCAGTGAAGGTCTACATTTAGTTTTTTTTATCTGAGTAATTACGCGATGTTATTGCATTGTCCGTTTTTTTTCGTCCCTTTATTTACTACAGAAAAATACACTCCTGGAAATTGAAATAAGAACACCGTGAATTCATTGTCCCAGGAAGGGGAAACTTTATTGACACATTCCTGGGGTCAGATACATCACATGATCACACTGACAGAACCACAGGCACATAGACACAGGAAACAGAGCATGCACATTGTCGGCACTAGTACAGTGTATATCCACCTTTCGCAGCAATGCAGGCTGCTATTCTCCCATGGAGACGATCATAGAGATGCTGGATGTAGTCCTGTGGAACGGCTTGCCATGCCATTTCCACCTGGCGCCTCAGTTGGACCAGCGTTCGTGCTGGACGTGCAGACCGCGTGAGACGACGCTTCATCCAGTCCCAAACATGCTCAATGGGGGACAGATCCGGAGATCTTGCTGGCCAGGGTAGTTGACTTACACCTTCTAGAGCACGTTGGGTGGCACGGGATACATGCGGACGTGCATTGTCCTGTTGGAACAGCAAGTTCCCTTGCCGGTCTAGGAATGGTAGAACGATGGGTTCGATGACGGTTTGGATGTACCGTGCACTATTCAGTGTCCCCTCGACGATCACCAGTGGTGTACGGCCAGTGTAGGAGATCGCTCCCCACACCATGATGCCGGGTGTTGGCCCTGTGTGCCTCGGTCGTATGCAGTCCTGATTGTGGCGCTCACCTGCACGGCACCAAACACGCATACGACCATCATTGGCACCAAGGCAGAAGCGACTCTTATCGCTGAAGACGACACGTCTCCATTCGTCCCTCCATTCACGCCTGTCCCGACACCACTGGAGGCGGGCTGCACGATGTTGGGGCGTGAGCGGAAGACGGCCTAACGGTGTGCGGGACCGTAGCCCAGCTTCATGGAGACGGTTGCGAATGGTCCTCGCCGATACCCCAGGAGCAACAGTGTCCCTAATTTGCTGGGAAGTGGCGGTGCGGTCCCCTACGGCACTGCGTGGGATCCTACGGTCTTGGCGTGCATCCGTGCGTCGCTGCGGTCCGGTCCCAGGTCGACGGGCACGTGCACCTTCCGCCGACCACTGGCGACAACATCGATGTACCGTGGAGACCTCACGCCCCACGTGTTGAGCAATTCGGCGGTACGTCCACCCGGCCTCCCGCATGCCCACTATACGCCCTCGCTCAGAGTCCGTCAACTGCACATACGGTTCACGTCCACGCTGTCGCGGCATGCTACCAGTGTTAAAGACTGCGATGGAGCTCCGTATGCCACGGCAAACTGGCTGACACTGACGGCGGCGGTGCACAAATGCTGCGCAGCTAGCGCCATTCGACGGCCAACACCGCGGTTCCTGGTGTGTCCGCTGTGCCGTGCGTGTGATCATTGCTTGTAAAGCCCTCTCGCAGTGTCCGGAGCAAGTATGGTGGGTCTGACACACCGGTGTCAATGTGTTCTTTTTTCCATTTCCAGGAGTGTATTTCGTGAAGTCAGCCACACATGTTCGCTTGTTCTAACGATTTCATACAATTTCTTTGCCCTTTCCTATGTATCCTTGAATATGGAAGTAAATAGGAATATAAAAAAAGTGAGTAAGGTTTATCTGTTTAGCAAGAGTAATAGGAGGCAGATTTCACACTACCTAACAGATCTAAACGAAAATTTCTGTTCCGACACTGACAATGCTGAGCGGTTATGGAAAAAGTTCAAGGATATCGTAAAATGCGTTTTAGACAGGTACGTGCCGAGTAAAACTGTGAGGGATGGGAAAAACCCACCGTGGTTCAACAACAAGGTTAGGAAACTACTGCGAAAGCAAAGAGATCTTCACTGCAAATTTAAACGCAGCCAAAACCCCTCAGACAAACAGAAGCTAAACGATGTCAAAGTTAGCGTAAGGAGGGCTATGCGTGAAGCGTTCAGTGAATTCGAAAGTAAAATTCTACGTACCGACGTGACAGAAAATCCTAGGAAGTTCTGGTCTTACGTTACATCAGTTAGTGGATCGAAACAGCAAATCCAGACACTCTGGGATGATGATGGCATTGAAACAGAGGATGACACGCGTAAAGCTGAAATACTAAACACCTTTTTCCAAAGCTGTTTCACAGAGGAAGGCCGCACTGCAGTTCCTTCTCTAAACCCTTGCACGAACGAAAAAATGGCTGTCATCGAAATAAGTGTCCAAGGAATAGAAAAGCAACTGATATCACTCAACAGAGGAAAGTCCACAGGACCTGACGGGATATCAATTCGATTCTACACAGAGTACGAGAAAGAACTTGCCCCCCTTCTAACAGCCGTGTACCGTAAGTCTCTAGAGGAACGGAAGGTTCCAAATGATTGGAAAAGAGCGCAGGTAGTCCCAGTCTTCAAGAAGGGTCGTCGAGCAGATGCGCAAAACTATAGGCCTATATCTCTGACATCGATCTGTTGTAGAATTTTAGAACATGTTTTTTGCTCGCGTATCATGTCATTTCTGGAAACCCAGAATCTACTCTGTAGGAATCAACATGGATTCCGGAAACAGCGATCCTGTGAGACCCAACTCGCTTTATTTGTTCATGAGACCCAGAAAATATTAGATACAGGCTCCCAGATAGATGGTATTTTTCTTGACTTCCGGAAGGCGTTCGACACAGTTCCGCACTGTCGCCTGATAAACAAAGTAAGAGCCTACGGAATATCAGACCAACTGTGTGGCTGGATTGAAGAGTTTTTAGCAAACAGAACACAGCATGTTGTTCTCAATGGAGAGACATCTACAGACTTCTGGCGTGCCACAGGGGAGTGTTATGGGACCATTGCTTTTCAAATGGCTCTGAGCGCTATGCGACTTAACGTCTGAGGTCATCAGTCGCCTAGAACTTAGAACTAATTAAACCTAACTAACCTAAGGACATCACACACATCCATGCCCGAGGCAGGATTCGAACCTGCGACCGTAGCGGTCGCTCGGCTCCATACTGTAGCGCCTAGAACCGCACGGCCACTCTGGCCGGCATTGCTTTTCACAATATATATAAATGACCTAGTAGATAGTGTCGGAAGTTCCATGCGGCTTTTCGCGAATGATACTGTGGTATACAGAGAAGTTGCAGCATTAGAAAATTGCTGCGAAATGCAGGAAGATCTGCAGCGGATAGGCACTTGGTGCAGGGAGTGGCAACTGACCCTTAACATAGACAAATGTAATGTATTGCGAATACATAGAAAGAAGGATCCTTTATTGTATGATTATATGATAGCGGAACAAACACTGGTAGCAGTTACTTCTGTAAAATATCTGGGAGTATGCATACGGAACGATTTGAAGTGGAATGATCATATAATATTAATTGTTGGTAAGGCGGGTGCCAGGTTGAGATTCATTGGTAGAGTCCTTAGAAAGTTTAGTCCATCAACAAAGGAGGTGACTTACAAAGCACTTGTTCGACCTATACTTGAGTATTGCTCATCATTGTGGGATCCGTACCAGGTTGGATTGACAGATCCAAAGAAGAGCGGCGCGTTTCGTCACAGGGCTATTTGGTAAGCGTAATAGCGTTACGGAGATATTTAGCAAAATCAAGTGGCAGACTCTGCAAGAGAGGCGCTCTGCATCGCGGTTTAGCTTGCTGTCTAGGTTTCGAGAGGGTGCATTTCTGGATGAGGTATCGAATATATTGCTTCCCCCTCCTCATACCTCCCGAGGAGATCACGAATGTAAAATTAGAGAGTTTCGAGCGCGCACGGAGGCTTGCCGGCAGTCGTTCTTCCTGCGAACCATACGTAACCGTAACAGGAAAGGGAAGTAATGACAGTGGCACGTAAAGTGCCCTCCGCCTCACACCGTTGGGTGGCTTGCGGAGTATGAATGTAGATGTAGATGTAGATGCTGCCCTTCCGTGAAAACTTTCAACATCTGCTGTTAGTCCTGTTTGGTATGGATCACACGCACTTGAATAGTGAATGTTTTTCTTTGCAGTCGTTTTATAGACTTATTACATTTCCCGCGTTGTCTGCCAATGGACTCAGAGGCTGCCTTATAGTCTACTGGTCTGTGTCTTCACACACACACACAACACACACAAACACAGACACATGCAGAGTCTTACTGTCCACACCTGGACATACCTAATACAAGCTGAGGTGGGGCGAAGTACTGAAATCTAGCCTATAGCACTGCCATTTATAGCTACAGCTGATATATGATTTCAGTCATTTCACTAGGAAACTCAAAGTTTTTATTTCTTCTCCATGGATTTTAATACCTACTCCGAACTTTTCTTTTGTTTCCTTTACTGCTTGCTCAATATACAGATTGAATAAGATCAGGGATAGGCTACGACCCTGTCTCATTCCTTTCCCAACCACTGCTTCCCTTTCATGTCCCTCGACTCTTGTAACTGCCATATGGTTACTGTACAAATTGTAAATAGCCTTTCGCTCCCTGTATTTTACCCCTTCCACCTTCAGAATTCGAAAGAGAGTATTCCAGCCAACATTGTCAAAAGCTTTCTCTAAGTCTATAAACGCTAGAAACGTAGGTTTGCCTTTCCTTAATCTATCTTCTAAGATAAGTCATAAAACAATAATATATGGCAAATACTTACAACTAGAACAAATAAGCTAATGTACCTGCCACAGGTCCCAAGTGGACTGATCATCATTGTTTTATGAACACTATATGAAAGGATCATTTTACAACATTTATTTACTAAAATCACATTTATGTACTGAATTTAAAATTTAAAAAATGTTTTTTAACTATAAGGTTAATAACCATATAATAGAACTACTACTGTACTTATTTATGATGAACACAATACTGCACTGAAATTGTGCAGAAGTTAGATTGTACTTTATATATAATCAGTTGGGTCTGCTGAGAAATTCGTCAATGGAGTAGAAGGAGTTGGCCACTCGTAAATCCTTTAGGCTTCTCTTAAACTGAATTTCATTGATTGTTAAGCTTTTTATGACTGCTGGCAAGTTATTGAAAATATGTGTTCCTGAATAATGCACACCTTTTTGTACAAGAGTAAGGGACTTTAAATGCTTCTGAAGATTATTCTTACTTCTAGTATTGATTCCATGAACTGAGATGTTGGTTTGAAAAAGTGATATACTTTAATGACAAATTTCATTGAGGAATAAATACATCAGGAAGCAGTAGCTAATATCCCTAGTTCCCTAAACATGCCTCTGCAGGGTTTTCTTGAGTTCACACCACATATAACTCTTATTGCACGTTTTTATGCCTGGAAAACTTTAGCTTGGATTGGTGAATTACCTCAGAAAATAATGCCATATGACATTATGGAGTGAAAGTAAGCACACTATGCCAGCTTTTTCATTTTTATATCCCCTATGTCTGACAGACTTTGCACTGCAAATAGAGATTTGTTTAGATCCTTCAGCAGTTCTGTGATATGCTCCTCCCAGCTGAATTTATTACCAAGCTGTAATCTCAAGAATTTAACACTGTCCACTTCTTCTATCTGCTTGTCATCATACGTTAGGCATATACTCGTGGGGCACCCCTTACAAGTTCTGAACTGGATGTGGTGAGTGTATTTTTTTCAAAATTTCGTGACAAAGAATAGGCTAGGAACCAATGATTAATGTCCACAAATATTTTATTAGTCGATCTTTCTAAGATTACGCTTGATTTACTATTTATTGCAATGTTTGTATCATCAGCAAACAAAACAAACTTGGCGTCTGGTATTGTTTCTGATTAAAAGTCATTGATATACACAAGAAAAATTAAGGGCCCTAAGGTGGAACATTGTGGGACCCCATATGTAATTAGTTCCGAGTTGGATGATGCCTGATAGTTTAATACATGTCTCTTTTTCAATAACACCCTTTGTTTCCTGCCAGAGATATAAGATTTGAACCATTTTGCAGCATTTCCTGTTACATCATAATATACTAAATTACTTAAAAGGATATTGTGGTTTATACAGTCAAATACCTTTGACACATCACAAAATATACCACTTACCTGCAATTTTTTGTCTAATGAATTAAGTACACTTTCACTGTGAGTGTAAATAGCCTTCTCAGTACCACAACCCTTTAGAAATCCGAACTGTGAGTTGGTCAGTATGTTATTTGTGATAAGATGGTTATAAAGCCGATTGTACATTACCTTTTCCAAATTTTTTTGAGAATGCTGGCGAAAGTGAAACTGAATGGAAATTTGACACTATTTGTTTATGTCCCTTCTTAAACAATGGCTTAACTTCAGCATATTTCAACCATTCAGGAAATATTCCACTGTTAAACGACTGGTTACAAAGACAGCTTTATATGTTACTTAACTCAGAATCATAGTCTATAATTAACTTTGTTGACATTTCATCATACCCACTAGATGTTTTTGAGTTTGAAGATTTCATGATGGACACTACTTCTGCTGGGTTAGTGAGGGTCAAATTCATATTCTGGAAGTTACTTGAAAGTCTGATCTGTGGTATCATTAACAGTGATTTGTAATGTGAGGCAATACTTAGCCTCCACAAGTTCATCAAGAGCAAACAATCTGTGCTCCTCACATGGATGGAGTGATTCTGTTGCTTGGTAATGCACTTCCACACATCTCCAAGGCCAAGCGAACTGTAATAGCCAATATCTATTTTCTAAATAAAGGCCACCTTTTCTTGCTGCACTGTATTTTATTTCTCCCAGACGCGTTTCGCCATATTTATTTTAAGGCGTCTTCAGTGGGATCTAGAATGAGACAGTTTTGTTTTGATATGTCTTATTGTAGACTATAAAACAGTTCACATCTTATTTTTAAGTGCATAAGTGATTTTGGCATCTGCATCACTAGTCTTCTGTCACTAGTTCTGAATATTTGATCGAAAACTGTGATTTAAGGACATAACTAGTGTGATTTCACTATATTTCTTATCCAGTTTGGTTTGTTTATGTACATGTCGACAACCTAATGAAGTATACACTGAAAACTAACGTCTACTCATTTCTGTTACGTTTATATCTGTGCATGTGTGTGTGAGGGAGAGAGAGAGGGAAAGAGAGAGAGAGAAAGAGAGAGATAGAGAGAGTATGTCTATGTATAGAATTGGGTGGGTGTGTGTGTGTGTGTGTGTGTGTGTGTGTGTGTGTGTGTGTGTGTGTGTGTGTGTGTGTGTGTGTGTCTGTGTGTGTGTGTGTGTGTGTGGAGAAAGAGTGTGTATACATATGGATTAGTATTTTGTGTTTGTGTAAGAGAGAGAGAGAGAGTATATGCATGGTTTTCGTATGGGGGAGGGTGGTGTTGTTGGTGTTCAGTGTGAGTTGCAGAATATGGAATATGAATGTAATGGCTAACAGAAAGTGGTTGAAAGTTTTGGTGTTCAGCTGATTTGAGTTTTAGTTTAAGTGGTTTGTAGAGGGGCTCATGGGCAACTGAGTGGAAAGGGGTTGGGTGATATTTTTGTTATTATTATCATAATAATCCTCTGTTGGAGTGTTACTCTAAAATTTTATATATTAGCAGAAAGAATGAGTTGATTGGTATGTGTACTTGATCATTTGACATGATTTTCTTTTCTGCTTTGCTTTTGTGTAAGTGGCAATTTTCTTGCATGATTAGGAGTTGTTTTTTATTGTCATTCTAATTATTTTCATGTCTTGTTTTCTGATGGTTAGTTTGTGATTGCGTTCTATTAGGTGTTCTGCAAATGTAGAGGGGTTTGTCTCACACTTCCAGGTCCTCAAGAGTTCTTTGTAACAGGCATTAAGTGTTCTGCTTGTTTGTCGTATGTATCTGCTATATATGTGCTTTCTGGCATATGCCTTTGCTTTTTCTTTAGTTTTAGGGTATATTTTTGGATAGAATTGTCTGTTGTGTATTATATGTTTATTCCCTGTCTTTTGAAAATGTGATTTTATGTGTAACATTGTATTCGAATATCATTGTGTAGCATCTTGTGTTTTCTCTTATATTTTCCAGATTATTCGGTGTTGTTGTTTTTATGGTACTGAGTGCTACTGATCATGTTAGGTTCCATTGTGTTGTTGTCTGTGGTTTTGTGCGTTCTGCCTTTATTTTACTTTTTATTTTCTTGTTTAGCTTTGTGACTGTGTTAGTACGGTAAGCATTGTTTTGGGCTACCTGCATTTTATGTCAAGTTCTTTTTGGTAGTTTTCTTTTCTGAGTGGCACTTAGTTGAGTCTATGGAGCATGGGTCGAGGTACTGGTAGCTTTTTTGAATATCGGTGATTCGAAAACTGGGAATGATGTTGTTGTGGGTCTATGGTAAATTTGAAACATATGCTTATTGTTTCGTTTTTTGATCATTATACCCACAAAGTTAGTTTGGTTACCCTGTTCTCTTTCAGTTGTGAATTTTATATTTTCTTGTAGCTTATTGATATCAGTATGTAATTTTTCAATTTTGTTTGTGGTTTGTCTATTGAGCAGAGGATATCATCTGTATATGTGAACTAATGTAATGTGTTGTATTTAGATTTGTGAAAATGATTTGTTCAATGTGGTTTATAAAAATATTTCCTGAGCCTCCCGAAAGTGGAGGCCCCATTGATACTCCATCTTCTGGTAAATAAAATTCATTACTGAATCGTAAGTAGTTTTGTACTGTTATGAGGTTATTAATATATTTCATTAATCTGTTGACCAGGAAGTTGACTATGTCTTTTCAGATCGTTACCTATGATTTGTATTGTTTCTGGTACTGGTATGTTGGAATACATGCTTTCTCTATCAAATGAGAGGAGTGTTGCTGCACCTAAGATTTTTATATCTATATTTCTATATTTTTTATTTGTAATATTAGTTGTGTAGCGTTTTTAATGGCACAGCCTTCTTGTATTTTGAAATTTTCAGACAGTAATTTTAACATGTATCCTGCAAGCTTGTGTGTATTTTCTGAATTCCATTTTGACCTCACAGGTAGAGCCGATTTGTGGATCTTTGGTTGGCTTCTGAGGACAGGTCCTGTGGGATTAATCTGTGTCAGCTTTCTTTTAACTGTGTTATCCAGTATGATGTCTATATTTTTCAGTGAGCTTTTTACTTTTGTCTGGAATATGTCAATTGGGGCTGATTTTAATTTTATAATGTTATTTTGTGGTATGAATTCTTGTGTGTTTTTTTAATGTACTGTTATTTGTGTATATGTACTATTGTGTTCCCATGTCTGCTTTTGAAATGACGATATTTTCATTTCTACGTTTTTTTCTAAGTTTTCTGAATGCCACAGATTCTGTGTTTGTGTTGTTGCGTTTTCATGTTATTTACTATTTATGGATTTTTTTCCTTTTTTACTAGTTCTCTAGTTAATCCAATGCTAACACTACTGTTTTCTCTCCTAATTTCCCTTGTCAATACACTATACGCTCCTATAATTAGATTTTCATATTACTTTCATCTATTTCTGCATTTACTTTGCATTTTAATCATTTCTGTAACAGCTGTCTTTCTTTACTGTTACATGTACGAAAACGAACAAAATAGCATAGGAAATATAGTGAGATGTACGTCCTTAAATCACATTTTTTGCTCAAATATCTACAATTAGTGACAGAAGAGTAATAGTGCACCACAACAATAAGGACAAACAATATGAAAAGCGCGAAGAAAAAAGGTTTGGAATATAAAAACGTGCTTTGTGTTCCGCAAATGAATTTATAGTGCGACCTCTATCATGTGACTAGATAAAAGGAAACGCAGATGCCAAACCAAAACCGTGAGGAAGTATAAGTAATCACTTATTTCCACAAAAACGAGAGTTGAACTGTTTTACTATCTACATATACCACATATGAAAACAGAACTGTATCATTCTAGATCCTACGGAAGATGCCTTAAAGTAAAAAACGCGAAAAGTGTCTAGGAGAAATAAAATACAGCGCAGGAGGACAAGGTGGTTGTTATTTACAAAACAAATATTTTTCTCCTTGCTGTAGAGGGTGGCCACGTAAGGAAATTTGCAGTGACCAAGTTGAAGCGGCAACAGTTTGAGCATTCGCCATGCAACCCCGACATGCCCCTTGCGATTTGATTTGTTTGGTCCACTAAAAAAACATCTCAAAGGGAAACATTAAAAATCGGATGACGAACTGAAGATGGAGGACTAGCACCAGTCGCAATCACAGGAATTCTGGGAACAGGTAATCATCTGGTGATTACTTTTGGATAATGACTCCAATTCCGTTCACTGTGTTCTTTCGTACCTTTCCTTTCCAACAACCCTCATACCAACGAGATAAGCAGGTATCTACATTAGATCTGCAGCATTTAGTTATATGAACGTTAATAACAGTATGAGTTCCCATTTTCAGTAAATTACAAGTTTTTGGAAATTGTCTTCTTGAAATGAGACAATGATTATAAGCATGTGACTTCTGAAATTTTCCCGGCGTATTTCTTCTTCTAATAATTTCCGGGTATGTAGCCGGATCCCGTCGACATTCTGCCACGATATTTCGGCCCAGAGACGTCCGGCCATCATCAGGTGAGTACACAACTACTGAAGAGCCCAGGTGCAGTCGCGGTATTTATGCCGAATCTCGCGCGAGATTCGGCATAAATACCGCGACTGCACCTGGGCTCTTCAGTAGTTGTGTACTCACCTGATGATGGCCGGACGTCTCTGGGCCGAAATATCGTGGCAGAATGTCGACGGGATCCGGCTGCATACCCGGAAATTATTAGAAGATTATAAGCATATTTGTAATACTGCGAATGAACTTCTCTTATCTGTTTCTGCCTTCCTCTTAGGAAGATTTTATTATTAGAAATAACTGGATTTGGATGTGATCACCTCGGTATGAGGAAAGTACTGTACTATATTGTTTCTGTACCTCTGGTCATGAATAATGCCCCACGTACAGGAACAGTACTATCCATGATATGGAAAGTAATAAAGCTAAGTGAATGTTGTCCTCGAAAGGTTGGCTTGTTTGTCGAAGACTGACACCGTGACGAAAGGGTTCTAGCTGGGAAAACATATATCTTAATGAGTTATGATATCTTTCGTTGGTTAGCTCCTACACAAGAGTAACTTGGGTCTCCTTGTTACTCCTAGACTCTTTCAACACGAGAAATATCAGCTATGTTGTTTTCTTACAAACACGTGCAGAGAATGTTCGCCCCATCGAAGTTAACGACAACAAACAAAGGGCGTAACGCACGCTTAGTGATACGACGCTTCGGTCTCCCGCGTCACAAGCGGCTCCACTTTGGAAGTTGGCGCATGTGTAAGTGTCGTGAGGAGCATTCTCTCTGCAGGGATGGGGAAAGACAGCTACAACAGCGAAATGCAAACCCTAGAGGTACATATAAAATTCTAACCGCTCGTGTGTAAAGCGTACTTACCTACAGAATATAAAACAAACCTTTCATTTTACAGGCGCGTTTGCAATTTCTCCAAGTGTGACCACCTAAAGCGGACGCGCATTTGTTGTACTCTACATTACAAATCTTCTTTGTTAGGTATTCTGAAGCTTTGGTACGCTAGTATTTCGTTTGCCGTAATCACGTGCGTCACACAAATTCACTTCCAACACTCGGGTACAAAAGCTTTACGTAAAATTTAAACGTGTTTTTCGTGTTGATTATACCAAAACTAGTGTGGGTATCGTGATATATTCTATAGTAATTGTTCGTCAATTGTAAAATTAACCTGTGCTTTTCAGAAACGTGATATATTGTCTATTACGCCGCAAAATTTGTTTACATTTTGCAGCGTGCACTGCGGCTGTAGCGGTTATAAGCTAAGTACTGACAAACTTATTTGTGCTCTGTAATACAGTTATTAAATTTAATAGATTTCAGCGGTGTTGCGTGCCGTTTGTGGCGAAATAACGACTTAATAAACTTTTGTAATCGTTCGATCGCTGTGTTTTATAGAGTTTTCAGTGTGCTGAAGTCGTTTAGTAAATTTCGTGCTTTAGTTTTCAACTGACGTTTATTATTCTTTCTAGTGAAATATTTCAGTAAAATTTTTATTCAGTGTTTTAACTTTGCTTAGTGTTACAGTGGTCGATTTAATTTTTTGGTTTTAGCTAATAATTTTGTGAAGTTTTGCTGATATTGGTATCAGCTGTGTTGTAGTAGTATTAATACGAGTAGCTGCTTTCTTAGTAGGCAGAGAATTTCGAGACCATTATTGTTAGTCCTTAAATAGTTCTACTGGTGTAACTGAACTTTGGTAACGTAGACGTATAGTTTTTTTCAGTAACTGTAAAATTTTACCATGAGTGAAAAGTGTGGGCTCTGACGTAGGTTTGTGAGTAGTGGATTACGGTGTGGGATTTGTTCAAAGTATTTTCATTGGGGGGAATGCAGTGGGGAAGCCAGTGGTTATTTTTGGGAGATCCTCTCCTGGGAATGTAGAATCTGTAGTAGAAACAAGTTAATAGAGGAGCAGGAGCGTAAGATCTGTGCCCTTCAGGTGCAGTTACAATGCGCAAAGGAGGAACTAGATAGGTTGAGGACGGTGAATGGTGGTGGGGAATGGGAACTGGCAGTTGGCAAGAAGGTAGCTAGGAAGAGGAGGTATTCAGACAGTTTTACTTTGCATATATGCAATAGATACGACCAACTGTCAGAGTTGAGTGGAGAGGAGCCTCGTGTAGCCGTAGATGTAGGTAACTTGCAGCAGTCCTCAGCAGTTAGGAGGCCTAGGTTAGTTGCAAAGTCTAGCAGAAAGAAGGCTCTGCTGCTAGGTAGTTCCCACGGTAGAGGGGTGGGCCAGCAGTTGCAGAAAGTGTTGGGGAGTGAGTACCAGGTCACCAGCATTGTGAAGCCTAGTGCAGGGTTGACTCAGGTCACTGAAAGCATAGGGGAGTTATGTAAGAATTTCACGAAAGAGGATCAGGTAGTGATAGTGGGTGGAGCAGGGAACAGTCTCGATAGGTACAGGGAATATGATGTCACTGGTGACTTGGTTAAGATAGCTACTCAAACTGGTGGCACTATTGTGCATTTCGTGCAACTGTTTCAGCGTCGTGATCGGCCTCACCTTAATGCAGCTGCTAGGCGCGTTAATGTGGGGCTGGGGAGGGCACTGATGGCGGAGGGCATGGATCACATCTCAGTGGTGCCAGTTGGGTCTATCAGTAGATGGGGTTTCACTAGGCATAGCCTGCACCTCAATAGGTATGGGAAGGGGAGGCTGGCTAAGCTTGTAAGTGACAGTGTAGTGGGTGGTGGTGGGGGTGGTGGTAGTGGTATCACTCATGGAAAAATTCCTGTAGTAGTTGGTGTTAGAGCTGCACCTTTTTTAGACTGAAGTCAGCTGATAGGTATACCTGCTTAAAGGAAGTGCCTCTAACTAAGGGCTCACCTCTAGAGGATGTAATGTTTCCAAGTAGAGAAGGAATTAGCATATTTCATCAAAATTTAAGAGGTATTAGAGATAAAGTTAATGAACTGCTAATAGATGTTAACTCTGAAATTATTGGTATATCAGAGCAGCACTTAAATAATTGGATAATTCAAAGGCTTCCTTTACCAGGCTACAGATTAGCTGGCTGTTTCTCAAGGAGTTCCTTGTGGGGTGGGGGAGTGGCTCTGTACGTAAAAAACAGTATTTCGTTTGAGTCCATAGACGTATCACGACACTGCACTGAACAGATATTTGAAAGTTGTGCAGCATTAGTTGAATTTAGTGAAACTAAACTTCTAATTGCTGTTGTTTATAGGTCCCCTAACTCTGACTTCAGAGCATTTTTGCTTAAGCTGGAGAGGGTTCTTGATTCATTTTGTAGGAAGTACCAGAAAGTAGTTTTATGTGGTGACTTCAATATTAATTTTGTACATGATTGTGCAAGAAAAAGGATGTTGGTAGATCTCCTAAATTCATATGATCTGATGCAAATTGTGTTTTTTCCAATTAGGGTGCAGGGGAACAGTAGCACAGTCATAGACAATATTTTTATTCATTCTTCATTACTAGATGAGCATTCTGTTAGTAAAAGGGTGAATGGCCTTTCAGACTAAGATGCACAAATTTTAACACTAAAAGGTTTTTGTACTCAAACAAATGTTGTATTTAATTACAAACTACGTAGGAAAGTTAATCCAACAGCAATAGAGAGTTTTTCAAAACTTGTCAAGGAACAAGAATGGCAAGATGTTTATAGTGCCGACAATATAGATGATAAATACAATGCTTTCCATAACACATTTCTCATGCTCTTCGAGAGTTGCTTTTTATTAGAACATTCTAAACGAGGTACTAACAGTAATGGACAGCCCGGTTGGCTGACTAGTGGGATAAGGATATCATGTAGAACAAAGCAGGAATTATATCAAAACGTTAGAAGTAGTCACAATCAAGGTACAGTAGCCCATTACAAACAGTATTGTAAGGTGCTTAAAAATGTTATTAGCAAGGCGAAAAGTATGTGGTATGCAAATAGAATAGCTAATTCACAGGATAAAATTAAAGCCATATGGTCAGTTGTGAAGGAAGTGTCTGGTCAGCAGCACAAGGTTGATGATATAAAGTCAGTTTGCAGTAATAATATTTCTGTTACTGATAAATCAGATATATGTACAGTATTTAACAATCATTTTCTGAGCATTTCTGGTGAATTAAATAAAAATTTAGTTTCTACAGGAAATCATATAAATTTCTTAGCAAATGCCTTTCCGAGATTGATGTCTGAAATACTCCTCTGTGATACAGACAAGAGGGAGATTGAGTCAATAATTAAATCACTGAAGACCAAGGACTCTCATGGTTATGATGCAGTGTCTAGTAGAATATTAAAGTACTGTGCTGCACATGTTAGCCCTGTATTTAGCCATATTTGTAATTTTTCCTTTAGGAATGATCAGTTTCCTGAGAGATTAAAGTACTCAGTAGTAAAGCCGCTTTATAAAAAGGGAGAAAGGGGTAATGTAGATAATTTTAGACCTATTTCTATGCCATCAGTGTTTGCAAAAGTTATCAAAAAGGCTGTGTATGTAAGGTTAATTGATCATTTTATATCACACGATTTGCTATCAAATGTACAGTTCGCCTTTAGAAATCGTTTGACAACTGAAAATGCTATATTCTCTTTTCTCTGTAAGGTACTGGATGGGCTAAACAAAAAGTTTCGAACGCTTGACGTATTTTTAGATTTAACAAAGGCATTTGGCTGTGTTGATCTCACAATATTGCTCCAGAAGTTGGACCATTACAGAATAAGGGGAGTAGCTCACAATTGGTTCACCTGTTACTTTAGCAACAGGCAGCAAAAGGTCATTATTAACAATGTTGATAACGGCTGTGATGTGGGATCTGAGTGGGGTACTGTCAAGTGGGGGGGTGCCCCAGGGATCAGAATTGGGGCCGCTCCTGTTCCTTATTTATATAAATGATATTCCCTCTAGTATTATGGGTAACTCTAAAATATTTCTGTTTGCTGATGACACTAGCTTGGTAGTAAAGGATGTTGTGTCCAACATCGACTCGGTTCCAAGTAGTGCAGTACATGACCTCAGTTCATGGCTTATAGAAAATAAACTAACGTTAAATCACAGTAAAACTCAGTTTTTACAGTTTCTAACACACAATTCAACAAAACCTGACGTTTTAATCTCACAGAACGGGCATATGATTAGTGAAACTGAACAGTTCAAATTCCTAGGTGTTCAGACAGATAGTAAGCTGTCGTGGAAAGCCCATGTTCAGAATCTTGTTCATAGACTTAATACTGCCATTTTCACTATTCGAACGGTATCGAAAGTGAGTGATACTTCGACACGTAAATTAGTCTACTTTGCTTATTTTCATTCACTTATGTCGTATGGTATTATGTTTTGGGGTAACTCTTCCCATTCTAGAAGGATATTTTTGGCTCAGAAACGGGCGGTTCGGGCAATAAGTGGTGTGAGTTCACGAACCTCTTGTCGACCTCTGTTCACTAGTCTGGGTATTTTGACACTGGCCTCTCAATATGTATATTCCTTATTGTCGTTTCTTGTTACCAATATTAGTTTATTTCCAACAATAAGCAGCTTTCACTCGGTTAATACTCGGCAGAAATCAAACCTCCATTTGGACTGGACTTCCGTAACTCTTGTGCAAAAAGGTGTGCAGTATACTGCTGCATCCATTTTCAATAAGCTGCCACCCGAATTCAAAAATCTTAGCAGCAATCTACGCGCTTTCAAATCGAAACTGAAGAGTTTCCTCATGGGTCATCCTTCTATTCTGTCGAGGAGTTCCTTGAAAAATTAAACTGATTCTCACTGCATTGCTGATAGCGTTTGCTTAAAGTTATGGACTGATTTTTTTTTTTCAGGTTCATGAACATTTATTTTTATCTGTTATTACTTTTATGTTGTAAGTTCATGTACTGACACGTTCCACGACCTTGGAGATTTGCTCCTCAATTTGGTCCTACGGAACTTGACATGTAAATAAAATAAATAAATAAATATTATATCGTCAACAGTAACCTTAACTGTGCTTTTCAGAGACTTTTGCCACTGTATCCTCGTTCACAACTAACAATTCCAAATTCCATCACATATTCACGTGAAAAAGATAAACCCTTGAGAAGTTTCGGGACGTTTGCAAAAATTTTCGTAAATTACGAATGTCTTGATTACCTGTTTCGTAATAAATTGGTGTTTGTGATTTAGAGTTACTGCAAGTAAGTAAATAAATGACAAATCGTATCACATTAGTTCTCTTTTGTAATAGAAGCGTATATTGTCTGCAATTATCGTAAAATCCTGCAGAATTTTCTTAGCGACAATAGCCTGAAAAACGTTTCAGAGGAACAATAAATGTTGTATCAGTTTTCCTGTTGCCGTAGTAGATATGTCGCTTTCGGCTGTAAATCACTTTAGTTCAAAAAAGGCTACTGGTAAAACTTGTAGCGTATCAGACTCATTAAAAAAGTATCAGCAAGCTCAGTATAAAGTTATTTGTTTACTATTCTGTAAAACACTGCACTGGACATGTTCTTGTTCACTGTTCTGTAAAATATTGCAGCATGCATAATGCTGTCCCTTTGTGTTTTCTGTTCTCGGGCAGGGGATGAATTGGCAGCTGGAAATCGCCCCGACTGCTGTCAAGTGCTTAGAAGCTGCTGTGAATGTCTGTGATGAGAGAACTACTAAGTGTTGTGTACCAGAGACACCATATTGTCTCTTCTGCTGGAAATACAGGACATGTCATTTCTCTGCACTGCGAATTGAGTATATATTCGAAAGCACTTGGCAGGCCTCAAACAATTCGGTGTTTCTCTCCCACTCTTCAGCCAGTTTCATGTTTTAGCCATTGAGATCACCTCGAAGTATACATTTCTCAGAAATTGGTATCTTGACTTACCGTACTATGCTACCCTGAAGCGCCAAAGAACTGGTACACCTGCCTAATATCGTGTAGGGGCCTCGCTAGGATGTAGAAGTGCCGCAACACGACGTCGCATGGACTCGACTAATGTCTGAAGTAGTGCTGGAGGAAACTGACACCATGAATCCTGCAGGACTGTCCACAAATCGGTAACAGTACGAGGAGATGAAGATCTCTTCTAAACAGCGTGTTTCAAGGCATCCCAGATATACTCAATAATGTTGATGTTCGGGCAGTTTGGTGGCCAGCGGAAGTTGCTGGAACCACCCTGTAGCAATTCTGGGCGTGTAGGGTGTCGCATTGTTCTGCTGGAATTGCCCAAGTCCGTCGTATGACACAATTGACATGAATCGATGACGGTTGTCAGACAGGACACTTACGTACGTGTCACCTGTCAAAGTCGTATCTAGACGTATCAGGGATCGCATTTCACTCGAACTGCACACGCCCCACACCATTACAGAGCCTCCACCAGCTTGAATAGTCCCCTGCTGACATACGGGATCTGTGGATTCATGAGGTTGTCTCCATACCCAGGTACATCCATCCGCTCGATACAATTTGAAACGGGACTCGTCCGACCAGGCAACACGTTTCCAGTCGTCAACAGTCCAGTATCGCTGATGACAGGCCCAGGTGAGGCATAAAGCTTTGTGTCGTGCAGTCAACATGGGTAAACGAGTGGTCCTTCGGCTCCGAAAGTCTATATCGATGATGTTTCGTTGAATGGTTCGCACACTGACACTTGTTGATGGTGCAGCATTCAAATCTGCAGCAATTTGCGGAAGGGTTGCACTTCTGTCACGCTGAACGATTCCCTTCAGTCGTCGTTGGTCCCGTTCCTGCAGGATCTTTCTCCGGCAGTGCGGTGTCGGAGATCTGATGTTTTACCGGATTCCTCGTATGCACGGTACACTCGTGAAATGCTCGTGCGCCAAAATCTCCACTTCATCGCTACTGTGTCCCATCGCTCGCGCCGACTATAACAACACGTTCAAACTCACTTAAATCTTGAAAACCCTGCCCATGTAGCAGCAGTAATCGATCTAGCAACTGCGCCAGACACTTGTTGTTGGTGTTGCCGACCGCAGCGCCGTACTCCGCCTGTTTACATACCCCTGTATTTGAATATTTGATACAACGAAAGCCGAAAATACCTGGAAGTCACTTTGAACAGAACTTTAACATACAAAAAACACCTTTCCGACTTGGCCAAGAAGATACAAACACGAGTGAACCTTGTGAGAAAGCTGGCAGCCAGTACATGGGGAGCAACCATATCAGTCCTCCGAGGAGCATCCCTTCCACTGGTATATTCTGCAGCAGAATACTGTGCACCAGTTTGGCTCCGAAGCGCTCAAGTAGTGAAAGCAGACGTCCAACTGAACTCACTTATGAGAGTAATTAGTGGTACAGTCCGGCCTACACCTACTTGTGGCTACCAGTACTTTCAAACATCTGTCCACCAGACCCCCGTCCAAAGGCTGCTCTTTACAACATTTGTCAACAATTTTCTGAAAACAACTCGATCCCTCTTCATGACGATTTGCTATCACTGCCCAGGAAACGCCTCAAATCTAGAAGACCAGCATATGAAATGGGAGTCCAAATGCTATCCACAGGATTCGACCATGACGCAGAGTGGAAACGTGAGTGGCAAGCTACAAGAACCCGAAACCACGAACTTGTAGACAATCCAACAGTTCCAGTTCCAGGCTTCCACCTGCCGAGGGAGGTGTGGGTGCAGTTAAAGAGATATGGGACGGGAGAGGGTAGGTGCAAATACAACTTGCACAAGTGTGGCTTTTCAAGTGACAGTGTGTGTGACTGTGGTGACACCCAAACAATGAGCCACCTTGTGAATGGATGTCCAATCAGACGCTTCCCTGGTGGCATTGAGATGCTCCATCAAGCATCCCACGAGGCACTCCGCTGGATCGAGTCCATCAACATCCGAGTGTAGTCTGAGCCATTTTAAAACTTGTGTACTATATATTTATTTATTTATTTATTTATTCTTTGCCCATGGACTCCAGCTGAAAATCCAGCTGAGAGTATTGGGTGTGTCATACAATAGCCTATTAACATCAAACTTGATTTCAATATATATATATATATATATATATATATATATATATATATATATATATATATATATATATATAAATGAAACAAATGATTAAACAGAAATAGTCCATAATCATACAAAGGTTTTACATGTTTCACATTATACGTACACACAAATGAAAAAAACATACAGAAATGATCATTTTTACAGGTACATTTCAGTAATGATATATTTAAACACCATCTTAGTATTCACTCAAACTGTATATACATTTCTCTGTGAGATATAGTTTCAAATGATTTTTAAAACATTTTAGATCTGTTTCTTTTTTAATGATTTTGGGGAGTTTATTAAAAAACCTTTTGCCTGCTTCTTCTGGGGCAGTCATAGACAGTTTTAGATTTCTGTTTATCATGTAGTAATTTTCATTTCCTATTGTACCGTGTTTGTGTACATCTTTATTTAGGAGGTGTTTATCACTTGACCTTACCACCATTATGCTTTGGTATATATACAGTGAATATACTGTCGTAATATTATAGTGTACAAAAGCTTGCCTACAGGTCTGTCTTGGTGGTATTTTTGCAATGCATCTCACTGCCCTTTATTGAATTGTGAATATTCTTTTTAGGTAGCCATCTTGTGCATTTCCCCATATATGAACTGAATAAGACAAATGTGGGAAGACAAGTCCATAATACATTGATCTGAGGACTTTATCATCCACAGTCTTAGCTGTTTTATGCATGATGAAGATCTGTTTGTTTATCTTTTTACACAGTGCATCTATGTGCTCCCCCCATGCCAAATGTTTGTCTATTATAGTTCCTAGAAAATTTGTGCTGGTTACTTCTTTAATAGTCTTTCCATTTATATTAACATTTATATTATAATTTTCAATATGCTTGGTCTGAAATACTACATTCATTGTTTTAGACTGATTCATAAACAGGTTGTTTTGTGTTAAATATTTATTTGCATTTTCAATAGTCAGGAGTGCTTCCTTCTCAAGCTCCTCCTTTGTGTCAGCTGTGCAAATGATTGTTGTGTCATCAGCATACATTATAAGTTTCTGATTTATATAGCTAGGGAAGTCATTTATGTAGAGTATAAATAGTATTGGCCCAAGCACAGATCCTTGCGGCACACCGTGTTTAACTGTTTGTAATTCTGATATGTAGTTTGTTATATTTCCCCCACTAGTATGTCTGATTTCTGTGCATTGTTTCCTATTTGTAATGTATGATTGAAGTATGTCATAGCATTTTCCTCTAATTCCATACTGATATTATTTCATCATTAATTTAGAGTGGTTCACACAATCAAATGCCTTAGATAGGTCCATAAAAATCCCACAAGTCTTTTGCTGCCTGTCAAGTAAATTAAGAATGTGCTCAATTATATCTGTTGATGCTGTTTTTGTTGACTTCCCTTCTCTGAAACCATGTTGTGATGAATGCAGTATACTGTACTTTGTTATAAAACTTACAATTCTATTCTTTATTATCATTTCGTAGATTTTAGCAAATGTTGAGATCAATGATATTGGCCTGTAATTTCCTAATTCATCCCTGTTCCCTTTCTTAAATATTGGCTTCACTTTACTTACTTTCAGTGAATCTGGAAATATACCTTCTTCTATCGCAGCATTCAGCATGTGTGTCAATGGTTTTAATATACATTCTCTGCATTCCTTTATGAGATGTGATGTAACACCATCCAAGCCAGAAGAGTGTTTAATTTTAAGTTGTTTTATTAGGTTTGACACTTCTGCATCTGTTGTAGGTATGAAAACCATAGTATGATTTGTATGTGGGGGTTTAACAATTTACTTACTGCATTTGTTTTATTTTGACTTATTAATTCGTCTGCTACAGTAATATAATATCTGTTAAAAGTATTGGCTACCTCTAGAGGGTTTGCGTTGCTTTTCCCACTCATCAGTGGGCAGATGTCCTCTGCCCGATTTGTTACTTTTCCTCTCTCTCCATTAATGAACGACCATAAACCTTTTGAGTAGTTCTTTCCCTTATCTATAGACATCCTGATGAATGATGCTTTGTTTCTCTGATAAAACTACAGTACTCTTTCTTTTTTATTTTATACAGTGTGTTGTAGGCCTCATTATTTTTTTGTTTGGAGAGGTCATAATACACTCTCAGATTATTTCTGGCATGGATTACTTCTCCAGTCACCCAGCTTTTCTTTTTTTGTTGCTGTTTGACAAGCCTTTTACTAACAGGACATGTAACATCATAATAATAATTGAATAAAGAATAAAACTGGTTCCATTTGGTGTTTGCATCTTTAGCTGCATATATTGTTTCCCAGTTTTCTGCCTCTAACATCTTTTTTAGCAGATTTATGTTATGTGGGTAGTTCTGTCTTCTCATCTCCCATATCTTCTGCACTGAATCACTAGTCTTTATATTTATGTCTATCATGATTGCAAAATGGTCTGCTAATGTGGAGTTTATTACCTGTGTGTCACAATAGCATGTAGGAATATTTGTTATTACATGATCAATAATAGTTTCACTATGCTTTGTTACTCTGGTTGGTTTATCTATTTTTATTTTTAGATTGTATATGCACAATAAGTCCAGTAGGGTCTTAGTATTGTCTGTATTTTTACTCGTGTCTATGTTCAGATCTCCTAAAATGATCAAATAAGCATATGTTTTTGAGAGGTGTTGGATTATATCTTCCAGCTGTTCAAAGAAGGTTTTAATTATACCATTTGGTGATCGATACAAACCTAATACACAACATAAATTCCCAGCAATTTTAGTTTCCAGTGCTGTAGCTTCAAAGCTCAATTCTATAGCATATTTTGTTATATTTATGGCTTTAGTTGATTTATAGTTAGAAAAAATGGCAACCCCACCACCTTTATAGGAAGTTCTGCAAAAACTGGCTACTTTCACATAATTCTTCAAGTTGTAAATTCCTATGTGATTTTCTTTTAGCCCACGTTCTGTAACTACTAGAATGTTTGGCCTATACTCCTGTAATATTACCTCTAGTTCCTCTGTTTTATTGTTTATGTATTGAACATTTTGGTGAAGTATTCTAACAGTTGGCTTTAAATGTAATAGTTCCCCTTCCTGTAATATACTAAGCACTTCACTTGCTCCCTTTGCTTCTGGTACTATGCAGTGATTTTTTTCAGTTTGTGTCATTAAACCTGGATCGTATCTTTGTCCGGTGTTTATATTCCTCTCACTATTGTCACACTGGTATTTAAGATGGACAGTTTTACTTACATCTTTTTCCATGTTCTCTTTCTGCTTACTCGATACCATAAAAAATCCTCACTTAGTGTAGCAGGTCTCCTAGTCCTCAGGCATCTGTCTTGATTGGAAGCTGCTTCTGCTGTTGATCTCCCAGGCCTCAGGCACCTCTTCTGTGTGGTTGCTGTTGCTGATGGCTCCTGTGCTCCCCGACTTGGTGACTGCCCTTCTTTGTTAGCTGCTGCGGCTAATGACCTTTGTATATTTTCCTCACGTGCATTTTCATTGCCTTGAGGTAGTATTATGGGGTCTGCTGTTCTGGACGCTGTTGCTGATGACGACAGCTCTGCTGATGATTGTGGTGATTCTGCTGCTATTGGTTTATCTGACACACATTTTCATTTTTATATATATTTCTTTGTTTTGCTAAATGTGTATTACTGTAATTGATGCATACCATAATAATAATAATAATAATTTGAACAGGCATGTCTATACCAGAGTCTTTGGCACTTCAGTGTATTTGTTTAGGTAAGGAACGTTTTAGGCCAGAGGTCATCCACCTCGCTTAAAGTGGCGGCAGAGAGGCGGCCCTGTACTCTATAAAGAGAAAAGAACTTCCGTTCATAAAACGGGTCAGCCACTTCTAATGGAACTCTAAGATGTTTATCTATTGCTGACTTCATGGCGTACGAGTTTTCGAAGCAAAACAAACTTTCTGTGAAGCCCTCTGAACCCGAAACCTCTGCTTGTAAAAATTACTACTCTCTCCAAGCACTGAAGTTCTTCACGCCATGTCAACTATTTCCTTGAAACTAGGTCTAGACCCACGTAGCGCATAGTGCCAAAGCATTATGTGAAACTGGCAGGAAGTCAGCTGGACACTGCCACCCCTGACAGTACCGGAGTTGTCACCCGACACCTGTTGCAGGTTATGCTGACCTCTGAAATGGGGACCCGTAGTCCCTAAACGAGCTTCAAGCCGTGCAGGCTGTGGAGTCCCGGAAGTGAAGTCAAAGTGACGTGTACGTGGCCAACAGCCCATTTTGAGTAAGCTGAGCGTGACACAAATAGCACCTTATTGAGTGATCCTTCGCAAAGCGCAGAAACAGCAGCTAAATATTTCACTCGCAGCAATTTGGTCCAGTTAGGGACGTAAGAAATGCGATAAGTTACATTACAGATGTTTTGCACCAGGCCGAAGAGGAGTAAATAAGCACAAGCTTTTATTGCAAAGAAAAAGCACAATAAATTTACGTGAAAGTAAACAAGTGTGAATATGTACTTATTATGCTGACTAAAATGAAAAATAAATATGAAAGACGTGATCATATCTGTTGCGAACATTCATGTTTTCTACAATAACAAGGCTGACCTATCACTATAACGTCAGAGATTTTTGATGATAAATAAATGTAGTGCACCCAGGATCACACTATCTGGCCACTAACAAACCCTAAGCAGATTTTACCAAATAATCTATGTGACAGGGCGTATGTCTATTCATTATTTCATTCATTTCATTAATCATATTTTACTGATATTATCTTTCTGATCTATAAGTTACTTTCATAAAATCCGTGAACTGCTTCGCTTATGTCACTGCACACTACCTCATTTATAGCTGCTACTGTAATGCAGAACAGTGACTAACGTAAATGTCTCTGACTGCAAGTAACCAGAGCGTTAATGTTGTTCTTTCTTAAAGTTACGTTGATCGTCAGTAATTAGTGTTCTGCTTTCAAATTTCCTCCTCAGTTGTAAGAAGAAGCCAGCAAAAAGTGTCAACATACATGTGTTGCATGCTAAGCTCTAACTTCAGTTCAGTGCTCACTGCACTAGCTCCACACTTTTCACGTTTATGTACAAATGGCTGGCTCTGAGCACTATGGGACTTAACATCTATGGTCATCAGTCCCCGACAACTTAGAACTACTTAAACCTAACTAACCTAAGGACAGCACACAACACCCAGCCATCACGAGGCAGAGAAAATCCCTGACCCCGCCGGGAATCGAACCCGGGAACCCGGGCGTGGGAAGCGAGAACGCTACCGCACGACCACGAGATGCGGGCGTTTATGTACATTTTTCTGACTTTTTAGCGGAGCAAACCGTACCGGTACTAAAAAATGCGCGTTTTGGAGACATCTTTAATGAGGTAGTACGCAAGTGTAAATACGGAAAACACCAAATACGACATGTTAGCTTCACACAAGAGCGAATACGGTGTGATTGTTGGTTCCAAAAACTGTTACAATAGGAGCAAAAGGAAAAAAAATTACATTTATGTCGAAGCGTACCTGCGTGTTTCGGTGCACTAGTTCAATGTCTTTATCCACATGGCCAAAGTGAGCACTTCAGGTAACCAACATTGTTATTGACCATACAATGTCCTGAAGCATTTTCCTGCCAATGCCTCATTAATTCACATTTGATTACGAGAATTCGATCGAAGGGTGACTGGTTTGGGCATGAATCTTCAGTGCTCCATTCCCTTGAAACGGCGTATTGCAAATTATAATACAACAGAGCAAAACGCCACGATACTAATGTGAGTGTCACACGTCGGTATGACGTCACTTCCCACAGCAGCTTCCAGAAAGGATGAGGTGTGGGGGGAGCCCCACAGGCTTCAATGTTTGTTGTAGTTCATAACATTGTGTCACTGCTCTAGCACATCCAGGTTGACTCATCATAAACGAGACTGAGCTACAGAGAAAGTTAACGCAAAACTTCCTCCAGTAAAGAGAAGCAATTGGTATAGAGAAATACGGCTTACTTTTAGCAATCACTTAAGGGGACATTGCACATGAAATTCCTTGAAATTTGACATTTTCTGTTTTCTACTCCATACTGTACTTTGGACTTTCCTGAACACTTTGGTATATAATACATTAAAATCAGACAATTGTGAGACCTTCAAATAATATTTTGAATGTTAACGAGCGACAGTCAAATTTCGCGGCTACGCATATACTACCACAGTTGAGCAGTCATATCTTGGGAACAATACTGTCTGGAAGGCTGTGAATTACTTTGTTTTATGCCTACTGCTACGTCTCAGAAGTTGGCAGCACGAATAAACAAATCAGTCCTTCGCTTCTGATACTCGTTTTCGTTGAAAGCAGAGTGGTTATCGGCTATTTTTGTAGTAAGCTAACTTCTATTGCTTTTTATACGTAAATAAAATGACTAAGCGTAAAAGTAACTTCAAGAAACGCAAATTTGCGGCTAACAGATAAGTGAGATCTGCATTTTCTTCTGAAGTACTTGAAAACACGTGTGCTAGCAGTGAAAGAAACCACGATAATGTTTCTGAAGTAATGCACTAGGGGGTGTGGTCACTTCTGAATTTTGTGGCACTCTGCACGAATTTACACATAAACACTCTCTTACTTTGGCAGTAATGGAGGCAATCAAACCTATTTCCAGATGTTTGGCAAATCCTGAGCACTAAAGAAGTGTTTACATTGGTAGACCCAGAATGTGAATGAGCCCTTCAATAAAGAAATGTATTTGTTGGCCTTATGACTCTAAAGTTAGCGGTGTCTGATGCTGTAATAACTTTTAATGGAGGGAACTATGAAAGACTTAAGGTTCTGGAGAAGTTAGGGGTAAGATTTTGACAGAACACAGCTAAAAGGCTGCGAGTACTGGATGAAATTCATGTACATGAAGCAGAGTTAGCTCCTCAGCAAATGACAAAAGAAGCAAGAAAGAAAAGGAAGAGGCAAGCACTGGATTGTTATGACACTGAAGTAGACACAGACTATGCAATTCTATTGCATAAAAGACGCAGAAATGTAAGTCTGTATAAGAATCTGTAACAAAACAGTTTTCAACCTCAATATCTCTGGACTACATTTTTTGCAATAAATGACCCATTTTCTAAAAAAAAGTACTGACTGTAGGGATATGAAATTTTCACATCATGGCAAACGTGAGATTCAACACATATGGAACTGGAACAATTAAAATATCCTGAGTTGTTTTGTTTTTATAGTCATTTATTAACAAAATTCTGTCAAAAAATTGAGTGTTTGAAAAAAAAGATAACATGCCGTGCAATACAATTTTAGTAATAATTCTAGTTCAGTGTATGTACAAATTACAGTAATTATGGGATATTATAAGTTGGTGTCTTAAAAAGTTTCCAAACTAATGGGTCACAAAATTCGATAATTTAACATTGGTGGCATATGACATACAACATCCCCTTAAGTTTTTCATTACAATCATTACCTGTTTTATAAATCAATGGGAATGAAGCACAGACATTTGTGACTATAAATTCAATTATGAATGGTACATGAAATGTCCCAGTAGGGCAATAGTCTGCTGGGTAAGATGTCCCAGTAGGGCAATAGTCTGCTGGGTATCTTCACTCCTACTGCTGGTGAAAAATTTGTGTAGACATTGTTGCACTGCTTTATAAATTATAGAGTGTAGCAGATTTTATTTGGCAGATCCATATTTTGGCTAGTGCCTAGCCATTATCAGTGCACTATTTTCTTGTCTCGATGCATGTCAGTTCCCTGTTGTTTCCTAATGGAAGGTAACCTGATGATAGTTACACTGGGACCCTTTATAGTGTGCAGCATAGTGCCCAGAGTCGATCGCGGTCCTCTGGTTTGGAGCCGTGTGGAGGATCTAAACCAGAGGCTCAGACGACTCTGCGACTATAATGGTTGCAAATTCATCGACCTCCGTTATTGGGTGGAGAACTGTAGGGCCCCCCTAGACAGGTCAGGCGTGCACTACACACCGGAAGCAGCTACTAGGGTAGCAGAGTACGTGTGGCGTGCACACGGGGGTTTTTTAGGTTAGAGGGACCCCCCCTTGGGCGAAACGATAAAATACCTGACGGCTTACCAGAGAGGACATTGTCATCGTTGATAAAGAATGTCCGTCCTCAGAGACCAAAAACAGGAAAAGTTAACGTAATATTGGTAAACTGCAGGAGTATCCAGGGCAAGGTTCCTGAATTAGTATCTCTTATTGAAGGAAATAGTGCGCATATAGTATTAGGAACGGAAAGTTGGTTAAAACCGGAAGTGAACAGTAACGAAATCCTAGACACAGAATGGAATATATACCGCAAGGATAGGATAAACGCCAATGGTGGAGGAGTATTTATAGCAGTAAAGAATTCAATAATATCCAGTGAAGTTATTAGCGAATGCGAATGTGAAATAATCTGGGTTAAGTTAAGTATCAAAGGTGGGTCAGATATGATAGTCGGATGCTTCTATAGACCACCTGCATCAGCAACCGTAGTAGTTGAGCGCCTCAGAGAGAACCTGCAGAACGTCGTGAAGAAGTTTTGTGATCATACTATTGTAATAGGGGGAGACTTCAATCTACCAGGTATAGAATGGGATAGTCACACAATCAGAACTGGAGCCAGGGACAGAGACTCTTGTGACATTATCCTGACTGCCTTGTCCGAGAATTACTTCGAGCAGATAGTTAGAGAGCCAACTCGTGAAGCTAACGTTTTAGACCTCA
The DNA here is from genome assembly GCF_021461385.2 of Schistocerca piceifrons. Classification (NCBI taxonomy): domain Eukaryota; kingdom Metazoa; phylum Arthropoda; class Insecta; order Orthoptera; family Acrididae; genus Schistocerca; species Schistocerca piceifrons. Next base: position 943,229,560 of record NC_060140.1, on the reverse strand, counting down.
TAGCAACAAATAGACCGGAACTTTTCGACTCCGTGAATGTAGAAGAGGGTATCAGTGATCATAAGTCAGTGGTTGCATCAATGACTACAAGTGTAATAAGAAATGCCAAGAAAGGAAGGAAAATATATTTGCTTAACAAGAGTGATAGGGCACAAATCGCAGAATATCTGAGTGACCACCATCAAACGTTCATTTCTGAGGAAGAGGATGTGGAACAAAAATGGAAAAAATTCAGAAACATCGTCCAGTACGCCTTAGATAAGTTCGTACCGACTAAGGTCCAAAGCGAGGGGAAAGATCCACTGTGGTATAACAATCATGTACGAAAGGTACTACGGAAACAAAGAAAGCTTCATCATAGGTTTAAGAGTAGTCGAATCATAGCTGATAAGGAAAAGCTGAACGAAGCGAAAAAGAGCGTAAAGAGAGCAATGAGAGAAGCATTCAACGAATTCGAACATAAAACATTGGCAAACAATCTAAACAAGAACCCTAAAAAGTTTTGGTCATATGTAAAATCGGTAACCGGATCTAAATCCCCTATTCAGTCACTCGTTGACCACGATGGCACCGAAACAGAGGACGACCGAAGAAAGGCAGAAATACTGAATTCAGTGTTCCGAAACTGTTTCACTGCGGAAAATCGTAACACAGTCCCTGACTTCAGCCGTCGCACGGACGCCAAAATGGAAAATATTGAAATAAACGATATCGGAATTGAAAAACAACTGCTATCACTTAGTAGCGGAAAAGCATCCGGACCAGACGAGATACCCTTAAGATTCTACAGTGATTATGCTAAAGAACTTGCCCCCTTTCTATCAGCAATTTATCGTAGATCGCTGGAAGAACGTAAAGTACCTAGCGACTGGAAGAAAGCGCAGGTCGTTCCCATTTTCAAGAAGGGTCATAAATCAGATGCGAATAATTATAGGCCTATTTCGCTTACGTCAATCTGTTGTAGAATAATGGAACATGTTTTGTGTTCTCGTATTATGACGTTCTTAGATAATACAAATCTCCTTCATCATAACCAACATGGATTCCGCAAACAGAGATCATGTGAAACTCAGCTCGCCCTATTTGCCCAAGAAATTCACAGTGCCGTAGACACTGGCGAGCAGATTGATGCCGTATTCCTGGACTTCAGGAAGGCATTTGATACGGTTCCGCGCTTACGTTTAGTGAAAAAAATACGAGCTTACGGAATATCGGACCAGGTTTGTGATTGGATTCAGGATTTCCTAGAAGAAAGAACACAACATGTCATTCTTAACGGTTCAAAATCTGCAGATGTAGAGGTAATTTCGGGAGTACCGCAGGGAAGCGTGATAGGACCTTTATTGTTTACAATATACATAAATGACTTAGTTGACAACATCGGTAGCTCCGTGAGGCTATTTGCAGATGACACGGTTGTCTACAAGAAAGTAGCAACATCAGAAGACTCGTACGTACTCCAGGAGGACCTGCAGAGGATTAATGCATGGTGCGACAGCTGGCAGCTTTCCCTAAACGTAGATAAATGTAATATAATGCACATACATAGGGGCAGAAATCCATTCCAGTACGATTATGCCATAGGTGGTAAATCATTAAGAAGCGGTAACGATCGTAAAATACTTAGGAGTTACTATCCGGAGCGATCTGAAGTGGAATGATCACATAAAACAAACAGTGGGAAAAGCAGGCGCCAGGTTGAGATTCATAGGAAGAATTCTAAGAAAATGTGACTCATCGACGAAAGAAGTAGCTTACAAAACGCTTGTTCGTCCGATTCTTGAGTATTGCTCATCAGTATGGGACCCTTACCAGGTTGGATTAATAGAAGAGATAGACATGATCCAGCGAAAAGCAGCGCGATTCGTCATGGGGACATTTAGTCAGCGCGAGAGCGTTACGGAGATGCTGAACAAGCTCCAGTGGCGGACACTTCAAGAAAGGCGTTACGCAATACGGAGAGGTTTATTATCGAAATTACGAGAGAGCACATTCCGGGAAGAGATGGGCAACATATTACTACCGCCCACATATATCTCGCGTAATGATCACAACGAAAAGATCCGAGAAATTAGAGCAAATACGGAGACTTACAAGCAGTCGTTCTTCCCACGCACAATTCGTGAATGGAACAGGGAAGGGGGGATCAGATAGTGGTACAATAAGTACCCTCCGCCACACACCGTAAGGTGGCTCGCGGAGTATAGATGTAGATGTAGATGTAGATGTACATGCAGAAAAATTTTTTTCATAGTAATCTCCCATTCTCAATGGAACTAGATGGTCAGGATGAGCGGAAAAGGAATATTTGTCAGGGAAACAGCTTAATACTCACAACATTCACTCATTCTGAAAACCACCATATCCATTCACTCCAAATGTTGAAGTAAGGGGGCTGAAAACTTCATTTTAGGGGGAACCAGCTTACAAACTTCATTCATCCCATTTATGACACTCAGCAACGGTTATAATCTAGACATCTCCCACATTTATTCTTAGATACTCTTACAAATGTGCACATCTTGCTGTCTCTGACTCGTAATCCCTCTCCCTCCAGTGATGGCGGCTTGAGTACTCACATTCATCGTTATTAGAGGAATTATTAACAAGTCACATTCACTCCTTAATTAAACAATTTACTCTCTCTACAAATATTCACGCACATCCCCAATGCACATGACAGCACATTACAAAAGAATGAGACAGAGTCAACATTAGGATTACACATCAAAAACTATCATAAAAAGAAGGATTTTAAACATAAAGTTAATTAAGTGGCTTACCAAACTATCTTCACGAAATCAAAGCATTTAGGAATGTGTTTGGCGTGCCCAAAAAGTAACAGTACATAGATGTAAATCAAATTACGAATTGTAAGTAAAAACCTGTAAGAACAAACATAAAACATTTTTAAGTTATGCAACATGATTTCCAGTCTCTCTGCCAGAAGACCTGACATTCCATAAAATACACAATAAATATATACCAAACTTTACAGTCATTACAGGGCCAATAAAAGGATAAAATAATTACCTCTAAAATCACATCACTGGCGATGTAGCCAAGAATGTCCTACCAGACTGGTAGTCATACCAATGTCTACAATCACAAAGTAAATTGTGTACATATACAAGTGTCAATATTAATTACCAAGACGTAAAGGTCAGACCGAGAAATATAAGACAACTACATACATTATGAAACATCTATTCGAGGTTGTGTTTTCACTTATATTCGATGTTTCTCTTAGTTTGTCACACAAGTGTAGTTCACTACATTCCACTTTGTATGACACAAAGACACACAGTCAGTGATCACTGAAGACGGTGAGAATGTCACTTTCAGTGTCTAATGGATGACATTTTGTTCAGTTCAAAGTTTGTCTAGCATACTCCCACTGGAGAGCAACAGCAAGTCGTTCAGCACGTAGTCTTCTCTCTATATAGGGTCATTCAGAATGATCAAGATATTTTATGAGATAAAGTATTATATTATGTGTACTGTAACAGCAACGCTAGAGGTCTTCCTATGTTATAGTGACTTCCATCAACATGACCACTAGACCAATGGTCAAGGCACTTTGTGTGATGGAGCTCTGCAAGAGCGATTCCACCATTACAGTCCATAGAAAATTCTGAACCTCATTTAACAAGGCCTCATCTACCAGACAATCCATTTACGAGTGGAAATTGAAGTTTAAGAGAACAGGAAAACTTCGTAAATAAAAAAGCAGAGGGCGGGGCAAGGAAACATTCCTCAGGAGTCCACAAAAGTCAATGTCTAGTGTCGGTCAGCTGTTTGGAGAGTGCTGAGAAAATGTCTGCAACTGAAACTGCATCATATTTATCTGCTCCAAGCCATTACACCTGGCGAGAAACATTTGCGGAAACAGTTTTGCATTCACAAGCAGTTGTGGACTCACTCTTACTGAACTTCAACACTCAAAAGCCTTCTTCGTTGGACTAGCAGCCTTGTTACTAGATATCACAGTAAAAAATAAATAAATAAATAAAAACGTGAAATGTCCTCTCAAGCAATAGATCTCAATAGCTTGGTTTCCAAATGTCAGTGATCACTATTCACAGATGCCTTCTCACTGGGTAACAATTGTCTTGTAATCCTCCTTTCCTTAGCCCATGAAGGGCAAAGTGTATTATGTTTGTCCAGCATTACGTGTAGAGGAGGAAGATACATTCGGTTTACTGAGTCACATTGACTATATATATAACATCAAACGACAAAATTAGGAACAATAAATTAATTGTCCCAGTGTGTGTATTTTTTTGTGTGTGCACTACTTTTTTCCTGTTTGTATCTCGATTTTACAGTCGCCTCCTTTTTGTCTGTTCTCTTTCGTACTGTTCCCCATTTTTTATATCCATGTACACCATATTTTCTCCATTCTGTTATTTTAAATGTCTTCTTTGTATAATTACTGTCTTTCGTCTGAAGAGCAGCGCATATGCTGCTGCAAGCCGCCAAAGATGGGGCACTGAAACACAATAAAGGAAAAAAAATGCTTGTCCAGTCCAAAAAATTACGTGGAAGACATAATCATCTTAAAATGGAACGTTTAACTGTCGCAGAAAAGGTAGATATGGTGTTTATTTATGGCTATTGTGTCCAAAATACGAAACAAGCTTGTGCTATGTGTTAAGTACGTTGATCATTATGCTGACAGACAGCATCCAAGTGTCCAGACCTTTCATCGGATTGTTAATGTATTTAAAGAAACCGGAAATGCCCAGCCAAAGAAAAAAACGCAACCAAGAACTGCAAGAAATGAAGATGCCCAAATAAGCGTTTTAGTTGAAGTTGAAGCTAATCCGCACATCAATAGCAGAAAAATTGAGGGGGAATCGGGAATTTCAAAAACGTCGGTTTTTAGAATTTTACGTCATCATATATTTCACCCTTACCTTATTTCTATGCACCAGGAATTTCATGGCAATGTTTTGAACGTTGCGCAAATTTTTGCCACTGGGCACAAAATAAATTACGAGACGATAACAGTTTTTTTTCAAGAGTCCTATTTAGTGACGATGCGTCATTCACAAACAGAGGTAACGTAAACCGGTATAATATGCACTACTGGGCAACGGAAAATCAACGATGGCTGCGACAAGTGGAATATCAGCTACCCTGGCGGGTTAATGTATGATGTGGAATTATGGGCGGACCTCTAATTACCCCTTATTTTATCGATGGCAATCAAAATGGCGCAATGTATGCCGATTGCTCAATTAACGTATTACCGATTCTACTACAAGATGTTTCACTTCATGACAGTATGGCGATGTACTTTCAACATGATGGATGTCCGGCACATAGCTCGCATGCAGTTGAAGTGGTATTAAATAGAATATTTAATGACAGGTGGATTGGTCGTAGAAGCGCCATACCATTGCCTGCACGTTCACCGGACCATACATCTCTGGACTTCTTTCTTTGTGTAAAATTGAAGGATATTTGCTATGGTGATCCATCGACAACGCCTGAAAACATGCGTCAGCGCATTGTCAATGCATGTGCGACAATTACTGAAGGCGATCTACTCGCTGTTGAGAGGAATTTCGTTATGCTTATTGTCAAATGCATTTAAGTTGAAGGACATCATTTTGAGCATTTAATACATTAGTGAGGTTATTATAGTTGCTCATGCAGTAACAGCATGCGTTCCCATAATTATAATAAGATCACAAAACTACGTTCTGTATTTTAATTTTAAAAAACCAGTGTTACCAACTGTTCATCTAAGTCAGTGAGGCACATTGTATGTGTTGGAATACTACAGCGCAATCCATCACAAAGCGAAACACATGTTCCAAATCAAACATTCCTATTTATTTGCGTACTATACGAATTTGTAAAAAAAAAGTGGGTACCTATTTTTAAAAGAATTGCAGTTTCTATCAGTCTGATCTATGGTAGCGACATCTAGTGGGCCATCCATAGCGCCATCAGCTATCTCCCGTGACGCTCAATCAGATTTTTTGTTCTTATTTTTTTCGTTTGATGCTAATTTCGTGAGATGTTTGGCCCGGTCACTATCAATGGACGTTTTTCTCTCGGAAGTCTCAGTGATGCCCACGAGAAAGACAGGCCGGGCGTAGGTCACAGAACGTGACACTCCAGGTTTTACGAGCTGCAGCTACAGTCTCCAGTAGGAAACGAGTTACTATTTAAAACCACTGTAATACTTCGTAGTTGGGCGTTTAAACACATTCATGCTCGTGATCATAGGTGACAAAGCCGTCGACACACAAACCGTGCATCCGAGCGTAGAGCTTTGAATGGATCCGAGTTTCTGTGCCCACAGTGTGAAATACCACGCTTTCCGAACGAGCAGGGCGATATCTACATGTCAGATATTTTGAACGTGCGTTTGAGCGTTGACTAACGAGGTGGCAGAACTGCACCTACGTTACATGACACGCCATTTCTCTTGAGTAATGAGTTGTGAGGCGCTGTATTGACTTTCAGATGAAGCCTATATGTATATCAGCCGTTTCTGAGCACCAGCAAATTGAGGATCTCTCGAAAACCTGTCGTTAGTTGTATGATTTGTTGTAATAAAATGACGAGAACGTCATGTTTGTGGCTAAAGAATTATTGTAACTTGCATATTATGAGAGTATGTCGTCGAGGAACCATCAAAATCGCACTGTTATTGGAAAAATTTGTTGTAATTAAATTTCAGTTAGTAACATAGCTACGATGAAAGCTTTCGGGAGATGAGAAGTATGATCATCAAACACTGGTGGTCGTTTTAGCGAAATGAGCTGCGTCACTGATTCGTAAGAAAAGTGTGATGTGTTGGAGGTTCGCTGTCCACTACACCCAAATACTTTTTTTTTTACTAAATTTCGCGTTTTTAATAGGACCTTATACTTGCTTTCGATGTTATGTTATTATAAGTGCGCGCCTTTTGTGGAGTGAGTCTGTTTGATTGGTTTTATCTACAGGACATCTGGAACTATGTGGGGCGGCGGGTTAATAACAATAATAAATCATAGGAAATATTGTTCGTCTTCTTTTATGAGATCCTGGAAACTATTTCTGTGGTCAGCCAGCCCACTGAAGGAAATGTTTCTATTCTCTATTTACTCAGCGGGATCAGGACTATGATTATATATGATTTTGAGTTCTAATTGATAGATATATTTGGTAAATTTTCACACGTACGACATAGTAATATTCATTGTGCTAATACTAATAATAAATTTCTCTATCCTAGACAGCACTATGAGCAGTTCAGAGGCGACCTCTACGGTAAGTTCCCATCAAATGGTCTTTCGCTCTGACTTCTGATAATCGAAATAACTTCTGCCACAAAAGTGGAAAATAATTATCACCAATTGCCACACGCATTTGTTAACATTACAAATTTGTTAAGGTTACAGTTGCTTCCGCGAAATCTAAGCGCTGCAGGATGACGTACAGTCCTCGCGATTGCACTTCCTATTTGTACCGGATACATGAGTTCATTTGCGGTCTGGCTGTGACGTCATCCGAGGAATCGCTTACTCCAGCGTTTCACTGACGCGGACCGTATGGTAGCTGGACGCGAAGAGAAGTCAAGTCCTGCCTCTCAGGCCGTATTTAAACACGGACGCAGCGGACGGTCAAGGGAACATCTGCTGTTATCCAATCTATGCCCAGGGTAGTAGCCTCTAAATGGCTCTAAAGTTATGTTGGTTAAAATCACAGAAAAAGTTTTAGCTCGCCTGCTTCAAAACTTTGCCGTCTAGAATTCTTAGAACGGAACTGACAGTAGAACACGACCTCTGAACTACAACTTCAAGAAACCTTGTATTGGTTGTCATTAACATCAAGGTCTTGAAAGTTGTTATAGGTCTATTATTTAACAGGTCTCATCACGATAAGAACTTTGTAGATTAATAAAACAGATATCACCATGGGTTCGGTGTGGGGTGGCGGAGGGGTGTGTGGACTGCTGTGGCCTATTTTGGGGTTGTGAACCACTGGGGACTACAGCGGGACGAAGCCTCTCCATCGTTTCTAGGTTCCCAGTTCAATACACAATATAACAGATACGTAATCTACTACGAATCAGAACATTTTTGTTCCAAATTTAGTTTTCAGGAAATTACTCAGAAGCCACTAGAGATAGATTAGTGGTGTCACGTAGTTACTATTTTTATGTTGAACTGAAGCTTCATACAAATTTTCATATTTCTAAGTCTAATATTTAGTGCCTTAAATTTTTCTTAAAAATGTGGATGCTGACCAAAATATTGCTCTAATCAAACCGAAATTTGTAACAGCTAATTTTGACACACATTTGCATATTCTGATCAATTTTTCGGTAGGGAAAGATGTTCATCTGATCAATCTGAGATTTGGTACTCTAAACATTAATGTACTAAAACACATGCTGACAAAATTAGGAAAAACAACATTAATTTTTAGTTTCATTCTTAAATTGTGGTACAATACTTGTAAGCCATTCACAGACGCGTTAAGGTAACGTGGCGCTGCCAGCAGTGAACTGGGGTAAGTCCTGGAGCACTCGCTCGCCTTTGTATCTCATACACGATACAACGCTTGTTTCGTCACAACTACGGGCAGCCTTTTTTTCTTTTAAGTTTTGTATTTCGTATGGAAGTGAAACATGGACGATAAACAGTTTGGATAAGAAGAGAATAGAAGCTTTCGAAATGTGGTGCTACAGAAAAATACTGAAGATTAGATGGGTAGATCACATAATTAATGAGGAGGTATTGAATAGAATTGGGGAGAGGAGGAGTTTGTGGCACAACTTGACTACACAAAGGGTTCGGTTGGTAGGACATGTTCTGAGGCATCAAGGGATCACCAATTTAGCATTGGAGGGCAGCGTGGAGGGTAAAAATCGTAGAGGGGAACCAAGAGATGAGTACACTAAGCAAACTCAGAAGGATGTAGGTTTCATTAGGTACTGGGAGATGATGAAGCTTGCGTAGGATAGACTAACATGGAGAGCTGCATCAAACCAGTCTGAGGACTGAAAACCACAACAACAACAACATGTAAGGATTCTGCAACAGAATAGGAACAGTGATCAAGTAAGAATGACCTCTCAGTTTAACTAAATGACGAGAATGATGAAATAATTTTTGTCTTATGTGGAGAACTACAGTCAATTTGTATCCCACTATTTGAAATGCCTCTCTAGTTCCTTTAACCGGATCTGAAATCAAATTGGTCTTCTTCTAGGTCTCCCTCAATTTTCTTTTTTATTCGATTTTTTATTGTATTTAACATTATTTTGGAAGTGTGGGATAGTAAGGAGATAGTTTTATAGTTCTCACAGTGCAGAGCATTTCCTTTTTTTTGGATTATTACTGTTTTACTGTTCAGCAAATCTGTAGATCGTTCTTTTCCATCTTCATAGTACTCTTTAATTAGTTTATATAAGTATTCTTTTGTTGATTCTCCAATTTCCCTCAGTATTTCTGCTGGGATGTTATCTGTGCCTGTCGCTTTGCCATTACTTAGATCATTCAAATCACTGTTGAATTCCTCTTTCGATGTAGGTGCCCCTATCATGTCGAAATCCACACTGCTCAGAATTTCCCCCTCATTAGCAATATCTTCTCCTTCGTATAGTTCCTCAATATACTCTTTCCATCTTTTGCATAGATCCTCTAATTCGAACAGTAGGTCACCGTTTTTATTCTTGACCATGTTTGTTTTTGTTCTTGACTTTATCTGAAATGATTTCATTTTAGAGTAGGCTCTATTGATTAGACCTCCACTTAGATCTTGTTGGATTTTGTTAAGTTTGTTGTGCATCCACTTTTCTTTTTCAAATCTACATTTCTGTGTGGATGGTATTAGAAAGACGAATTGAGTTAATAGGAAAACCTATTTGACCTTTATAGATTTTCAAAAAGTATTTGACATGGTTAATTCGAAATTGTTATTCCGAACAATGAAGGAAATAAATCTTGATTGGAGGGACAGAAGATTTATCTGGAACCTGTATAAAAGGCAGGAAGCAGAGATAGAAGTGAATGGTGTGAATAAGAAAGCAAAAATAAGGAGGGGAGTAAGGCAAGGATATCCATTATTACCATATTTGTTCAAATTATTTATTGAAAAAACCATTGAAAAATTGGAAAGAAAAACCAAAGGAATTAAAATTAAGGGGGAAGGAATACATTACATCCATTTTGCAGATGATAGAGTAGTACTTGCTGACTCAGTTAAGGAAATGGAGTTTATGTAGCTAAAATTTGCCAAAATCGTAAGAGAATTTAATCTAAAAATAAATAAGAAGAAAAAAAACTATGGTAGTAGGGAAGACAAAAGAAAATGATAAAGTTAATATTAAACTAAAAGAAGATGTTATAGAGTAATTTGAGAACTTCTGTTATTTGAGGAGCACAATCGCCTGCGACAATAAATGTATCACAGATATAAAAATAGCCTTGGCAAAGCAAGCTTTCCAAAATAAAAGGAATTTACTAACAGACAACCATATAAGCCTAGAAAGTAGGAAAAAGTTTGCCAAAACTTTTGTCTGGAGTGTCTTAACATACGGATGTGAAGACTGGACTCTGGGAAGGCAGAGAAAAAGAGGCTGGAAGCAAATGAAATGTGGATACAGAGAAGAATGACGAAAACAAGCTGGGTAGATAGAAAAAGTAATGAACAGGTCTTAAGAGAAGTAAATGAGAACAGAACGCTGCTAAATTATATAGGAAGAAGAAAATCAAAAATGCTAGGGCACATAATGAGACACAACCAGTTCCTAAACAATGTATTTGAAGGAAAAGTTTTAGGGAAAAAACCAAGAGGCAGGCCAAGAGCAACGGCTTTTAATAACATCAAAGAAGATAGGGGGATAAAATCGTATGAAGAATTGAAGAGGATGACAATGGAGCGAGGGACATGGCTAAATCGACAAGGCATAGCCTTTAGTTTATGACGATGATGATATTTGAAATGGAATTCGTTTAAGCCAAAGTCCTTATTAATTAGACACCATACTTTCTTTTTGCTTTAAAACATGTCCATGGATATTGACTTTTTATTTATGTATACTAAAGACAGTAGTTGTTTCTATCATGCACTGGAATCATTTAAGCCAAAGTCCTTATTAATTAGACACCATACTTTCTTTTTGCTTTAAAACATGTCCATGGATATTGACTTTTTATTTATGTATACTAAAGACAGTAGTTGTTTCTATCATGCACTGGAATCAGTAACGCCTGCTGTGTATACATGAATTTAAATTACGTTCCTATCCCTTTTAGTTTGGGAGGTACAACCCTTCAAAGTTTCGGGGGCAGACACCACACGCTGTACATAACACATGGCTGTGTAGTGGGTGATGGATGTTCTGGCGGTGGGAAGTTGATTTAAATGAGATGTTCAAATGTGTGTCCATGTTCCTGAATGCACAATGCAGTGCACCTTCTAAAGAATCTGTGGACGAGATGTAACATCGCCGGTGTCACAAAGCAACATTCGTCCTCGATGCGCCGTATTAGATCATCTGGGGATGTGGGCTCAGTGATACAAACGGGATCCTTTAGGTATCCCAACAAAAAGAAGTGTAATGGTGTTAAATCAGGCAACCGTGTGGGCCATGAATGAGGACAATGGCGCCCCAGCCACCTTCCTGCAAACCTGTTGTTTAGTTCTTCCACAACAGCACACGCAGAATGGGCTGGGTGACCATCGTGCTGCATCCACATATGGACTCTCATGTGTAAACATTTTCAAGGAGACCACCCAAACTGTCGACTGTAAATGCGTGATATAACTTACCTGTCAGCCTACCTGGGAAATAGTGTTGACCGATGATCTCATCCCCAAGGATTCCACACCACACATTAATAGACCAACTACGTTGACGGTCGACAGGTAGTACCCACCGAGGATTGTCTGCGGCCTAGTAGTGCACGCTGTCGCTATTCACTGCACCATAATTTGTAAACGTAGACTCATCAGAGAACATAACTCCTTGTAAAGACTCCAGCGCAAAATTACGCAAGGCCCATTCACAGACTGTAACTCTCGCATGGAAACTGTTCCCATGCAGCTCCTGGGTCAGTGACAGGCGGTACGGGTGAAACCTGTGGTCGTGTACTATATGCCACACAGATGTGAGACTGACACCAACAACTGCAGCAACGGCTCGTAAGCTGACATGAGGATCATGGTGTACTGCAGCTACGAGTAAAACAAACACCTCCGTCTCCTCACTTCTTGCAGTTCTTCGTCTGTTATTGCGGCGAATTACCAAGCTGCCTGTCTTCCAAAGTCGTTGTTCGGCACGTAAGAATGTAATGGCTGCTGGAGCTCTTTGCCTAGAATATCTCACGGTTTACGCCATGGCTGCTTCAGTGGCATCATGTCGGCACTCGCCGAGCGTCAGCAACATGTCAACATACTCGTTGTTCATGTGTGCCATCTTCACCCCATGTCAGTAACTGTGATATATTGAGCCCCGTTTGTTTGTGTGGCTTATACGGCCGTGTGCAGTGACAGTCGGCAGTCTAACAGCGCATCTAGGAAGCTTCTCGCTCCGTGACACCGGCGACGTTACAACTCGGCTGCACCACATTTAGAAGGCGCATTGCGTTATGCGCAGCGTGTGTGGTATCCGCCCTGAAACTTTGAAGGGTTGTAGCTCCCAAACTAAGAGTGATAGGAATGTAATTTAAACTGATGTATACACAGCTGGTGTTACTGATTCCAGTGCATGATAGAAACGACTTTTATTCCACTTAAAAAATTGTATCTTTTTGCTGTAACTCTTTGTATAATAGCACAGTAAACTATGTTCGTAGCTCCGCAGACAGTGTAACGTTTCTTATGGTGACCTACCACAATAAATATTTCCGTCATCTATTACTTCGTAACTTACAAGTACAGAGGCAAACACATTTAGTGAAACATCCTGTATGTAAGTACAATCTAACTTCTGCGTCATTTCAGTGCAGTGATGTGTTCATTGTAAATAAGTATTGTAGCAGTTCTATTATATGTTTGTTACCTTATAAATAAAAAACTTTTTTTTTTAATTTTACATTCAGTGCATTAATATGATCTTAGTAAATGAGTGCTTATAAAATGATTCTTTCATGTAGTATTCATTAAAAAAATGACGATCATTCCACTTGGAATCTGTGGAAGGTACATTAGCTTATTTGTTTCAGTTGTAAATTTTGTCATGTATTATTGTTTTTCTGACATGTCCTACATCCTGCAGGACCTCTTCACTATGGATCAATTGAAATGAAAATAAATCTAATCTAATCTATCCATGATTTGGAAATTAATAAATCTAAGTGAATTTTCTACTCGAAGGGGTTATCTTGGTTGTCGAAGACTGACATTATGTTAACAAGGTTCTGTTTGGACAAACATGTCTTCATAGTTTATCGCGCCATTCACTTGCCAGATAGCTAGACAAGCGCCACCTTCGTTTGCTTGTTACTCCAAGACTCATTAACATGAGAATTATGTTACAGTGCCGTCTTACAAACGCCAGTGCGGAATGTTTGTCCCATTTCATGTGGCGTCAACAGACACAAGACTGACGTTTAGTTAGTGATACAAGGCTTCAGTCTCCTGTGCCACAGGCCTCTCCACTTCGGAAGTGAGCAGTTGTGTGAGTGTTGAGTACAGCATTGTCTCTGTAGGGATGGAGAAAGACTGTCACAACAGCGAAATGCAAACACTAAAGGTACATACAAAGTTCTTATCGCTTATTGTGAGTGGCTTGGGTGCTATTCTGTCATTCTGCACAACGGATTAATCTGAGATGTACCCTTTACCTTGTGGCTCCTGCAATCGCTTATTGTGAGTGGCGTGGGTGCTATTCTGTCATTCTGCGCAACGTATTAATCTGAGATATACCTTTTACCCTGTGGCTCCTGCAAGATGCAATTTCCACCCCCACACTACTACAGAAGTCAGACAGACGCTCCTAAGGTTCTAAAGAGAAATGCCTGAAAAACTTTCAGCAATAAATATCTTCTGGAGTCGACCACTGTAAGGAAAAGACACAAAAATTCACAAAATTTCTTATGTAGCTAGTGGGATACTTGGGTACTGGAGTAGTGCTAGTTAGTGTAAGAAAAACATGAAACTAACGAAAATTATTATTTATTTTGCAAAAATTCTGAGAAATCACAATGGCATTTTTAGTTATGAACTGAACAAATTATTTCCGGGTTCTTTTCGGAATGTGAAGTTACCTCTTAAGGATAGGATTCGCTAATGAAATTTCTGTACAAACTTTAAGATTGTTATTAACTTGGCAGAATAGCTGAGAGCCACACCTACTCAACTTGAATAATTATCCGTTAGAATGTTGTTAGGTACAATTGAGGCTGTCGCGTGTGAAATGCAGTGAAGTGTACTGTTGTGGAGGAAATATGGGGCTCACAAGAGCTGTAGCGCACAATACTGTAAGCTGCGATGATTGCTGTCTGCGCCGCTCGCTACTGACAAATAAGATAACTCTCGTTCTATCTGGATTGACCTTCGCCAATCAAACTCTCCCCACGCCTTGATGAAGTCAAGGACTCCTGTTTGTCCCTAGTCTAACTATTGGCGTGGTACGCCGGTCAGATAACCAGTCCACCGCGATGCCACTCAAAAATTAGCTCACAGGCGTTTAGCTATAACTCTGTCCGTTCACACCACACAATAAGTGTGGTGGCCAACACAGTGAACAATGCTTAATTGCAAGGACTCAATATAGAGTCGCACTCCGATTCACTCTTGACAGAGGTGCTCTCCCAGTGAAGTACTGAGGAGAGACTTGTTCCTCGCTCTTTGAGTACATGTACGAGCGCGCACGCTCTCGTTACATGTTCTCGCTCCAAGAGCGACAACAGAACGGCCCCTCTCCACGCCAGATGTGAAGGGGTATATCTTTCAGTCTCTTCCATTACTCCTTCAGCTGAAGGCGTCAGAAATATGTCTGAAAATCAGCATTGCTCTTCTAAAATGGGAGAATGACATTTAGTTTAAGGCGACCAATCCGGAAATCTGTATCATCAGCATTTGGCGTTTGCTGTCTCCCTGTGAAAATCTCCTAAACTGTGTGCTATGTTGTAAAGAATGCGTAGGCTGGGTGCTCCCACACAATGTAGCGGAATTTACTTTTAAGCCGAACGTGGGGACGTTCTTCCTTTCATTTGGGCAAACGCTGTCTGCTCTATGGGCGGTCACTGGCCGACATGGATAGGCTAAGTCGTCCTCTGAAGGGACCAGCCCCCCGGCATGTCGTTTGCGTCTCCCGAACTAAAAGCCCCTGCGACCATCGTTTCTTGAATGTGTGTGTACGCCAGCCTCAAGTATTTCAAACAAAAAACCCCTGTGACCGTCTTGTCTTGAATGTGTGTGTGTATGCCAGCCTCGAGTATTTAAATCTCGGAGCGCATTTGCGATTTATTGGTTATTTGCATATCGTTTTCATGAATTCATACATTGACTTTATCTTATCGAGTTTGGGTTCGAATGAAGCGTCTTGATGTGCGGAATATGATTGTGAGGGCGGAATATGTAAGCAATGAAGGTCAGGAGACCATGACGTCTTACATTATGTCTAAAAGCGCACTTCCATTTTACAAGCGCTTTTGCAAATTCTGCACGTGTGACGCGTTAGCCACCTGAAGCAGATGTGCATTAGTTGTACTCTACGTTTCACATCGTTTTCGTGAGATATTCTGAAGCTGCAGTGCTCATCTTTGGCATGTTCGTGGAAAAAGGAACGAAAAACCAGCTAAGTTGCAAAATCTGTGGAATTCGCATGGCTGTTTAAATGTACTTACCTTTATATGCTGACTCCGGGAATTTCCTTTCCCTTAATCACTTGCGTCACATAGATTCATTTCGAAAACTTGGGTACAAAAACTTGATGTAAAATTTAAACGTGTTTTCCGTGTTGATTATAGCAAAACTCGTGTGGGTATCGTGATGTGACGAGTAGTATTTGTACGTCGATTGTAAACTTAACCTGTTCTTTTCAGGAACGTGATATATTGTGTAGTAATATATCACACACTGTAACTTCAGCTGTTCTCTTCATACACTTTGGCCACAGTATCCTCGTTCACAATTAACAGTTTCCAAATTCCATCACATATTTACGTGAAAAAGACATATTTTTGAGAAGTTCTGGGATGCTTGCAAAGATTTTCCTAATTTACGAGTGTGCTGCTTAACCTGTTCCATAATGAATCGGTGTCTGTGATTTAGAGTTACTGCAAATAAGTAACAAATGGTCTCACATTGTTCTCTATTTTAATAGGAGTGTATATTGCCCGCATTTATCGTACATTGCTGCCGTATTATCTCAGCGTCCATAATGCAAAAAACGTTGAAGAGAAACAATAAAACTTGTACCAATTTTTCAGTTGTTGAAGAGAAACAATAAAACTTGTACCATTTCAGTTGTGGAAGCTATCTCGTTTTTGGCTATAAATCACTTTAGTTCCAAAACGCCACTGGGAAAACTTGTAGCGTATCAGACGCACAAATTAAAAGAGAATCGGCAATCCTAGTATAAAGTTATTTGTTTATTATTCTGCAAAACACTGCACCAGGCATAAGTTATTTGTTTACTGTTCCTTAAGATATTGCAGCAGGTATAATACAGCCCCACTGTGTTTGCTGAGTTGACGGCTGGAAATCGCCCTGACTAACTGCCAGGTGTTCACAGGCTACTTTGGATGGGTGTGTTGGGAGGGCTGCCAAGGGTTGTGTATCAGAAACACCAAAGGTATCTGAAGTACCTCTGCTGTGCATATTGTCTCTCCTGGCGTAAATACAGCACGCATCACTAAGCGGCTCTGCGAATTGAGTCTTATGATATACTTATAAGCAGTTGGTAGTCCTTAAACAATTCGGAATTTCTCTCCCACTCTTCACCCAGTTTGATGTTTTAGCCGTTGCGTCTTCAGTTACTTGACTCTGTTACTTGCTTAGGTTAGGAACGTTTTAGGCCAGAGGTCCTCCACCTCGCTTAAGGTTGTGACAAGAGAGGCGGCCCTGTACTCTAAAAATATAAAAGAATTTCTTTTCAGAAAAGAGGTCAGCCACTTCTCACGAAACTCTAAGTTGCTTATATATTGCTGACTTCTTGGAGTACGAGGTTTTGGCCCAAAACAAACCTCCTGTGAAGCCTGCTTGAACCCGATACCACGATACCTCTTCTTGTAAGAATTACTACTCTCTCCAAGCGATCGTTCCGACACGAACTTCAAGCCTGTACGGCTTCGGTAACCCTGTAAGTGTCCAGCAGCGCAATTCCAGTAACCTGAGAGTGACAGTGATACGACGCTGTTGACTGATACCTCAGAAATCGCAGAAACAACAGCTGAACACTTCACTAGCAGCAATTTGATCCAATCTGGGATGTAAGAAATGCCATAAATTTCATTATAGAGGCTTGCATCAGGCAGAAACGGAGTAAATAAGCACAAGCTGTTATTAAAAAGGAAAAGCACAATAAATTTCCGTGAAAGTAAACAAGTGCGAATATGTATTTATTATGCTGATTAAAATTAAAAATATACGAAAATCTGATCATCCTCATTGCATACATTCATGCTGTCTGCAAATACAAGGCCTGATGTATCACTGTTATGTTAGAGATTTTTGATGATAAATAAAAATCGTTTATACAGGCTCATGCTATCTGGCCCCTAACAAACCATATAGCAGGTTATATCAAATAAATTATGTGACAGGTCGCATGTCTATTTTACAATTTATTAGTCATTTTTTGTTTGTATTATCTCGTTGATAAGCAAGTTACTTTAATAAAATCTTTAAACTGCTTCGCATACGTCACTGCAGACTTTAAAAACTACTTCATTTGAAGCAGCTACTGAAATGCAAAACAATGACTATCGTAAATGTCTGCTGTTGCTAGTAACCAGAGTATTAATGCTAGTCGTTTTAAGGTTATGTCACTCGCCAGTAAATTTTAAATTTCCTTCTCAGTTGTAATTAGAACCCAGCAAAAAGTGTAAACATACTTGTGTTGAATGCTAAGCTCTAACTTCAGTTCAGTGCTCAGTGTGTTACCTCCACACTTTTCGCCTTTAGTACATTTCCCGACATTTTAGCAGAACAAACCGTACCGATACTACAGAATGAAGCGTTTTCCAGCGATCTTTAATGCGATGTATCACTAAAACAGCGTATTTTGGTAATTCGTAAGCGTAAATACGGAAACCTCCAAATATGGCACATTAGCTTCGCACAAGTACGAATACATTGTGAATGTTAGTCCCAGTTTCAGAGGCAGAATTCTTGGAACCCAAAATATCTTGGTGTCAGCATGGAGCGTACACTATGCCTCAAACAACACCTTCTTAAGTTAGCTCAAAAGTTGAGGACTCGAAAAAACATCATCCATAAGCTATGACGAACTACCTGGGCATCTTCAGCAACCACCCTGCGATTTTCAGCTCTGGGTTTGGTGCACTCAAGTGCTGAGTATTTTGCACCTGTTTGGACGAACAGTCATCATACAAGGCTTGTTGCCACCCAGCTGAATACGACAATGCGCATAATATCTGGCGCAATCAGATCTACTCCAGTTTATTGGCAACTGTACTGTCCTTTTTCTGCTGGCAACTCCAGATGCAATGCGCTGGATTGAAGGACTGGATATTCAGTTGCAAAGCCAAACTTAAGTTTCTTGTGTGTAAATATGTACATATGTATACGTAATCTAATTTTATGATATGTCTGTTTTAGCCATACGCTAAATAATCTGTTACAAAAGGCGAAGATGAATAAAAAAAAAAATTACATGCAGACTGTTCGGAAATTCCCGTGGCAAACTTCTAGGACTTGCAGAGGGGAGTTAGTACATAATATTTTGAATAAGAACCCATGTCCGGAAAAGTCATCCAACGACACTACAGAGCATCAAAGTTACAGCCGCCGGCGCCTGTAAATGAATATGTTTACAGGGTGATTGCGTCATGGTGTTACAGACTCATAAAGATGATGGAGACGGATAAATGTATTAGTTTGTTGTAAGGGTTCCTGATGTGGAAACGAACGAGTAGGAAGTTACAAGCGAAAATCATCTTGTTACCTCTGTCAGCGGAATACGTGCACCGGTACTATTGTTGCTAATAATGTATGGTAGGCAACTTTCAGATGTGGTAGTACGGAACGAAACAAGAAAAAATGTCCGGCAAACATGGGATCTAAAATGCATCCTTTAGGACCTATGAGAACTTGCTCATCTCTAATAGTGTGAAACACCATCTCCTCGATTGAACAGGCGCTCATAGCTCGAAAAGCATTACCATTCGTGAAAGTTGCCAACCCTACAATCTTAGCAGCAACAGTACTGGTACATGTATTCCACTATCAGAGGTAACAGAACGGTTTTCGCTCGCAACTTTCGACTCATTCGTTTCTGGTACAAGAAATCTTATCTCAAATTCATAAATTTATTCTTCTGCATCAGCTCTGAAAGTTTGTAGCGTCATGACGGAATCACCCTCTACATACATTTACAGGCGCTAACGCCTGTAACTTCATCTACATCTACATCTACATGATCACTCTGCAATTCACATTTAAGTGCTTGGCAGAGGGTTCGTCGAACCGCAATCATACTATCTCTCTACCATTCCACTCCCGAACTGCGCGCGGGAAAAACGAACACCTAAACCTTTCTGTTCGAGCTCTGATTTCTCTTATTTTACTTTGATGATCATTCCTACCTATGTAGGTTGGGCTCAATAAAATATTTTCGCATTCGGAAGAGAAAGTTGGTGACTGAAATTTCGTAAACTTCGAGGTTTTGTAGCTCGTTGGATGACGTTCCCACACATGGGATCATATTCAAACTATCATGTATTCTCTCTCCTCTATAAGTCCCAGAAGATGCATAATCTCAACGTCCTTAGTCACATGGCCGCTGTGAGCACTTTGGATATCCAACATTATTGTTTATCTTAGGATGTCCTGAAGCCTTTTACTGCCAATGCGTCATTAATTGACATTTTATTACGAGAAGTTGGTTCATGGGTGATGGGCCTGAGTATAAATCTTCAATGGACTATTTCCCTGAAACGGCATACTGCAAGTTATAATACAAAACAGCAAAACGCCGTGAAACTAGTATGGCGAATGTCGCATTCATGGAATCAATACTAGAAATAAGAATAATCTTCACAAGGATTTAAAGTCACTTAGTCTTGTACAAAAAGGTGTGCATTATTCAGGAACACACATTTTCAATAACTTGCCAGCAGCCATAAAAAGCTTAACAACCAATGAAATTCAGTTTAAGAGAAGCCTAAAGGATTTATTGGTGGCCAACTCCTTCTACTCCATTGATGAATTTCTTAGGAAAACCAACTGATTTGTATATAAGTACAACATAACTTCTGCACAATTTCAGTGCAGTAATGTGTTCACTGAAAAGTTGTGTGTGTGTGTGTGTGTGTGTGTGTGTGTGTGTGTGCTTGTGTGTGCTTGTGTTTGTGTAAGTATAATCTAACTTCTGCACCATTTCAGTGCAGTAATGTGTTCATTGTAAATAAGTATTACAGTAGTTGTATTACATGTTTCTTACCTTATAAATAAATAAAAAACTTTTTTATTTTAAATTCAGTGCAATAGTATTTGTAAAATGACTCTTAGTGTTCATTAAAAAATGACGATCATTCCACTTGGGACCTGTGGAATGGTACATTAGCTTATTTGTTTTAGTTGTAAATATTTGTCATGTATTGTTGTTTTTCTGACATGTTCCACATCCTGGAGGACCTCCTCACTACGGATCAATTGGAATGAAAGTAAATCTAATCTAATCTAGTATCACGCTGGTATGACGTCACTTTCCATAGCAGCGTGGCGTACGATAAATACGGGCCTAAACGCACGTCTGTGTGGCGTCAGTAAGGTAGTGTTAACAGCTGGCCGATGCAAATGCACGCTTTGTCAAAGATTTCGTGAAACTTCTTTGATAGAACTAATTCAGTGAAGCTATTACACGATCGTAAAATATTTCGTCATAGTTGTTCTGGAACGGATGCCAAACATTTAACAACGCCATAATCTGATGGCGAGCACGTTGCTGGAAAAGAGAGAAATGGAAACGATTGTGGGCGAAACCGTGGATAGGGAGTGTAGGAACTCGAACTGTTCAGAAGAATTTGCTTCGTGAGCTACAGTGTGAGGACGTAAGCAATAGCGAAACTTATTTGACAATGGGCGAACATACATTTCAATTTGCCTTCATGAAAGTGGCCCCTCATGTTTCTGTACACGATATTAGTTTAAGAAATGCCATTCCTCAATTTCATTCTTTATAATCGATGTTTTTGGATAGCCTGGAACAGTGTCATTCACAGTTTAAATAACGAAACACAGCACTAGTTCCGCATTTTCTCATGCTTCATATCATTTTTTATCATATGCTTTTCGAGAATTTATTCTCGTTATCAAAAGGAAATTTTATCTGGCGTTCGTATGTGTGATGTTCTGCCTTTCTGGCAGTGCAGTTATTTGATTATGATCAACAGCAATCGGACCGATTTGTTTTCAACGAGTTTCCGAAATATCACATAATTTACCTATGCAAATATTTGTATTTTATCGTGAGAATGAACTCTCGCAAACCATAATGCAAATTGTGAAAAACTATATATATGATGTTGTGTTTCATTCTTTAACACATTGACTGCCATGGTGAAAGTTGGATCATGCATTGCTATACCACATTGAAATCACGAATATTACTTCTGAAGCCAAATTGATTTTTTGCATCAGTGCTACGAACATGAGAGTGTTCAGTGGAGCCACCACTTTTAAACCCATAGTTGAAACGTATTATATGTGAGCCCTATGTGGCTCACGAGGCCTCTAAACACAACTCTGCATGAGAGCCAGTTATGGATCACGCGGCCCACAGTACAATGTATACGTAAACAAATATGGCTCACGTGGAGTCACAACCTGTGTAACTGGGGCCAACATTGGCTCACGTGGCTGTCAGTGTGTTAAACCATGAATGCTATTACTGCTAATGAATGTCCCATGGCTAATTTAAGATTTTTAGCTATATGTGAAAGCTATTCCAGCTTTCAACATAGTACTCGAATCGCACAATGTACCATTTTACGTTTTATTCCAGAAACATGTGAACCAATATATCTAAATCACTTAATGAGGAATTTATGAAGATTATGTCAGGTCATTTGGAGTACAAATAAAATTTATTTCCCTTAAGTATACTCTGAACACACTTCACATCTCCATCTCCTTCCACATCCTTTCTTTTTATATGTAAGCTTAACGTCACTGGCAGTACAGCAAATTCGAATGCAGCTGATTGCTGTAACTATTTCTTCGTAAGGCCGCAACAGCTTATTACGGTTTTTGTAGTCAGCGTCCTTTGTGGTATGAAGACTTTCGTATTTTTCATACTTCGCAACGATCACCGTGGTGGTAGCCATGCACCAAATATACTTCGTCATTTTATAGATTAAATGCACCAACGCAGGCGAAGTGACATATAAACAATGGCCTCACTTTAACTTTTATCAAAGATCTTTGCTAAAAGCTTCTCTACTACATTTTCAAAAGATTTGATCAAAGGGCTTTGACACAGACATACATATGTCTGTGGACTTTGAATGAGTGATTATCATGGGCTACGAACACAACATTGCTGACGTGACACAGGCCTGTATTTATCGTTGGCCACACCAAAGCCGCTGTTGGAAGGCGTGAGGAGTGGGGAGAGCCGCACAGGCTTCAGTGTTCGCTGTCGTTCCTCACATTGTGTCACTGGCCTAGCACATCCAGCTTGACTCAGTATACACTCAGCTGAGCTGCAGAGAAAGCTGCATGCAGAACCTCCTATAGTAAAGAGAAGGAATCAGTATAGAGGAAGACTTCTTACTTCTGGCCATCACTGACTATTCGTTACCCATTTTATAAAGCGATGGGAACTATGCACGGGCAGTCATGACTATGAATCCAATTATGATAAGTCTATGAGACGTGGCAGTCGAGAAACAGACTCCCATGCACCTTCACAGCTATATCTAGTGAAAAATTTGTGCAGGCGTAGTTGCAATGGGACTAATCATTGTGACTACATCCAGGAAATTTTTGTCACACAGATCTCCTATTCTCAAGGAAACAGCTTAACACTCATAGTATCCACTCTTTATGAAAGTCACCACATCCATTCACTCCAAATGTTGATGTAAGGGGGCTGAAAACTTGATTTTAGGGAGAACCAGCTTACAAACTTCATTCATCCCATTAACGAAACTTTACAACGTTTATAATATAGACATCTCCCACACTCATTCTTAGATACTCTTACTAATGTGCGTATCTTACTGTGTCTGACTCGTTCTCCCTCTCACTCCAGTGACAGATACTTGACTATTCCCATTCACTCTTTATTAGAGCAATTATTAACAAATCACTTTCACTCCCTACTTAAAAAGTTTACTCTCTCTACCAAGATTCACGCACATTCCCACTGCACAAGATAAGGCAAATAACATAAGCAGCTATTGGAACTGAGACCTTTAAAAATTCAATTACAGATCAAGTATTGTCAATACATAGTTTCGTCACAAGAAACTGGAAATACAGTCTGAGCTTCATTTTCTCGATGAAACAGAAAACAATTACAAGAGAATGAAACATACTCAACATCAGGATTACATATTGAATAAAAACGTAAAAAATAGATAATTTTAAACATAATGTCAATTAAGTGGAATATCAAACCATCTACATGAAATAAAGGCATTTAGCTAATTGTTTGGTGTGCCCAAAAAGTAAAAATACATAGTTGTAAATCAAATTAGGAATGGGAAGTAAAAACATGTGAGAATGAACATAAAAGGTTTTAATGTTATGGAACATGAATTACATTCTCACCATCAGAAGACTTGACATAAAATACACAACTAAGATACCAGACTATACAGTCAATAAACGGCTTATACAGGAATAAAATAATGACTTTAAAATCACACCACAGGCGATGTTGGCAAGAATGTCTTACCAGACTGGTAATCATAATACTGTCTACAATCACAAAGTAAATCGTATACATATACATGTGTCAATGTTAATTACCAAGATGTAGATGTCAGCTCTAGAAATATAAGCAACACACATTATGAATCACCTATTCTAGGTGGCGTTTTCATTATATTCAAGGCCTCTCTTAGTTTGTCACACAAGGGTAGTTCATCGTATTTCACTTTGCATGAGACGACGACACAGTGATCACTTAGATGGGGAGAATTTCACTTTCAGTGTCTAACAGATGAAATTTAGTACAAAATGATTTTCCCAAGGCTCAGTTCTGTTCAATGTTTGTCTAGCTTACTCCCACTGGAGAACAACACCAAGTCATTCAGCACATAGTCTTCACTCTGTATATGGTTATTCAGAATGATCAAGATACATTTAAGTGCCCGTAAAAAATTTTGGTATGGAGGTAAGGTATTATCAGATTATGTGTGCGGGAACAGCAACTCAACACGTCTTCCTACGTTACAGTGACTTCCATCAACATGACTGCTAGACCATTGGCGAAGGCATTTAACAAGGTTACATCTACCAGACAATACATTTACGAATGGGAAAGACGAAAGCAGAAGGCGGATAGAGGTTCCTCAGAAGTCCACAAAAGTCCAAATCAATGTCTCATGCCAGTCGCAAACTAGGAATACCATAGTCAGCTGTTTGGAGAGTGCTGAGAAAATTCCTGCAAACGAAACCGTGTCAGATTCAGTTCCAAGCCACTAAAAGTCGCGAGACACATTTGCAGAAACAGTTTTGCATTTTTATACTGTCATTGGCTCTCTCTTACAGAATTTGATGGCACAAAATGCCTTCTCCATTGGCCTAGCAACCCTGTTGCTGGATATTACAGCAACAAAAAAATTTTTAATTTCTGTTTGAATTTTTTAATTTCTGTTTCCATAGATATAATCATCCAGTACCCTACCTAAATGAAAACTGTTTTTTCAATAACTTGAATATGTCTAGATCATTTTGAATAACCTTGAAGAATACCACAAGACCATATGAATGTTATGGAGTTAAAGACAATTTCTGGTATCACTCATCTTTAGTACATATACCAAACGTGTGTACAGGTGAACAGCACCACAAGGTTTATGAACAGCTCAAGCGAGACATAGTCTTTTCACTTTCTCGAGTTGTACAGCTCGAATTACTACCTCATCTTGAAATGCCTAGCATTGTGTACATGAAATGTTCTCTTAAGTGACAGACCTCAATAGCTTGGTTTCTTAATGTCACTAATACTATTCACAGATGCCTTCTTATTGGGTAACAACTGCCTTAAAATGCTCCCCTCGTTATCCCACGAAGTGCACTAGCTTTATCCAGGATTTCCTGTGCAGGAGCAAGATACATTCAATTTACTGAGTCACTGAACAACAACAAAAATGTCACTTGTCCAGATGCAAGCTGGCATGTAGACATCATAGTTCGAATGAACGTATCTGGCATTGTCCGTTGTTACTTTCACTTTAGTGCACAGGTGAGTGCGCGGAATGTGATACTCTGTGGTCAACTTCTCCTGACGGTTTTTCCCTCGGGAGTCGCCCATCGCTGGCGACGTGCAGTCTGCTAGTGCTGCCTCAGTGATGCCCAAGAGAAAGACACGCTGTGGCACGTACGTCACAGCACGTAATACTCCAGGTCTTATGAGCTGCAGGGACAGTCTCCAACAGCAAACGAGTTGCTATTTGAGACCATTGTAATACTTCGTATTTGGGCGTTTAAACAGACTCACGTTCTCGATCGTATATGACAAATTTAAACCCGTCGACAAGCGGACCGTGCATCCGAACGTTGAGCGCATTGAGTTTCTGCAGTCACAGCGTGGAATACCACGTAGGGGAGTCTTTCAGAACGGCGCATCCATACCACAGCATTTCACCGGCAAAGTAACGGGCTAGTTGAGCGCTGGCACCGCACTTTCACGGCGGCTCTTCGATGCCACGACTCTCTTTCGACGAAGGCCCTTCCCCTTGTGCTACTCGGCACTCGTGCGATCTATAAGGAAGACCTCAAAGGCACAATAGCCGAGTTCATATATGGCCAGAACATTGTTCTCCCTGGCGAACTTGTGAGCCCTTCCGCTTCTCTCCCTCAGTCTGACTTACCATCCTTCGTGGACTGCGTCAGGCGCCACTTCATCAACCTCCAGTCCCTCGGCCCGCCAGCCACTTCCGCCCTAAGGTTCACGTCCCGAAATCTCTGAACAATTGCGAGTTCGTCATGCTCCGAGATGACAATGTCCTTGCTCCCCTGCAACCCCCATATACCAGCCCGTACCGTGTTCTCCGGCGCTCAGCCATCACCCATGACATCCAGATAAAAGATTCAGCTGTTACAGTCTCTCTCAATAGACTTAAGCCTGCTCATGTCGAGCCCGGTTCTACCCCACTTCACACTCCGACCACTCCTTCCACGTCGGGCTTACACACTCGATGGAGTGACTTCCAGCTCCAACCGTCGAACTCTTCTCCGACCTCACCCTCTACTCCGGTCTCACGCACTCCGTCGAGTGAGCACATGCTCCCCACGTCAAGCTTACCTAGTTCTGTGTGCGTGAAGAAATGGTAATGTTATTTATTTGACTTCTAAATGCTATGGTATTCTCCAACAATACATGAGAGTTGCAAGTCATTGTAATTTGAATTGTACAATATTTGGATGCAGTTCAGAGTGGCATGATTCAATAAACAAAAAGCATTACACATGTATCATTTATTGATACTAGTACAGTTGAGATAATGAGAAGTTTGCTGATCACAGATTGCATACATTTTATCAGAATGACTTATATTAGCACCTAACACTATTGCTTGGCAAATATCTGATTTTTTAAACCATGTATCTTACTTTTAACCATTTTTTGATTATTCTCTCTGGCAGTATCAGCTGTGCGAAATGTACTGCTTCTGACACATATACAACTGACTGTTTTGGAGAAGAGTTAACACACCCTGAAGAGAGAGGAGTCTGGAGATTCTGTCTGCTCGATTGCTGCTCATATCTCATTGCTGTGGCGTGGAAGACAAGGTCTACCTACGCTGATTCATCGGGCTAGCCCACTATCGATATCTGCCAACTGTGAGCTTCTGTCATAGTTCTACGGCTTAATGTTTTACATTTTACCATCACACATTTATTATTATTATTACTATTATTATTGTAAATAAACAAATACACTCTTGCTATAAAGTGCAATTGGGTGACATTAAAATTTATTTTCGTCCATTAGTACACATACTGGTGCGTTGAGGAATGGTATGCAACAAGAAAAATCGCGCCAACCCTACCCCTGGTCCTAGGGTACCCACGTCATGGCATACAGTCAGACAAAATCGTGTAACTGTAATACAATTAAATCTGCACTTAGAGGATATGACTGAAAATGCTGCCATCTTGTGCCTGTACTCACAGTTTTTACTACCCATACAAATAATTGACTAAATTGTGTTTACTGGTGGTGGCCTAATGCAACATATTATCTATCTACTTATAATTTTAACTATTTAATTTGAAACGTATGGTGTTGGTGTACTTGTATAAAATACCATAGAATGATTTATAAACACTCCTTGCAGAATGCTGTTAGTAAAAAAACATTCAAGTTTTTATCATGTTCTTAACACATGCCAGAGGCTAGTGATGTCTTGATAACAGCTGAGCGCCTCTACCTCCAGACAGCGAGCCAGGCAAGTGCACTACTGGATGCTGCACAGTTCTAAGGTGTCATCTTGCTGACAGTGTGAAAAATTGTTCTGGCTACCTTTTGTTACTACTATTGCAGACTCGGTGCACAATGTGATAGGTACTGGACTCTGGGCGTCACAAGATGCTTAAAAATGATACTGGTGGCTTCTGAGCTAGTAATCACCTGCAACAGGCGCGTTTTTAAAATACGTTTGGCATTCTTTGAACAGAGCCAAGGTGGTGTGTGGATAGTAATCTCCAGATAATTGTCATTGTGTGCTGCAATTCTCAAAGCATCAGAAAATTGTTCTTCTATTTTGTAACTGAGTATGTTGCATTCCACCACTATCCATATGATGTGCTAGCACATGCTACTGCACTGAAATTAATGTATTGTAACTCCGGGTCAACTGTGGTAAAATAGTACTGTCTACACACAGCTGGGAGCCTGTGCTATCTAGTCTAATACCATGTGAGTAGAGATAAGCGTATTCCTATTGGTTTAAGTAAGAAAAGGAATGTACTGTTCAGCCATAAATATGAGTCATTTCAACAAGAAAAGTCATTCTGGTCTAAGATCTGCCAGCAGCAACTTCAACAGTGTCGACAGAATCAGGAGAAATGAAGTATCATAATGGAAATTTTATGATTATGGTTCATCAAAGCTAATAAACGACACCAATTTGACTCTAGTGACCCTACAGGTATTATTAAGGTGGGGTTTTTCGATATTTGTATGTGTGTGTTCACTGCAGCTCTGATCTGATGACTAAATTCTTCTTCCTCTGTTGCAGACAGCCTGGTTTGTCAATGATGTATTTGCTGTACCTGTTAGCATCATCAAAGTGGTAAATGCTGATGACACCAGCCCATCTGTTAATGCAGTCATGCTTTCTATCACCTGGATCATTTCACAACCATCATGGATGTTCACGGCATCAGGCATCGTTTCAACATCACTATGTACCTAGCAGCGTCAGCCCCACAGCCCACTCTATTAGGGATCTTCTGGTAAATCACACAGCTGCACTGGACTACCATGTGTTTGCTGGCGTTTTGGGGACAGGACCTCAAAGGGCTGTGTTAACGACATGAATGTGGACAACCGAGATCCTGCAACTTTTCTCAATGCATGCCCAGGCATTTTGGAAAGGATATGCCCTGAAGCAGTCAACGACCAGCAGTATCCCACCATTAAGTGTAAATCAGTTCTGTATTGTGGGTTGGCACATCCTCTTATGGTGGGCAGTGATGCCACTTCTCTCTCAAATTTAGATGATGTACTTCTGCTGTTTAGCAAAGGGACACTGTCCAAATTTGAGGGAGAAATGGCGTGATATACAGAGCAAGTCAATTGCACAGTGGTATGGAAATTGTGGCAAGAATATCATAATGGGCAATTTTTCTGAAACGAAGGAAATAGGGCCAGTGAAATCGCTGGTTAGCACACTAAACTTGTAAATTTGTTGCTATTCACTGTGAGTGAGAAGCAACCTATATGTGTATGAAAAGCCTACTTTCCTCCCAATCAAGCACAAAAAATGAGCAAGATAGTTGTTCCATAAATGCCTCAACCCTTTTACAAGGAGGGAGGTTCTAGAAAAGCACCTCATTGAATACTAAAGCTAGGAATTGGTACCTGTGGAAATGCCACCAACGATACAAAACTCTTAAAGTTTAAGAACGGTCATGAACAGCAGTGATGTCCCTTTATTGTATATGCAGACTTCGAGTACCACCTGGTTCCTGAGGTGCATTGTGAAAGTGGCCCCAATGCCTCTTGTACTACCTTCACAGAATGGCAAGTACCATACCCAGCATCGTATCATAACCTATGTTCGTATGATTCCGATTGTAACAGAATCGAATCATATGTTGGAGGCAATCATATGGGAGAAGTTGATGAGGTTTATTGCAACAATGTTCCTATGAATGAGTCGCAGGAGAATGCTGCATCATACAAGTGGGCAGCTGATGGTTATATCTGTGGACTGCCACTGGACAGAAAAGTGGAAACTCCACAAAGAGACCACTCTAATCTAAGAAGGAGGTTCTGCACGCAGCCCACAATGCATGCAAGTTGAAGTTCCAACTGCCAGGACACATGGCCGTCTACTTTCACAATCGGAGCATGTTCGACGGTTACTTCCTTGTTGAGCACTTGGGTGGTTCCGGCTTGAAAGATGACAGCATCAGCGTCATTTGTAACACCTCCGTATTTGTCCCGACCTGATCTGATCGAATAGCAGCCCAATATTTATTATTAACATGACCGTGAACCTAATAGGGCTGGTAATTGGAATTGACTGCTACAGAAGTTGTTACTTTCCAGTTCGTTCTGTTCAATACCATCATACTGAATGTATGGTAATTAGGAACACCAACACAGTTTTACTCATCACGAACTTATATTCTTCTCAAAACAACAAAAAGGAGATAGCCACTGCCTTCGTCATACATATCTAACTACGGCTAATCTCAGCACAGGCTTTCTTCATTTTCCATTATCGTCACACGCTAATCCATCACTGCATCCAACACTGAAATCCAAGGTTAGGCTGGCGCGGTAGACGCGAAACCAAATATCGGCACTAGTAACATCACTGATCACTTTCATAATGATACTTCATCACTTCCCGTTATTAATTTATCATTTAGGGGTCTAACCACGGCGATGGTGACACCCTTTTTGGTTAAGGACCCAGTATTTCAATAATGTCCTCCACACACACACCACTCCCGCCAACCACTCTGGCGCATCTGCACACTCGCTCTCGCAACATGTCACAATCGATTGTTCGCCCTATCGACCTGTGCCGAGTGCAAAGTTATAGTAAGGGCCTACGGACCCCTTACACATTCCATAACATCTTAAAAAGTACATTTTATTTTCCGAGTTGATCCATGCCAAAATTAAATCTCCACTTCTGCTTCAAGAATGTGTTTCTTCAGAAACTCACTGAGACAGTGCATCATGAGGATGTGCATATCACCAGAGCTGCATATGCCAATGATGCAAATTTTCAGCTTGTGAATTTGTGGTCTTTCTGTATGACTACCTGGCAACAGCCTTACTGGACTGGATTCACATATTAAAGATGAATCTGTTTGTGAATCATAGTTTATTTAGTGAGAGCTTCTTTTTTTTTTGTTATGTCTTTTCCTTTAACTTATGAGAAATACATTCTCATGGTTTGTTTACCAAACTACTGTATTTGGCTCCAAATGTCACTTCACTTTATTAAGATGCGCGCTTGCAGTAATTATGACTTTGAACTAAATTTAGTAGTGTGATTAAAACCGAATTTCAATTAACTGTCACCATACTTACTGCATGCTCATTTACTCATGATTTTAGAATTGCATGATACATCTGAAATAAAGTACTGTGCTTACATTTAAAAATTTATGTATTCTGACAGAAGAGTACAAATTACAGAAGACACACAACAAACAATCTGCATTTGAAGAATCTCTAATTTCACAGTGATTGTTACTGAATAAAACAAAATAATTATGTCTTATGATTTGACTGCCATATGCTGCACTGCCATAGTTATAGAACTTGCTAGACGACCGGCTAGATATTACTACAAGGATGCATGTTGTTATTTAACTCAGAATGCAAATAAACCAAATAATTATTTTTATGTAACCACAGTGACACCCATACTGTAAGGCCATGAACCCTTACGAAACTGTGATGGAGACTTTGAAAACCCCTGCAGTAGACAATGCTACTGCTATGTAAGTCAATAGGTGCAGAAAATAAGTGTACACATTTTTTGAGCTCACTATTTTTTCCCTTAGGGTAACTTGCCTTAACAGCAATTTGCATGATTCAGTTGCAGGAAAACAACTCTAAGGTGAAGGGTGCTCTGGCATTTGAGGAAGTTCTGGACTCAATTGGTTCCAGAGGGAAATTCCAGATGAGACTGAACATTTTCGTTTGTTTTGCATCATGTTTCAACCTGATGAGCGTCAATATGTTCTACATTGCTATGCAGACTCCTGATCACTGGTGCCATGTACCTGGTCGAGAACACACCAACCTGTCACTCGAGGAGTGGAAGAACTTCACTGTTCCCAGGTTTGCAGTAGGGACTATGTTTAATTTTTAACTTTCCTCTATTACAAGTTGTCCTACTGGTTTACAAAAGATGAAACATGCCATAAATATCAAACAAATCCTAAATTGGATCCTAGAGTCTACATACCAGAAAAGGAAAGAAAATAATCAGAGATGTACCTGCATTTAGTAGTACCACTACGAGAAGTTTTTGAAAACAACTATTATTATGTTCTCATTATCAACGAGAATTTAGAGCAACTGCGGAAATGGTAAATCATACATCAATAATACGGCCTGTTTGTGTAGCCTACGAAAATTCAGCCAGATCTTGAAAAAAATCTATCACAAGGCCCTGGTAATTCGTAAAGTCAATGGACAAACCTAACTGCTCAGTTCAAGCTTTATATCAATCTAGTGTTGAAACAGAAGACAATGCATAGAAGTCCAGTACATTAAACTCCATACTTAAAAATACACCCACACTTGTGAATATTATAATATTACGATGTTGCAGTGCCTGTGTTATTCCAAATTATGATGCAAAATTCCCTTGGACATGCTTGCATATTTATTAAAGTATCCTTCATTTCACTAAAATTCTTCAGTTTGCTTAAGTGATCAAGAATGTTTAGAAAATTATTATTTCAACAGTCAACTTGGAACTATAGCACCCAAATTTATTTATAAAACAAAACTGAACACACAAATACTATCAACTACAGTTTTGGGGATTTAACATTGGTTCACACATTAATTTCAATTACTCTTCTAAAGCATGTAATGTCATAAATGATTTTGTAATTGTCCATCATGATATGACTATACAGACTTTGATGTTAATAAACTCCTCTGTGATGTTCGACATACATTGTCATTCACATGATGTTTATTTACAAATACGTTAGAGTTGTACACTTGGACTCACTGTCCCAAGGTTATTACAAATAAGACATTTCACAGTAGAACATCGTTGTTGTAGTAAAACTTGAAGACATGATATATAGTCATTCTACAAGTGAGCCATCTTTGTGTACAGATCCGAGTGCACAGTAAAAAATGGCGATTGCTAGCTCCCTTCCAATATACGGTTTTTATTGCTGGGATCTGGGAATCTCCAAAAGGATGTTCGACTCACCTTCAATGCAGCTCTTTTTGTTTAAGTGGAGAGACTGCATCTATAAAGTAACTGTAATCTCTCAGAAAGAAAGGAATTGGCTGTGTTCCTATATTAATGGACGAAACATGACATCTGCCTAAATCGGAAATGAGAAACCATAGAACATCATTTTAAAGGTTGCTAGCAGATGGATCAAACCACCTCACCTCCCAAAGTAAGTCTGTGGAAAATTTGGAAAAACTTGTCGTAAATTATTTTGAAATAAAACAGAATGCATCAGAAAAAAATGGAACACAGATATTGCATGTTTTTCCTTTGATTGTGCATGATTCTTCATTTGATAGTGTATAAATTCTATCGCTATTTGAGCGAAGATTTTGTTGATCAACACAATTTTTGGGCGACACAGGCAAATCGAAGTCTATTTTTATGCCCCGACTTTAATTTAGTATGATTTGTAATAATTCTGAAGGAAAGACCAATGACAGCTGCAATCAGAAATTGAAATAGTTTGATGGTAAAAGGCGATTATTTCTGCCAAACCAGTACACAAGTGCGGATCTCACACTTCACACGAGCAGTTGAATTAACTGCCTTGGCCATCCAGACATGCTTCCTGGGTGACCGATACTCTCAACTTGTCACACGCTAGTAGCATCCACTGTGCATTCGCCTACTTGCTCGCACTGAGTCCTGTATCCCTGCAAGACGCTCAGACCCTGTTGTGCATCTGTACTGAAATTATCAAGGCAGTCACACCTACAAATATGCTATACACTATTCAGTCAGAACATTATGACTTCTGTCCTCCTATCAATATAAGCCTGTCCAGGCCATAGGGCAGCTCTGGTGAGGAATGAATGCTAGTCAGACACACATATGGTGCGTTAGTATAAGTGAGCATACTGTCTATATGTAAGAAGAGGAAGACACACAGTCTATCTGAGTTTGACTGTGGGCATATTGTGATGGTCCAGAGGCTCAGTTCTAGCATTTTGGAAACTGCACGATTGGTCAGGAATTTGAGGAGTGCTGTGGTAAGTGTCTTCAAGATGTGGTAAGGTCAAGGTGACACCACATCCAGACATCGTGGGGTTGGGTAACCGTGCCTCATTAAAGATCTCGGACAACGTAGGTTGGGCAGTCTGGTAACACTAGACAGGTGATGAACTGTGGCAGAACAAACATCAGACTTTAATGATAGGCGGAGTACAAGTGTGTCTAAACACACAGTGCTCCATACGCTCCTAATGACACGCCCCGCAGCTGATGACTCCTGTATGTGCTTATGTTAATGCCACAACATCGGCAACTACATCTGAAATGGACACATGACCATAGGCACTGGATGTTGGCATCATGGCATGACGTATGGTCTGAAGAATGCTCTGCATCATGCCGATGAGAGGGTGCAAATCTGTTGTCTCCCAAGTGAACAGCTCGTTGACACCTGTACTGTTCTCTTTTTTTCTATGTTCTTGTCATACATTGTTTTGTACTATGTATTGACGTAAATAAATTGATTCACATTTGCACCATAATTTTCAATATGTTACTATACATGTCAACATATTATCTTTGTTCTCTTATCTTTGCATGTTCATATTCCATATATGCACCGTATTCTTTAAGTGTTGTATGACATGATTGATGATAGAAGCAGCGGTGTAACCAAAAATCCAAATGGCGACATCTTGCTTCCTGCGGGTTATGGTATTTTTTGTGGCCTGGTTAATTCCATGACGTCGACGTTGTGCGGAACTGTGCAGTCAGTTATCGAAAGTCTACTTCGCATACGATCAGTCCAGCTGTACCACAGGTGAAGCTGTGAATTAAGGTGTCCATGTGGCTGCATACTGTACAGGCAGGAATGGCGCTCAGGTGTTGGTTGGAACTTTGTCGTTGGTTATTAAATACCATGTAGACCGGATGCTTGAGGGCAGTACAAAGTTATGGATATTTCGCTAGATGGTATTCCACTTAGTTTGCGAATATTTTTGAATGAGTCTGTTTTCTCTATCATCTGTTCTGAGAAAACTTTAGATTTTCGCATCGGTATTAGGTGGATTTTGTCAGTTTGTCGTATGTAACTGAGCTCGCTGTAGTAGAGTCTAACATAGCGAAAGGTTATTGGTATCACAGCTTCATTAATTAGGAGCATTACACTGCATGGTCTTAAATTTAGTGTGAAGTTTTTAATTAATCTCGGTGTGTCATTGGTGATAGTTTCATGCATGCGG
Source organism: Schistocerca piceifrons (assembly GCF_021461385.2). NCBI lineage: Eukaryota > Metazoa > Arthropoda > Insecta > Orthoptera > Acrididae > Schistocerca > Schistocerca piceifrons. The sequence continues at coordinate 943,194,360 of NC_060140.1, read as the reverse complement.
TTGATCAGAAAGATCCGAGACATGTCGGGCACTGATGAGTAGCTTCCGCCTCGTGAGGCTGGTAAGGCCAACATTTCAAAGCTTGCTTTGAAACTGTGACCTCTGAGGACATACCAACAGAAGGCTTTCTGTATACTGTCTGCTAGCTGATTTGAGACTGGTAGGATTTGGCCCAGATAGTACACTCTGCTCGCTGCAGATATTCTGACTGTGTGTAATCTTTGCAGGAGATCTAATTCCCTGTGTGACGAAATGCATGTTGTGGCTCTGATCTTGTGCAGCATGTCTGTCCAGTTTTTTGTCACCATAATGTCTCTGTCTCGTATTGCACCCCAGTATACTCCGAGAGATTTGTGCTGTGCCCTTATTTCACACCAGTTGAGATGGATAGCATCACCAATGCTCCTTCCTACATAAACCAAAGTTGTCTTTCTCTTGTTTAGTTTTGCACCAATGACCGCGATGAAGTCGCTGACGAGGTTCCCCATTTCCGTCAAATTTACTAAGATTGTATCGCTAACCACACATCGTCAGCATAAGCAATGCAAGCCACTTTCTCCGTTCTGATGGTGATTCCAAGTGACTGCTGGGTTAAGCGTACAAGTAAGGGTTCTACCACGATGGCATACAACGCCACTGATAGAAGGCAACCTTGCCTGCTAGACGTCCTAATTAAAATTTTGTCAGAAGGGTGGCCATTAATCAAAATACGTGATATGGCATTGGAAATGAAGTGCTGCATAGTTTGACAAAACGTTGGTAGAAACACTTATTCGTCAGTACCTTAATCATAAATTCATGGTTCATGTGGTCATATGCTTTTTCGAAGTCTAAAAATAGTAGTGCATCGGGGTCGTTATTGTCTGCCAGAGTACAGATGACATCCCATAGGTTGCAGGAAGCTGATACTACACTCTGTTCAGGTACAGCACCATGTTGGTACTTTCCTAGTATTTTGTGTAACAACAGTTGCATTCGCTGTTTCGTAGTTGGTGATATGATTTTAAAGTCTGAATTAAGTAGGGTAATAGGTCGCATTTCATGTATCCTTTTGATGTTTCCTTTTATGGGTAAAGGCACAACGAAGCCTTCTTTGAGTTCCTCTGGTACCGATTCAAGCTGCCACACTTCATTAGGAAATTGAGTTAATGTTAGGGCCAAGATATTCCAGTAATGTTGATAAAATTCCCTGCCAAGACCGTCGGGTTCAGGAGATTTTAGTTTCGTGGAGCTGAACACAGCCTATTTAACATCGTCTTCACTGGATGGGACCTCAAGCGCATCATTTTCGTGAAACTACACTCCTGGAAATAGAAAAAAGAACACATTGACACCGGTGTGTCAGACCCACCATACTTGCTCCGGACACTGCGAGAGGGCTGTACAAGCAATGATCACACGCACGGCACAGCGGACTCACCAGGAACCGCGGTGTTGGCCGTCGAATGGCGCTAGCTGCGCAGCATTTGTGCACCGCCGCCGTCAGCATCAGCCAGTTTGCCGTGGCATACGGAGCTCCATCACAGTCTTTAACACTGGTAGCATGCCGCGACAGCGTGGACGTGAACCGTATGTGCAGTTGACGGACTTTGAGCGAGGGCGTATAGTGGGCATGCGGGAGGCCGGGTGGACGTACCGCCGAATTGCTCAACACGTGGGGCGTGAGGTCTCCACAGTACATCGATGTTGTCGCCAGTGGTCGGCGGAAGGTGCACGTGCCCATCGACCTGGGACCGGACCGCAGCGACGCACGGATGCACGCCAAGACCGTAGGATCCTACGCAGTGCCGTAGGGGACCGCACCGCCACTTCCCAGCAAATTAGGGACACTGTTGCTCCTGGGATATCGGCGAGGACCATTCGCAACCGTCTCCATGAAGCTGCGCTACGGTCCCGCACACCGTTAGGCTGTCTTCCGCTCACGCCCCAACATCGTGCAGCCCGCCTCCAGTGGTGTCGCGACAGGCGTGAATGGAGGGACGAATGGAGACGTGTCGTCTTCAGCGATGAGAGTCGCTTCTGCCTTGGTGCCAATGATGGTCATATGCGTGTTTGGCGCTGTGCAGGTGAGCGCCACAATCAGGACTGCATACGACCGAGGCACACAGGGCCAACACCTGGCATCATGGTGTGGGGAGCGATCTCCTACACTGGCCATACACCACTGGTGATCGTCGAGGGGACACTGAATAGTGCACGGTACATCCAAACCGTCATCGAACCCATCGTTCTACCATTCCTAGACCAGCAAGGGAACTTGCTGTTCCAACAGGACAATGCATGTCCGCATGTATCCCGTGCCACCCAACGTGCTCTAGAAGGTGTAAGTCAACTACCCTGGCCAGCAAGATCTCCGGATCTGTCCCCCATTGAGCATGTTTGGGACTGGATGAAGCGTCGTCTCACGCGGTCTGCACGTCCAGCACGAACGCTGGTCCAACTGAGGCGCCAGGTGGAAATGGCATGGCAAGCCGTTCCACAGGACTACATCCAGCATCTCTACGATCGTCTCCATGGGAGAATAGCAGCCTGCATTGCTGCGAAAGGTGGATATACACTGTACTAGTGCCGACATTGTGCATGCTCTGTTGCCTGTGTCTATGTGCCTGTGGTTCTGTCAGTGTGATCATGTGATGTATCTGACCCCAGGAATGTGTCAATAAAGTTTCCCCTTCCTGGGACAATGAATTCACGGTGTTCTTATTTCAATTTCCAGGAGTGTATTTAATTGAGTACTTCAGTGGAAAGCGCGTCATTGATCTCCTGCCTGCCGTAAAGTTCTCTGTAGTGTTATACACATGTGATGAGATATCGCATTGTCTTGTAACTACAGTCCCTGTCCCATCAACAATGAGATATCGCGTTGTCTTGTAACTACAGTCCCTGTCCCATCAACTACCTCTTCAATTAGCTTCACTTTCTGTCGCCGCATTGTTCGTAAAGTGTGGTACAGTGAGGCTGTTTCCTCTGATTCGAAGTCCTTTGGTTCAGATTTCTTTGCTATACAGGTTCATAATTTTCGCCTTGTACTTCTTTATGCAGTGATAAGCGCCATCAGCTTTGATGTTGGCGGTTCGGTATGGTTCACAGAGACATGAGAAGTAAAATTCTCTCTTTTGTTTGAACCAACAGCGTAACTTTTTACTGCTGATCTAAGTTTCAGTTCAGCTCTGTGTAGCCACCATTCAAGAGTCGATCTGTATTGGGTTTTGGAGTGCTTTACTTGATCACACACCCGTTGGATGTCCACATCCAGCTGCTTGCCTTGCAACAGGGTGACGTTCGTTCTCCAGTGGCCTCTCCTACGGAACATTTCTAGGCGTTCGAGGTTACATAGCATTGATGAGCACTGTGGTCAGAAAAGCTGACGGGAGCAATATCGCTGTTCATTACGTTACGGTCAAGGGCGGCAGAGACGTATATGCGTTCTATCCGACTGGCGGAATTGCAGGCTATATGTGTGAAAGCGACGTGGTCTCCATGTATTTTTTCCCAAGTGTCAAGTAGTGTCAATCCAGAGACAAGGGGGTAGAGTTCCATCCATTTATTAAAGTTCGATGTTTGGTCTTATAATGAGATAACACAGTTAAAATCTTCCCCTACGGTAAAATTCACAGCATATCCATTAATTAAAGAAGGCAAATCATTTTTATAAAAGTAAGAATGTTTCTGTTAGCAGTTACTGCCGGATGGTGCATATAAGTTCTATACACAAACTTCTTCTAACAGCCCGATGCTTACATTAGTGGTGTATGGGAAATCTGTGACTGCTCTGAATTTTCTATCACTCTGAATTCCGTTAATATTAATCGTTGTTCTGTTGTACGTCAAAGTATCGGTCCTTAAGAAGGAGAAATAGCCAACCTGCTAAATGCCACTCTGTCCATACACACACATTCACACTAAGATTTCAGTATAAAGCTACCGTTGGCCCTCATTTCTGTCCCTTTCATCGTCCATCCATCAAGGACCAACCGGTGGTATGTTTAGATTGTTGCTGGAGTCCATGGGTTCTAACGTTCACAACGTTGCCGTTGTTTCAGGTTGACTGTTTTTCGGTTTTGCTGCCTAATTGGACTACTGGCCTTAATTTTTGTGCTGCCTCAATAGCTTCTCCGTGAGCAATGCAAAGTTTCTTTTTGTCAGGTAGCCTTTGAAATCTTTCTGGGACTCCCATACGAACTTTTTAGATTTTTTTAAAGTAGGAATTGCTTGTACAGTGGTGTCCGAATGTTCGTCACGCATCTCACTGTGTCTGTGACGTTGTCTGTAAGGTGTAACGTCACTTGTCGGTCGTTGTTGTTAGTGCTATTACATTTATTCAAAGAGTCAGTTGCCAGAATGTTGCATATGACAGTAGTGTTGTCCAACTGTGAACAAGATGTGCCTTCTTCCCCTGCAACAGATTCTTTCAGAACTGAATCATACACGAAGCTGCGTGAGGACAGAGTAAGTTCAGGAGCAACATTAGATTGCGCTGTCATTGCAACGTCTGTTTGAGAGTGGGAGATTTCCTCGTCAGTGCTCAAAGTGGTTGCACCAGTTGGCGAAACTTCAGTTGTTGCTGCTGTGGCAGTGAGTGCTACGTCATCGGCAGGGTACACAACACTGTCGCTGCACGTAAACAAACAGCTGGCGACTGTGGCATATTGCGCCCGCGGCCTACCTTCCACATCTACCTCGGCAGAGAGCTGTATCGGTCGTCTTCGCAGACACTCCTCCCTAAGGTGACCAGGTATGGTACAGGCAGAACAAGTACTTGGTTGCCCCTCGTAAACTACGAGAGCTTCGAAGTAATTGATAAAAGACAATATGTGACATTGTAAATCAATTTTAGCGGTTTTCACGCCATTATTATCAACTTTGTAGCGCATGTTACCGCAGCCCCCCCCCCCCCCCCTCCCGCGATTGCCAGTGACTGTGTACACGGTACCACATTTACCAAAGGGCCTGACCGAAACCAGTGTAGGTCATAGTAACACGGCTCAACCTCACCTGTGCTTGTCTTGTACTCCGCACCGCTGTTCGTCATGTACATAATCCTTTGGCAGATTTCCTCATTCCTCAATTTCACAGTGTATACGTTATTCAGGAAGTCATATGCCATTCCAAAAAGTCTTTTTCTGGTTCTTCAAACGTTCCACAGAACCAATCGTCAAATTCGTAAATTTTTGGATGCTCAATACAAAAAATGAAACTGAACTTCAATTTATACTTTCGCTCTTGACACTCCATTTCAAATTAGACAGCAAATATCAAGTTTAAATGTATCGATGGTCTAGTTGACTATTGATATGACATTTCCCCTTCCCGTCATATGACTGGAAATCAAAATATAAGAGGGGATGAAAAATTTTCTGTTTGATTGCCATACAGTCCAGAATCGATATGCCACTCAGGAAAAACTACCAACGCCACTGACACAATCATCCGATCGCCGCACTAGGCTGAAGATACTCGTTTGGTAAAACAATGGCTCCTGCTGCATGAAGAAATCTGTAACTGCTTGCCACACATCCACATCCCACAAAAATTGTCAACTCTTCAAGGGCTTTTTTAACGGACAAAAGCATGATAATTGCATGGGAAGAGATTAGGACTATAGCGTGGGTGCTCATGTGTCTCCCATCTGAGTCGGCATAATTTCTGAGTTACATTCGCGATATGGTGACATGTGTTATCATGAAGCAACAGCACTCCTTGTCGCACCATTCACCAACGGTGCTTTTTGACAGATATACTGCCCCCTACACATACATGGAAGAAGCTTGGAGATACTGGAAGGTCTCAGATAGATTATATAATGGTAAGACAGAGATTCAGGAACCAAGATTTTTATTTGTAAGACATTTCCAGGGGCAGATGTTGACTCTGACCACAATCTATTGGTTATGAACTGTAGGTTAAAACTAAAGAAACTGCAAAAAGGTGGGAATTTGAGCAGATGGGACCTGGATAAACTGAAAGAAGCTGAGGTTATAGAGATTCAGGGAGAGCATTAGGGAACGATTGACAAGAACGGGGAAAAGAAAGACAGTAGAAGAAGAATGGATAGCTTTGAGGTATGAAATAGTAAAGGTAGCAGAGGATCAAGTAAGTAAAAAGTTGGGGGCTGATAGAAGTCCTTGGGTAACAGAAGAAATATTGAATTTAATTGATGAAAAGAAGAAAATACAAAAATGCAGAAGAATATAATAATTCCAATCCCAAAGAAAGCAAGTGTTGACAGATGTGAAAATTACCGAACAATCAGTTTAATAAGCCACAGCTGCAAAATACTAACACGAATTCTTTACAGACGAATGGAAAAACTAGCAGACGGCGACCTCGGGGAAGATCAATTTGGATTCCGTAGAAATACTGGAACACGTGAGGCAATACTGACCTTACGACTTATCTTAGAAGAAAGATTAAGGAAAGGCAAACCTACATTTCTAGCATTTGTAGACTTAGAGAAAGCTTTTGACAATGTTGACTGGAATACTCTCTTTCAAATTCTAAAGGTGGCAGGGGCAAAATACAGGGAGTGAAAGGCTATTTACAATTTGTACAGAAACCAGATGGCAGTTATAAGAGTCGAGGGACATGAAAGGGAAGCACTGGTTGGGAAGGGAGTAAGACAGGGTTGTAGCCTCTCCCCGATGTTATTCAACCTGTATATTGAGCAAGCAGTAAAGGAAACGAAAGAAAAATTCGGAGTAGGTATTAAAATCCATGGAGAAAAAATAAAAACTTTGAGGTTCGCCGATGACATTGTAATTCTGTCAGAGACAGCAAAGGACTTGGAAGAGCAGTTGAATGGAATGGACAGTGTCTTGAAAGGAGGATATAAGATGAACATCAACAGAAGCAAAACGAGGATAATGGAATGTAGTCAAATTAAGTCGGGTGATGCTGAGGGAATTAGATTAGGAAATGAGACGCTTAAAGTAGTAAAGGAGTTTTGCTATTTGGTGAGCAAAATAACTGATGATGGTCGAAGTAGAGAGGATATAAAATGTAGACTTGCAATGGCAAGGAAAGCGTTTCTGAAGAAGAGTAATTTGTTAACATCGAGTATAGATTTAAGTGTCAGGAAGTCATTTCTGAAAGTATTTGTATGGAGTGTAGCCATGTATGGAAGTGAAACATGGACGATAAATAGTTTGGACGAGAAGAGAATAGAAGCTTTCGAAATGTGGTGCTACAGAAGAATGCTGAAGATTAGATAGGTAGATCACATAACTAATGAGGAAGTATTGAATAGGATTGTGGAGAAGAGAAGTTTGTGGCACAACTTGACCAGAAGAAGGGATCGGTTGGTAGGACATGTTCTGAGGCATCAAGGGATCGCCAATTTAGTATTGGAGGGCAGCGTGGAGGGTAAAAATCGTAGAGGGAGACCAAGAGATGAATACATTAAGCAGATTCAGAAGGATGTAGATTGCAGTAGGTACTGGGAGATGAAGAAGCTTGCACAGGATAGAGTAGCATGGAGAGCTGCATCAAACCAGTCTCAGGTCTGAAGACCACAACAACAACAACAACAACAATTGGTGGTGGGGGTGTCCGGACCCCCTGAACAGCCCCTTTGGCTACGTACTTGATCCATCGCAATGAAATATCAGTAAGTTTGTTAATATTTTCTTAGAACCCAGTCTCACTAAATGCAGTCATGCCACTATTATGAAATTCTCTCTTTCTTCAATAGGCCAGTCTGAAGATGCCTAAATAAAGATTAAATGTGTCATTGGGAAATAATAATAAAAAAAAAGGTTCTAACACTGGAAACAAGACTGCTTGTTTCTTCATATCATGCATACTTATTGCTGTACCACCCCCATTATGAACTAGAAAGAGTTTTACTTTTAGTTTCTCATGTCCTAATCTAAATCCCTGGATATCACCTGATTTAATTCGACTACATCCCATTATTCCAGTTTTTCTACTGTTGATATTATATATGGATAATTTTTTGGCGATATGTACCAATAAAATTCTCTCAAGCTTCCAACTGCATCAAGTGGTTTAAAATATATGGATTTTAAACCACTTGATGCGGCTGAAAACTCGAGAGAATTTTATTGTTGATATTACTTTTTTTTCCAAAAATGCCATCCATTCTGTCCAACTGCTCTTCGAAGTCCTTTGTTGTCTCAGACAGAATTACAATATCATCATTCAACCTCAAAGTTTCGTACCTCTTCTCCTTAAACATTTATTCCCTCTTGAAATTTTCCCTTGGTTTCTTTTACTGGTTGCCCAATGTACAGATTGAACAACACCGGGGATAGGCTACAACCATGTCTCACCCCATTCTGAACCGTGCTTCCTTTCATATCCTTCATCTCCTGGAACTACAGTCTGGTTTCAGTACAAGTTTCAAAGATCCTATTCCTCCCTGTATTTTATCACTGCCTCTTTCAGTACTTTGCGAGAATGTACTCCAGTCAACATTGTCAAAAGCTTTGATTAAATGCTATAAACAAAGGTTTGTTTGCTATTATTTAACCTATCTTCAATGAGAAGTCATAGGATCAGTGTTGTCTCACATGATACTACATATCTCCAGGAACCATACAGATGTCCCCCAAGGTCGGTTAAAATCAGTTATTTTATTCGTGTGTAAACAATTTGTGTAAGCATTTTGTAACCATGAATTATTAAGCTGATAGTCCAGTACTATTCCACTTGTCAGCACTTGGCTTCTTTGGAACTGTAATTATTATATTCTTCTTGAACTCTGTGGATATTTTGCCTGTCTTGTGTATCTTGCGCCTAGGGGCTTTTTATGGCAGACTCTCCCAAAGATCTCAGTAAATCTGAGGGAATGTCATCTACAACAGGGTTATTATTATTATTTATTTTCACTTTTGTCTTTCAGTTTTCTGCAAATTCTCATCTCTGAATGGTATCACTCAAACCTCATCTACATCATCTTTCCTTTCTGTAATACTGCCTTCGCATGTTTTCCATGTATAAACTTGCTCTAAATTCCTTCCATCTTTCTGTGTCCCCTTCTTTGCTTAGTACACTGAGGTGACAAGTCATAGGATGCCTTCTAATATTGAATCAGAACTCCTTTTGTTCAGCGTAGTGCAACAACTTGATTGCCATGAACTCAACACATTGTTGGTAGTTCCCTACAGAAATCTTGAGCCATGCCACCTTTATAGCAATCAATAGTTGCAAAGGTGTTACCAGTGCAAGATTTTGTGTGTAAACTGACCTCTCAGTTACGTTCCATAAATGTTAGGTGGGATTCATGTCAGGTTATTTGGGGGGCCAAATCACTCACTTCAGTTGCCAAGAATGTTCTTGAAACCAACTGCAAACAATTGTGACTCAGTGACATGACATAGGTGTGAACATGAGTTCTATAAATGGCTGTAAATGGTTTCCAAGTAGCCAAATACAGCCATTTCCAGGCAACGACCAGTTCAGTTGGACCAGAGGAACAAGTCCATTCCATGTAAATACAACTCACACCATTATGGAGCCACCACCAGCTTACACAGTGCATTGTACAACATAAGTCCACGGCTTCATGGGGTCTGTGTCACACTCAAAGCCTACCATCAGTTCTTACTAACTGAAACTGGGACTCTTCTGACCAAGCTATGGTTATCCAATCATCTAGGACCCAACAGATATGGTCACAAGCCCAGAAAAGTCACTGCAGGTGCTGTCGTGCTTTTAGCAAAGGCACTCGCGTTGGATGTCTGCTGCTATAGCTCATTAGCATCGAATTTTGCCACACTATCCTAACACATACATTCATCATACGTCCCGTGTTGATTTCTGCACTATTTCACATAGTCCTTGTGGTCTGTTACCACTGACAATTTTTACACATACACAGCTGCTCTCGATCGTTAAGCAAAAGCTGTCAGCCACTGGGTTGTCTGCAATGAGAGACAATGCCTGAAATGTGCTATTCTTGGCACACTTTTAACACTGCAGATCTTGGAATACTGAATTCCCTAACGATTTCCAAAATGGATTGTCCCATTCATCTAGCTCCGACAACCATCCCACGTTGAAAGTGCGTTAATTCCCATCATGCAGTGATAATCACGTTGGAAACCTTTTCACGAGTCACCTGAGTACTAATGACAGTTCCACCAATGCACTGCCCTTTATACCTTGTACACACAATACTATTAGCGTATGTATCTGCTTGCCAATTAAGCTGCTGACATTCATACAGCTGTTTCTCTGTTCCCAAAGGCTTTGTTTAAAATACATAGGCAGCATCTGTCTTTCTACATCTACACCTTCACACATACTCTGCAAGCCACCCTACAGTGCTTCGGGTAAGGTAGCCTGTACCACTATCTGTCATTTCCTTTCCTGTCCCACTCGCAAACAAGCAAGGGAAAAATGACTATGTATGCCTCTGTACGAATCCTAATTTCTCTTATTTTATCTTCGTACTATTTAAGCAAAATTGATGTTGGCAGTAGTAGAATCGTTCAGCAGTCAGCTTCAAATCACTGTTCTCTAAATTTTCCCAATAATGTTGCTTTAATAGAATATCGCCTCCCCTCCTGGGATTCCCATTAGAGGTTCCACAACATCTCCGTAATATTTGTGTGTTATTTGAACCTGCCAGTAACCAGTCTGTAAGCCCACCTCTGAACTGCTTGTCTTCCTTTAATCGAATGTGGTGCAGATCCCAAACACTCACGCAGTACTCAAGAATCAGTTACCTTAGTGACCTATATGCTTTCACCTCCACAGATGAATCACATTTTCTAAAATTCTCTCAATAAACAGAAGTTGACCATTCATCAGCCCCACTACAATCCTTATATGTTCATTCCATTTCATATCGCTTTGCAGCGTTATGCCTAGATATTTAATAAATGTGACTGTGTCAGGTAGGACACTAGTAGTACTATATTTGAACCTTGCAGGTTTGTTCTTTCCTAATCATCTGCGTTAACTTACCTTTTTCTACATGTAGAGCTAGCTTCACTTCATCACACCAACTAGAAAATTTGTCTAAGTCATCCTGAATCCTCCTACAGTCACTCAATGATGACACCTTCCTGCACATCACAGCATTGTCAGCAGACAGTCGCAGATTGCTGCCCATCCTGTCCTCATGAACATTTATGCATATAGAAGATAACAGTGGTACTAACGCACATTCCTTTGGCATTCCCGACAATGCCTATTTCCCCTGGTTAAGTTAGTTTGTACAGTTGCATTATTTCCAAGCCTTTCGTTTTTCCGTGTTGTATTAACACCATTGTTTTGGAATCAAAATGTTATTTTTTATGTAGTTGGGTTAGACCTATTTATCCATCTAGCTTCCTCATCTAGCTTCTGCACACATGATCATCTCACACACTCTCAGGGGCTGTAAATTCAATTCAGTATTCAGTAAAGAAGAAAAGGAAAGAAAGAAGTAGTAACAGACTATCGTGAAGATTCAGATAAATGTAATTCTATATATATGTAACATTCCTTTGTTGTCATCAGGAAAATGGGTTATGATAAATAAATAAATGGAGACTTTTTGTGAATTGTGTTTTCTTTGTCTCACAATGTACATAACCTAAGTTATTTGATTGAGATACAGGAGACATCTCAAATTGTGGTAAAATTTCACCATAAACAAAAAATAGCTGATGTTAACAGACAGCCTCATAATAATCTTATAATACAATTTTGTTATGCATAGATACAATAGAATCTAACACTTAACTACCCCTTTCGCAAATGATCATTTCACTCTATGAATCCTTCTACTAAACAGTAGCATTTCTCCCACAGAATTTGCTGTAGCCTCGTTTTTAAAATTTCTGACTTCATATTAAATATGTGTTTCCTTGTTGAATATCGTCGTCCCCATATACTGTGGAATCCATGCACAAAATTTCAACTGGTGTGTGGGTAGCATAAAATTACTTTTATTTCTTGTGTTATATGTATGGTTAAAATGATTCTCCTCGAATAAGTTTTGCCTGCTGTATAGGAAGATTACAATTTCATAAATGTAACAGTTAGGATTTGGAGTTTCCAAAATAATGGGCAATAAGACTCTGTTTGTTGTGCAGTACACATGTACTGGACAATTCTCTTTTGCAATTTCAGTATTCGAAATACACTACTTAAACTTTCCAAAAAATTATTCCATACCTAATGACAGATTCAAAATAACTATGATCAGCAATTTTCCGTGTTCTCAAGTCAATGGAATTTGCTAGTATTTGCATTTGAAAGTCCCAATTGCTTAGTTCATTTTTATAGGAAGTCAATATGTGTATTCCAGTTTAGGTTCTTGTCCACATTTAGTCCCAGGAAATTGACCCTGTCAACTTCTTTCATAAGTTGATTCTTATGTTGTATTTAAGTTCCACACATTTCGAATGTTTTGTTTTGAAATGTACCATATGGGTTTTTGCAATGTTCAGTTTCAATCCACTTAACTAAACCAGTTTTCTAAGGTATCCAGTGTGCTTACGATGGAGCTCAGAATTTTTTCTGCATCTTCATCTTCAATTAAAACAAAATAATCATCTATAAACAGAACTGAGGGGAACTTATATTTATGGGTAAGTCATTTACGTAGAATAAAAACAGGGCTTACCCCAAACAGAGCCTTGAGGCACACCTTGTGATATTATACTCCATTTACAACAATAATTCACTGTATCTGAGGTGAGAGTTACCCTTTGTTTTCTGTTGTTAGCCACTGTTTTCTGATGTTAGCCCTTGTCCTTAATCCTGTATTTGTCTAATTTGTATAACTGCAAGTCATAGTTCATGGGGTCAAATGCTTTTATGAGATCACAGAAGATGTGTGCAACCTTACTCCTCTGATCCAATGATTTGCCTATCTTTTCAATAATGTTATTCACTGCATCCAGGGTGTTTTTGCCTGGTTGAAATCCAAATTGGTTACTTATAATAATATCATTTTTAATATAAAGTTATTCATCTGATTTCGAGGTACCTCCTATAACACTTTTGACAGGACTGGAAGAATAGAAATAGGCTGATAGTTTCCTATGTCTTCCCTCAACCCGTTATTGAACAGAGGTCTGACTTCAGCATACTTCAAAACATCGTGAAAGCATCCCTGTTCAAAACACAGGTTGAATATTTTAGTTAGGGGAGGTGCTATTATGCCACAAGCTGTTTTAATCACTTTAATGGGTAACCCATCCCACCCAGCACAGTTTTTATTTTTTAATGATAACATTTTCCATGGTAAGACAGAGATTTAGGAACTAGGTTTTAAATTGTAAGACATTTCCATGGGCAGATGTGGACTCTGACCACAATCTATTGGTTATGAACTGTAGATAAAACCTGAAGAAACTGCACAAAGGTGGGAATTTAAGGAGATGGGACCTGGAAAAACTGACTAAACCAGAGGTTGTACAGAGTTTCAGGGAGAGCATAAGGGAACAATTGACAAGAATTGGGGAAAGGAATACAGTAGAAGAAGAATGGGTAGCTCTGAGGGATGAAGTAGTGAAGGCAGCACAGAATCAAGTAGGTAAAAAGACGAGAGCTAATATAAATCCTTGGGTAACAGAAGAAATATTCAATTTAATTGATGAAAGGATAAAATATAAAAATGCGGTAAATGAAGCAGGCGAAAAGGAATACAAACGTCTCAAAAATGATATCGACAGAAAGTACAAAATGGCCAAGCAGGGATGACTAGAGGACAAATGTAAGGATGTAGAGGTGCATATCACTAGGGGTAAGATAGATACTGCCTACAGGAAAATTAAAGAGACCTTTGGAGAAAAGAGAACCACTTGTATGAATATCAAGAGCTCAGGTGGAAACCCAGTTCTAAGCAAAGAAGGGAAAGCAGAAAGGTGGAAGGAGTATATAGAGGGTCTATACAAGGGCTATGTACTTGAGGACAATATTATGGAAATGGAAGAGGATGTAGATGAAGGTGAAATGGGAGATATGATACTGTGTGAAGAGTTTGACAGAGCACTGAAAGACCTGAGTTGAAACAAGGCCCCCGGAGTAGACAACATTCCATTAGAACTACTGACGGCCTTGGAAGAGCCAGTCCTGACAAAACTCTACCATCTGGTGAGCAAGATGTATGAGACAGGCGAAATACCCTCAGACTTCTAGAATAATATAATAATTCCAATCCCAAAGAAACCAAGTGTTGACAGATGTGAAAATTACCAAACTATCATCCCCCAGGCTGTGGCTAAGCCATGTCTCCGCAATATCCTTTCTTTCAGGAGTGCTAGTTCTGCAAGGTTCGCAGGAGAGCTTCTGTAAAGTTTGGAAGGTAGGAGCAGAGGTACTGGCAGAAGTAAAGCTGTGAGGACGGGGCGTGAGTCGTGCTTGGGTAGCTCAGTTGGTAGAGCACTTGCCCGCGAAAGGCAAAGGTCCCGAGTTCCGAGTCTCGGTCCAGAACACAGTTTTAATCTGCCAGGAAGTTTCATATCAGTTTAATAAGTCACGGCTGCAAAATACTAACACGAATTCTTTACAGATGAATGGAAGAACTGGTAGAAGCCGACCTCGGGGAACATCAGTTTGGATTCCATAGAATTGTTGGAAAACTTGAGGCAATACTGACCCTACGACTTATTTTAGAAGCTAGATTAAGAAAAGGCAAACCTACATTTCTAGCATTTGTAGACTTAGAGAAAGCTTTTGACAATGTTGACTGGAATACTCTCTTTCAAATCCTGAAGGTGGCAGGGGCAAAATACAGAGAGCGAAAGGCTGTTTACAATTTGTACAGAAACCAGATGGCAGTTATAAGAGTCGAGGGACATGAAAGGGAAGCAGTGGTTGGGAAGGGAGTGAGACAGGGTTGTAGCCTCTCCCCGATGTTATTCATTCTGTATATTTAGCAAGCAGTAAAGGAAACGAAAGAAAAATTCGGAGTAGGTATTAAAATAAAAACATTAAGGTTTGCCAATGACATTGTAATTCTGTCAGAGACACCAAAGGACTTGGAAGAGCAGTTGAATGGAATGGACAGTGTCTTGAAATGAGGATATAAGATGAACATCAACAAAAGCAAAACAAGGATAATGGAATGTAGTCGAATTAAGTTGGTTGATGCTGAGGGAATTAGATTAGGAAATGAGACACTTAAAGTAGTAAATGAGTTTTGCTATTTGGGCAGCAAAATAACTGATGATGGTCAAAGAAGAGAGGATATAAAATGTAGACTGTCAATGGCAAGGAAAGCGTTTCTGAAGAAGAGAAATTCGTTAACATCGAGTATAGATTTAAGTGTCATTTCTGAAAGTATTTGTATGGAGTGTAGCTATGTATGGAAGTGAAACATGGATGATAAATAGTTTGGACAAGAAGAGAATAGAAGCTTTCGAAATGTGGTGCTACAGAAGAATGCTGAAGATTAGATGGGTAGATCACATACCTAATGAGGAGGTATTGAATAGAATTGGGGAGAAGAGGAGTTTGTGGAACAACTTGACTAGAAGAAGGGACCGGTTGGTAGGACATGTTCTGAGGCATCAGGGGATCATAAATTTAGCATTGCAGAGCAATGTGGAGGGCAAAAATCGTAGAGGGGGACCAAGAGATGAATACACTAAGCAGATTCAGAAGGATGTAGGATGCAGTAAGTACTGGGAGATGAAGAAGCTTGCACAGGATAGAGTAGCATGGAGAGCTGCATTAAACCAGTCTCTGGACTGAAGACCATAACAACAACAACAACAACAACATTTTCCATGTCCTTTATTGTGCTTTTTCTTAAATCCATAAGATACTCAGCTTCTTGGAGGATTCCAAAGGGATTTACTTTACTCTGATACTCTGCTACATCAACATCTGACTTTGCCACATTTATGAGGAATTCATTTAAACACACTGATATTTGTGCCAGGTTTACAATAAAGCTATCATCTATTTTAATCCTAGATATTTCATTACTGCTAACTCTAACAGCTAACTTTGATTTGACAACAGACCACTGTTTTTGTTTTTCTTTTATGTTGTACCATGAACAGTAGCATGTTAATGTAACACGAGAAATAGTTCTTAGTAATGTGGACAGTTCCCTTTTTTGGATAGAGTCAAGTATTTCAGGTATTTCCTTTTCCACTGCTTTCTCATTCCTTGAGTATGAAGTGAGCACCTCACTGATGCCTCATGCTCATCCACAAATTTCTGCCTTGTTGCAGGGAAGGAGCCGCATTCAGCAAGTGCTTGATGTATAACCAGAGTGATGTGAGGGACTTCAGCAACAGGAGGGAACCTGTGAAGTGCCAGCATAGCTGGGAGTATGACAACACCTGGTTCTCACTGACAGCGACATCACAGATGAATTGGGTCTGTGACAACCAGCAGACTGTTAATACCATCTTGTTCTACTCACAGAATATTGGAGTGGCATTAGGCTTACTCTTTGGCTATGTAGGTGACATGTACGTAACTATTTTTCTCTTTCTCATTCCACTCATCATAAATACACACTACTCCATTTGACAATAGTAACATGTATATACGCTAACCCAACAAGAAATGCAGGGTATCCACAAATGTCTACCCTGAAAACAAAACAATATAAATATTTCTTCATTGAATACAATAAATGAAACATGTGTTATACCACAAATGCCTCTACTTATTAAGTTTTAAACCTTAGATAAACATTTAACCTATATAATACACTTCAACAATTAAGTCACTTCATGTGCACCCCTGGTAACATTCAAAATATCAAGCCAGTATTTAATCTCTTGCCCCACATTCTGCAACATGACTGGTGTGATTGTGCACATGGCATATCTGACATCAGGAACTACTGTTTTGAACAGAATATCTTTCACATTTCCTCGAAGAAAGAAATCTCAGTGGGTAATGCCAGGTGATGTCGGGTGCCACAGAAATGGGCCATCACTGCCAATCTACCTGTTAGGGAAGATCACATTAAGAAAAATGCAGACTTCTAGAGCCTGATGAATGGGAGTTCCATCTTGCTGAAAGATGATAGTATCTTCCATATCCTACAGCCGGGAATGGTGTAATTCACCAACATGCCTAGGTAAACATATCCACTTACCTTGCTTTCAAGGAAGAAAAATGGACCAGTCACAGATATACCCGCACCACACATTAACGTTTGGACTGTCCCAAATATATGATAAGAGTATTTTTCTGATACCCAGTTCTGGACATCATGGCAGTTAACTGAGTCACAAACATGAAATGAAATGTGAGCTCATTGGAGAAACACACCAGCTTCGAGAAATCATTGTCATTATTCAAACAGTTCAGCATGTCCACTGCAAATTGTTCATGTTTTGAGCAATCACCTGGTGGTAATGCCTGATCAGTTTGGACCTTGTACACATACAATTTAGGACGTTTACAAAACACTTTATGCACTGTACTCTTTGGCACTTGAAGCTCCCAGGATAACTTGTCTAATCGAATTCTGTGGCAACCTCATGAATGCGGATTGAACTGCCTGCACTGTCTCCTCTGAAACAGGTGGTCTGCAGCTGCTTGTCTGTTTCTGAATCAACCCCATTGCTAAAAAAGTATCCATCCATGTTCTGATTAACTTGACATCAGGTGCTTTCTTTCCATAATGAGCTTTCTTTCCATAATGAGAGACAAACTTTTGCTGCACAATACTCAGTGATCTGGTTTCTGGCAGCCACACAACAGAATAAGTTTTCTCCTGAGGAGGAAGCTATTTTTATAATATAGCACACACAGCACTCATTGTGGCCAAAGTCTTGAATGAGACACAGCTGTGCAACTTCATGGTGTCTCCAGTAGACATGTAACAAAAACAACCTCTACCATCACAAATATAACTAACATTTAATCTAGAAATCAGTGTGAACATTTATGGACACCCTGTACTATGCTAAAATATAATAGCGTGCCTAATTATAAATTAATACAATAGCTGAATTAATTTAAACTTTCAGTTAGCTCTCACATAATGTCCACTGTCATGATATCTATTTGTGTATAGTTGTTTACTATTTATTTTGTCCCCTTTCTATACCACAGTATTTACATAATATCTATTTCAGCAACATTTTGTAACAAACAATCTTCCTTATTTGTTTGTTTTAATTGTAGCCAGTGCTCATTCAGTCTAAATTGCAGGTAATGAAACATGTATAATTGTAAATTTTCTGCTGTCTCATAAATGTATATATTGTAACAAATCTGAGAGACAAAGTCTTTGCATTGTTTCATCCATAATATGGCCATCTTTGTGAACAGTTTCCCATGTAGCAAAAACAGTTTGGTATCTATGCGGTGCTCTAAACTGTAGGCACACACACACACACACTGCTTGTGTCTTTGTATGTGCGGATGGATATGTGTGTGTGCGCGAGTGTATACCTGTCCTTTTTTCCCCCTAAGGTAAGTCTTTCCGCTCCCGGGATTGGGATGACTCCTTACCCTCTCCCTTAAAACCCACATCCTTTTGTCTTTCCCTCTCCTTCCCTCTTTCCTGACGAAGCAACCGTTGGTTGCGAAAGCAGAATTTTGTGTGTATGTATGTGTCTGTTTGTGTTTCTATCGACCTCCCAGCGCTTTTGTATGGTAAGTCACATCATCTTTGTTTTTAAATTTATTTTTCCCGCGTGGAATGTTTCCCTCTGTTATATATATAAACAAAGATGATGTGACTTACCAAATGAAAGTGCTGGCAGGTCGACAGACACACAAACAAACACAAACATACACACAAAATTCAAGCTTTCGCAACAAACTGTTGCCTCATCAGGAAAGAGGAAAGGAGAGGGAAAGACGAAAGGATGTGGGTTTTAAGGGAGAGGGTAAGGAGTCATTCCAATCCCGGGAGCGGAAAGACTTACCTTAGGGGGAAAAAAGGACAGGTATACACTCGCACACACACACACATATCCATCTGCATATACACAGACACAAGCAGATATATATATATATATATATATATATTAAAAACAAAGATTCCATGACTTACCAAACGGGAAAGCGCTGGTAGATAGGCACAATAAAAAAAAACACACAAAATTTAAAGCTTTCGCAAAGGCAAAGAATTTGGGCAGAGATGTCGGTCGAGGCGGAAGTGCAGAGGCAAAGATGTTGTTGAATGACAGGCGAGGTATGAGTGGCGGCAACTTGAAATTAGCGGAGATTGAGGCCTGGTGGATAAAGGGAAGAGAGGATATATTGAAGGGCAAGTTCCCATCTCCGGAGTTCGGATAGGTTGGTGTTAGTGGGAAGTATCCAGATAACCCGGACAGTGTAACACTGTGCCAAGATGTGTTGGCCGTGCACCAAGGCATGTTTAGCCACAGGGTGATCCTCATTACCAACAAACAGTGTCTGCCTGTGTCCATTCATGTGAATGGACAGTTTGTTGCAGGTCATTCCCACATAGAAAGCATCACAGTGTAGGCAGGTCAGTTGGTAGATCACGTGGGTGCTTTCACACGTGGCTCTGCCTTTGATCGTATACACCTTCCGGGTTACAAGACTGGAGTAGGTGGTGGTGGGAGGGTGCATGGGACAGGTTTTACACCAGGGGCGGTTACAGGGGTAGGAGCCAGAGGGTAGGGAAGGTGGTTCGGGGATTTCATAGGGATGAACCAAGAGGTTACGAAGGTTGGGTGGACGGTGGAAAGACACTCTTGGTGGAGTGGGGAGGATTTCATGAAGGATGGATCTCATTTTGGGGCAGGATTTGAGGAAGTCGTATCCCTGCTGGAGAGCCACATTCAGAGTCTGATCCAGTCCCGGGAAGTATCCTGTCACAAGTGGGGCACTTTTGGGGTTCTTCTGTGAGAGGTTCTGGGTTTGAGGGGATGAGTAAGTGGCTCTGGTTATTTTCTTCTCCAGCTTCACACATCCGTCCAATTCAAACCCACCAACAAGCAAAAGTACCTCCATTTTGACAGCTGTCACCAATTCCATATCAAACGGTCCCTTCCCTACAGCCTAGGCCTTCGTGGCAAACGTATCTGCTCCAGTCCTGAATCCCTGAACCATTACACCAACAACCTGAAAACAGCTTTCGCATCCCACTACTACCCTCCCGACCTGGTACAGAAGCAAATAACCAGAGCCACTGACATATTTCAAGGTCAGAAAAGCACTATTGTGAGTGCGGAAGTGTTTCCGTCAAGTGAACATGTTCTTAATTAAGTCTAGCCATGTGGTTTTGTCTGCCTCACATGCTGCTGTAGTTTGCTTACTAGCTTCAGAAATCAGTTTCAATATAGGACTTTTAGCCTACTTTAATAGTGTAGTTTTACATTGTAAGCACCACAGAAAATTTTGCATTTCACATAAACAGCCTTGTACAGGAGTTTAAATGTTGCCTGTTCTGCTGAAATCATGCAGTTAGTATCAGACTTTTTAGTGTGACTGGTATTAACTGGAGCAAGTGAGTTTAAAGCTATTGTTTTATGGCTGCAGCCCCACAACACTGCACTTCTGACCTGTGGTCATCTGGAAAATTTTGATTCATTCGACTTTTCCTACCCTCTCTGACTTTACTGTCAGGTTCTTATTCTCCATACTATATCATTACCAACATGTTCCAGAAAACTGTGTGCAAAAGTGCAATTTTTCAGAGGGTCATATCTCAGGTTCTATTGATCACAGAAATAATAGATCAGGTGTTTTCATAGCCCTTGGCCTAGCAGCCATTTGTATGACTATTGGAACAGTGGCTATAGTGCAGCTATCCTATAGCACAAGATCAATGTTAAAACATTTCACACTTCCTCCAGCCAACGTACTTTTGCAAATCAGTTGCCCTTTAGCATTACGTGTGGCATAGGGTGGGCCTTAGGCGGCTTATAATAATTTCTATTCGTGGCAGGTCATCAAAATTTTTACCATATATTCCTAAGATAGTATTCTCAAGGAATATCAAAACCTTTTTTTATATCATTATCCCTTACCGAGGAGAAGAGGTTCAAAGTTACTGTACTTATGTAATATCCAGTTTGGAGCATAAATGTCATTTTCACTGACGCAATGAATACGTGGCAAGAGTTTAAGGGTCATCGCAAGGGTGCAGATGCCACCAAACATGATGTTTTTGATCAGTATTTTTTCACTAATAAAACTTCATGACGTGCAGTCTCTGTATAATGGGCACTTCTCACCTCTACAGATATGCCCAGAGTAGTACAGTAGATTCAAAAAATAGGCTAAAGAAGGTCTTAACATGCCTAAAAAGAACTTAAAATGACTGCCAAAATTATTTAAAACTGGAAAGACAGAAAATTCATTAAAATATTTCTAATAACTTTTTTACTCTTTTACAATGCAAATCATAAGCTGGGCATTTTCGATGAATTGTGATCAATGAGCAAATTATTAAGAAAAAATGTAAAGCAAACAATTTTGGGTTAACCTTATATTCTGCATACTTAATTACTTTTAATATGTGTCAAAGTATGTAAATGTGTGGATCTATATAAATAAACTGTCAGAACATCACTGACCTACAGAATTCATTTTATGTAAGTAGCATACACTGCTGTAGCAGGGAAAGATGGGAACCAGCGGAAAAATTTCCTGCCTGAGCACAAAAAAGGTGAATATTTTCCTCTTAAAAAGACTCTGACAGAAAACTGGGAAACCAACTGCCTCAGACACTTCACACTAAAAATTTTGGCATATGAACATATTTGCGCTTTTTGTGCTGAATGACAATAGCAGAGAGAGATGGGGACACCGAAAGAGAGAGGAGACAATGCCAGTTGGAGAGAAAGAGGGATGAGACATTGATGGTGGGAGAGAAAATGTGGCAAGGAAAGAGAAAGAGAGACTGATAAAGACAGTAACAGTGGGTGTTAAAGAGAGGAGATAACACTGGTCAGTAAGAGACAGTGGCAGTAAGAGAGAAAGAGAGATGGGTTGAGATAGATGTAGTTGGAGAAAAAGAGAGATGAGACAGTGGAAATGAAAAATACAGTTAAGTGAGGTCCACACATAGGCTTGGGGTGGGGGGGGGGGTCTACACCCTCTCAGACTGGTGACCTTTAACAAGCAGGTGTAGGGGAAGGTACATACTGTACCAAAATTTTAAGCATGAGGTTGTATGGGGAAAAGTAAGTTGAAGCCCCCTCTCTCTCTCTTCTCCCTCTCTGTCTGTCTCCCCCCCCCCCCCCTCCGAACTTTTGAGCTGTCGAGATATGGTGGAGACAGAAGTAGTTGGGAAGAAAGACAAAAAGAGGCAGTGAAAGAGAGAGAGGAGACTTTGGCAATGGGATATGTTGTAAATTAGTGGGAGAAAAAGGAGACAATTGGAGAGAGACATGTTTATATAGACAGTGTCAGTGAGAGCGAGATGGGACTACAAAGGCTTATCTTAAATACAAAGAGAGATGGGGTAAAAGGACTCAGAATGTTCCATGTCAAAGAGGCGCAAAATGTTTGCATGCCAAAATTTTTTGTGAGGAAGGCAGAATGAGGATTGTGGCAGCTGGTTCCCAACTTTGCTGTGAGAGTCTTTTAAAGAGGAATATACTTGTCTCTTTTGTTCTAACAAGAGCATTTTTCTGCTGGTACAGAGGTAAGTCCAAATCCTCCGACGGCCAGTCTAAACCTGCTTTCCAACATACTCTATCTGAATAAAATTATCTGGACACCTCCACATAATATGGAATTGATGACTAGATGTCACGAGAGGTGGGCCTCCAGCATAAAGGACGGCTAGCTGTATTGTGTTGTCAGTAGAGAAACAGTAACAGCAGATGAGTCTGTAAGGGGAGGGCTCAGTGAGTTCGATCATGGTCCAGTCAATGAATGACATCTGTAACAAATCCATCAGGGACATTTCAGTCCTTCTAAGCTACCAAAGTCAACTGTAAAGTGGAAATGCGAAGGAACATACACAGCTAAACCAACACCAGGCAGACCTGTACTGAGGGACAAGGACCATTGAGCACTACGAAAGGTGGTTGTAATAAAATCGCATGAAATCAGCAGAAGGAATAATTCACGAGTTCCGAAGTGTAGCAGCTGTCCGGCTAGCACAATGACTGTGCATAGGGAGTTAAAAAGAATGGGGTACAATGGTCAGGCAGGTCCTAATAATCCATACATTCCTGTAGTCAATATTAAGCGAAACTTGAGGTGGTGTAAAGAGGTGTGGCACTGAGCAGTGGATGACCGGAAGCAAGTGATTTGGAGTGATGAATCATACTATATACTGTGGCATTCTGATGCAAATGTTTGGATATGGCAAATGTATGAAGAACGTTAACTGCCAACCGTAACGCACGAAAGAGGCGGTGTTACAGTGAGGTGGTGCCTTTTATGGAATGAGTGTGGTCTCCTTGTTGTGCTGAAGAAACCACTAGATTCAGATGGATATGAACAGATTTTACACCATTGTGCATTTCCTACAGTTAAGGAACAGTTTACAGTTGATGGACCCTGTCATAAAACATCATCTGTAAGGCAATGGTTATGCACAATAACATTCCTGAAATAGACTGGTCTACACAGTGTCCTGATTTGAACCCAGTGGAACACCTTTGTGATGAGTTTTCAAGCTGATAAAGAGCCTTGATTTGACAATGGGCTGTGTGACAATTAATAATAAAGCAGTGAAAGTGACTGAACAAACCTCCCTCCATTCTGATCTTCATGTATTTGTTGGTTGGTAAGTTCTCTTTCAGTGGATGTCATACAGGTCCAATTGGACATAGCAATGCTTGGATTACTTTTGCTGTGATGTGATGTATATCTGCATTTGTGGCTTGTCTTGGGTGTTTTAGGCTCTAGACCCCCAGCATCCAACATTACTTCCTTCTCTGGTTTTGGCTCTTGAGGACGAATGGCTTGCAATTCCTCCACAGATGTTCAGACACCTCACAGAATGTGTTCACAGCAGAGTTAAGTCGTTATAAAGGCAAAGCATTGACACAAGACAAATAACATACATTACTAATAGTCATCAGTCTCAAACACCATACTGCCTGGTGTGTCTTCATATATAACCATAGCCATTCTAGTAACCCTTTAGTACTACTGAGTTACTTATACATTAACTCTAAAAAAACATAACTGACAAGATCGACAAATTCTGCCTTGCGTATTTCACAGCAGTAGCAGTTTGTTAACTTTAAAATCACGACTACTTTAACAACATATTTTTGCATTCTGTAGCACCTTTCAGCCAGCCGGAGAGGCCGAGCCGTTCTAGGCGCTACAGTCTGGAACCGCGCGACCGCTGTGGTCGCAGGTTCGAATCCTACCTCGGGCATGGATGTGTGTGGTGTCCTTAGGTTAGTTACGTTTCAGCAGTTCTAAGTTCTAGGGGACTGATGACCTCAGAAGTTAAATCATGTTGCTACTCGTGGTGCACCCTTTTCATCCTCACCTTCTGTTCTTAATCATCAGTGCCTAGGAAGGCTTTGGCAACAACGTGCGGGCAACGTTCGCCAGCTAGGTGCATTGCCAGCTGTAGTTCTTGAGAAAATTAATGAAAATTCTGCAAGTATTGTGACCAGTGCAGATGGACACACCGCTACCTACTCTGCCATGACAAAATAAAAGTGTAAATGTAGGTTTGATTA
Source organism: Schistocerca piceifrons (assembly GCF_021461385.2). Classification (NCBI taxonomy): domain Eukaryota; kingdom Metazoa; phylum Arthropoda; class Insecta; order Orthoptera; family Acrididae; genus Schistocerca; species Schistocerca piceifrons. The sequence goes on along the minus strand of NC_060140.1, from coordinate 943,169,839 downwards.
AGTGGGCTGTGAATTATGGTTGGTTTCAGTTCTTCTTCAGTCTTCTTAAAAAGGTTTTGGCAAATGGATGATAACTACACAACTGTGTTCACTAAGACTCTCATTCTCTGTTCAGCGTCATGAGTAAACCTTATACAACTATTTTTATCCGACACTGTTTGGTCCATCAACATATAAATAGGATATTTTCTTCATAAATTATAATCATATGATTAATGATTGTATCTACCAGTTGTACACTGCGGAAAAAAAAATATTGCACTACCAAGAAGTTTTGTGACATAAACAAAAAGTAGTAGGCGTGTTTCACACGTCTGTTAAAATTTTATGACAGTCGCATAAGAATGGCACTAGTAGTATGAGGACGCAAATCCAAGTTCACTTTAAATATGTGCTGCAATCGTAGTGATCACTATTTACCTTTGAGACTCTGAGATTGAACGTGGTGAGTTGATGTTTGACAATAATGCCTTCAAGACGATGAAGACGCCATTATCAACAGTCCACTGAGTTTGAACAAGGTCGTGTAATACGGTTACAGGAAGCTGCGGTATTGGAGAAAGACTTGGCAGGAATGTAGCCACTGTACATTACTGCTAGCAGCAGTGGTCACGAGAACGTACACTTGTAAGATGACGGGGCTCCAGATGGCCACGTGGCACTGCCGAGAAGGAAGACCAGTGTTTTCAGTGCATGGCTCTGGCACACCGTACTACATCTGCAGCAGCAGCTGGCACCACAGTGATACAATTAACTGTTACAAATTGGACTCAGATGCTATGCAGCATGCATTGCGTTGATCCCAAACCACTGCCATCTGCAACTTCAGTGGTGTCAAGTGAGAGCTCGTTGAAAAGAAGGGTGGAGGTCTGTTGTGTTTTTGATGACAGCTGGTTCTGCCTTCGTGCCAGTGGGGCCAGTGTGTTGGACACAAGGAGACCAGTAGAGGCCTGCAACCAACCTGCCTGCATGAAAGACACACTGGACCTATAGCCGATGTCAAAGTCTAGAGGGCGATTTCGTATGACAGCAGGAGCACTCTCGTGGTTATCCCACACACCCTGACTTCTAATTTGTATGTCCATCTGGTGATTTATTGTGCCCCCATTCATGAACAGCATTCCACAGGGTGTTTTCCAACAGGATAATGCTCGCCCACAAACCACTGCTGTAACCCAATATGCTCTACAGAGTGTTGACATGTTGCCTTCCCCTACTTGATCACCAGATCTGTCTCCAGTAAAGCACATGTGAGACATCATCCGTCAACCACAAACAGCAGTAACCATCCCTGCACAGACCAACTGAATGCTGAATGTAACAGGCCTGGAACTCCATCCCACAAACTTACATCTGGCACCTGTACAACACAATTCATGCACATTTGCATTCAAGAGTCTGTTGATTACACCACTGATTAATGTATCAGCATTTCACATTTGGAACGGCTTATCTCCCACTTACATTAACTTGTGATCCTGCAGTGTTAATCAGTTAAATGTGTCCAGGGCCTCGCTGCGATGGAGCACTTCCTTTCACGCCGATCACCTGCCACCCTACCTAAAACCTCTTTCCTCATTACCTTAGCCAGCCTTATCCTGTCCCACAACTTCTTCACTTTCGAAGGCCAGACATACCAACAATTAAAGGGAACAGCCATGGGTACCAGGATGGCCCCCTCGTACGCCAACCTATTCATGGGTCGCTTAGAGGAAGCCTTCTTGGTTACCCAGGCCTGCCAACCCAAAGTTTGGTACAGATTTATTGATGACATTTTCATGATCTGGACTCACAGTGAAGAAGAACTCCAGAATTTCCTCTCCAACCTCAACTCCTTTGGTTCCATCAGATTCACCTGGTCCTACTCTAAATCCCATGCCACTTTCCTTGACGTTGACCTCCACCTGTCCAATGGCCAGCTTCACACGTCCGTCCACATCAAACCCACCAACAAGCAACACTACCTCCATTATGACAACTGCCACCCATTCCACATCAAACGGTCCATTCCCTACAGCCTAGGTCTTCGTGGCAAACGAATCTGCTCCAGTCCGGAATCCTTGAACCATTACACCAACAACCTGAAAACAGCTTTCGCATCCCGTAACTACCCTCCCGACCTGGTACAGAAGCAAATAACCAGAGCCACTTCCTCATCTCCTCAAACCCGGAACCTCCCAAGGAAGAACCCCAAAAGTGCCCCACTTGTGACAGGATACTTTCCGGGACTGGATCAGATTCTGAATGTGGCTCTCCAGCAGGGATACGACTTCCTCAAATCCTGCCCCAAAATGAGATCCATCCTTCATGAAATCCTCCCCACTCCACCTAGAGTGTCTTTCCGCCGTCCACCTAACCTTCGTAACCTCTTAGTTCATCCCTATGAAATCCCCAAACCACCTTCCCTACCCTCTGGCTCCTACCCTTGTAACCGCCCCCGGTGTAAAACCTGTCCCATGCACCCTCCCACCACCACCTACTCCAGTCCTGTAACCCGGAAGGTGTACACGATCAAAGGCAGAGCCACGTGTGAAAGCACCCACGTGATTTACCAACTGACCTGCCTACACTGTGAAGCCTTCTATGTGGGAATGACCAGCAACAAACTGTCCATTCGCATGAATGGACACAGGCAGACAGTGTTTGTTGGTAATGAGGATCACCATGTGGCTAAACATGCCTTGGTGCACGGCCAGCACATCTTGGCACAGTGTTACACCGTCCGGGTTATCTGGATACTTCCCACTAACACCAACCTGTCAGAACTCCGGAGATGGGAACTTGGCCTTCAGCATATCCTCTTTTCTCGCTATCCGCCAGGCCTCAATCTCCGCTAATTTCTAATTTCAATTTGCCGCCGCTCATACCTCACCTGTCTTTCAACAACAACTTTGCCTCTGTACTTCCGCCTCGACTGACATCTCTGCCCAAACTCTTTGCCTTTACAAATGTCTGCTTGTGTCTGTGTATATGCGGATGGATATGTGTGTGTGTGTGCGAGTGTATACCTGTCCTTTTTTCCCCCTAAGGTAAGTCTTTCCGCTCCCGGGATTGGAATGACTCCTTACCCTCTCCCTTAAAACCCACATCCTTTCGTCTTTCCCTCTCCTTCCCTCTTTCCTGACGAAGCAACCGTTGGTTGCGAAAGCTAGAATTTTGTGTGTATGTTTGTGTTTGTTTGTGTGTCTATCGACCTGCCAGCGCTTTTGTTTGGTAAGTCTCATCATCTTTCTTTTTAGATACAAGTTAAATGTGTTATGTAGACAAATATATTTCCAAAATTTCATTGCTCCTCATTAATTATATTTTTGGTGTTGTGGTTTTTTCTGTCTTTGTGTTGTCTAACGCTTACACAGGTGGTTCAGATGACTCTTGCCGATGACAGGTACGGCCGACGCCCCCAGCAGTTGCTGTACCTGTCAGCCCACGTGGTCAGCAGGCTGCTGGTCATGCTCGCTCCGCACGTGCTGCCGCTCTTCATCCTGGCAGAGTCACTCGTCTCTGGTGCGGCCGGCCCAATGGAGGAGTCTTTATTGGCTGTCGGTGAGTGCCAAAGCATCACACATTTGTTAATGGTGCACTTCCAGGCATTCAGATGAGTTACTGTTACCCAAATATTGCTCTAAAAATGGAAACAACTACTCTGATGATCATCTGGATGCACAACAATGATAAATCTCAGAAAATCTGAGATATCACATCACACATTTAACTTCACAGGAATTTCAGCAATGTCGTTATTGTTATGATCCAAAGACTGGTTTGATGTAGCTCTCCATGCAAGTCCATCCTATGCAGGCGTCCTTATGTCTGCACAACTTCTGCTTCCTACACCCATTTGAACCTGTTTACTGTAATAAGTCCTTTCTCTCTCTCTTCAATTTTGTTCTGCACTTTCTTCCATTACCAAACTAATGATTCCTTGATGTCTCAGGATCTGTCCTATAACCTGGTCCCTTTTTTTAATCAAATTGTGCCATAAAATACTTTCTACCTATTTTGATTCAGTACCACTTCATCAGGTGTTATATCTATCCATGTAATCTTCAATATGCCTCTGTATCCCCACATTTCACAAGCTTTCATTTTCTTCCCCTTCAAACTACTCCTCGTCCACTGTTTGCATCATCGTAGGATACTCTCCAGGCAAAGATCTTCAGAAAAAATCCTCAACATTTAAATTTATATTCGACAACAGATCAGTACCCTGGTACGTATTTATTTCATTTCTATTAGTCCACTCATCCATCCTCCTCTTTCTACCCGCCTCCACTATCCCTTCCCCTGTCCATTCCCTCCTTCCCCTTCTCTCTGTCCACCTCCTTCATCCACCACTCTCCATCCAACTCCTGCCTCTCTCTCTGTCCATCTCTTCCTCCTCTCCCTCTCTCTGTCCATCTCATCCCCTTTCATTCATATGTCCATTTCCTCCCCCCCCCCCCTGCCTTCTCCTCCTCTTTCTTTCTATGTTCAGCACCTCCTCCCCAACTCTGTCCATCTACTCCTTCCCTCAAATCTTCTGAACTATGGGTCTTACAATGATACAATTTTGTATATACTTTCAGAGACACATGTTGATACTGTCTGCTAAATGTGTTGTGAATAGAGTTAGTGGTAAAGAAGTAATAAATATAAATGTATTGAGATGTGGTAATTACTGGTATGGCGGGTGTTATACTTATAACACAGAAAACACCATTTACTTTCACTACGTAATATTTTATTGGCACACGATAAATCAAAACACAAAGAAATAGTTTTCGACAATCATGGTAACAGTCATAACGAATGTCTCACACCAACTGGTCAACAACCAAAGTAAAGTAAAACGAAGTACAAAAAAGGCAAAGATCTTAATATTTTCTGGCAGTTCTGCCACAGAGCCCCCCCCCCCCCCCCCCACCCAGGAAGCACGGAGCGCATATGACGAGGAGTGATGAGGAGTAAGTGATAAAGGGAAGGTAAACATTTAAGGCATGACATAATCTTGAAGTCTGAGAGGTGGCCGTACGGTGCGGCCAGCATGGGTGATAGCAATAGGGGTAGGAGGATTCGGGGAAGATGAAGGCGAAGGGGTGGTTACTCTTATAAATAAAACATTATTGGAGTCTACATAGGCTGAAATGTCATTTTGTGAAGTACCAGGAGCCACATTGAAGCACTGTAATAGCTTAATGTCTTTCTGGTCAGATGGCACAGAATTGTTTTGAATTTCAAATAAAAAAAGAAAAGTGTCCACAAGTTATATTTTTATAGAGTCCACATCATAGTCACTCAAGTTCACTTGAAACACTAGTTCATTACTGCTGGCACTCGGAGGCGTGAAGTACAGAAGAGGGGGGCCTTGACTTACAGAGAGTGTTTGATTAGCTTGTGGAGAAGGGTTAGGACAGGCCTCTGAAGTTTCTTGCAAAACAGATTCATTATCGTGTGTGTCTGTGTCGTTAAGGATCCATGCTGGTTTCAATCGCTCAATGGACACGACAGATGGTTTGTTCTTAAGGAGGATCGTATAAGTATTTTCAGAGCGTGACAGGAGCCGGTATGGGCCAGTGTAGGGTGGAGCAAGGGGTGGACGCACGGTGTCTTCTCTAAGCATCACATAGTTACAAGAACTGAGGTGTGGGTGAATGAAAACCGGAGGGGTAGCATGCGATCGAGGTTGCGGAAAACGTAACTTGGTGATATGCTGTCGAACCTGTCGTACCAACTTGGGAAGTTGATCTTCGGGAAGTAGAGGAGGATCATCAAGAAAATCCGCCGGAAGTGCGAGGTTTTCTCCGTATACTATCTCAGCAACTGACGCTTTAAGGTCTTCTTTGAAAACCGTCCTCAACCCTAAAAGGGCCCAGGGGAGTGCCTCAGTCCAAGAGGAAGAATGACACATGAGAGCGACCTTCAGGGTACGGTGCCATCATTCTATTAGGCTGTTAGATTGCGGGTGATAGGCTGTAGTTCTGAATTTGTTGATACCACACAGTTGACAGAGGCGATTAAACAGATTAGATTCAAATTGTCTCCCCTGGTCTGTGGTAAGTGAAGTAGGGCAACCAAAATGAGAAAGCCAATGGTGGACAAAAGCATTAGCTACAGTGTCGGCCATAATGTCCGCGATGGGGATAGCGTCGGCCCAATGTGTGGTATGATCTGTCGTGGTCAGTAAGTAACGGAAATTGTTATATATCGGTAACGGACCGACTATGTCCAAGTGGACATGACGGAATCTACCTGAGGGCACAGTAAATTTGCCTAATTGGGGCTTAGTATGTTTGTGTATTTTGGCTCTCTGTCAACGTATACATGCTCTCGCCCACCGATTACAATCTCTTTTTACATTAGGCCTAACGTATCTCTCCGTAATGAGGCGTGTACTCGTGCGAATGCTCGGGTGAGCGAGATTGTGGATTGTGTCGAAAACGTCTTTCCTAAGAGCTTTAGGGACTATAGGACGAGGATGACCTGTTTTAATGTCACAATACAAAGAGCAATCATCATTAGGGAAGGGAAGTAGAGTAATTTGTAAGGAAGTATCAGAGTCAGAGACAAGGTGCTGTATCTCTGGGTCAGATAGCTGGAGCTCGTGTAAGCGGTGAGGATCAATAGCTGTCTTCAGGGAGGACAGGCGTGACAGGTAGTCTGCTGCAACATTGTCATTACCCCTGATATATTGAAAGTCTGAAACATATTGTAATACTAAATCCATATGGCACAACCTTCTGGGTAGTACATCTAATGCTGGTTTGCGGAGAGCCTCGACAAGGGGCTTGTGATCTGTGTAAACTGTCACAAGTCGGGCTCAATGTCTGTACAAAAGTACTTTACAGCCCCATAAATGGCGTAAAGTTCATGATCAAATGCGGACCACTTTCTTTGCGTTTCGGTGAGCTTTTTTGAAAAGAAATGCAGGGGTGTAGTACCTGTTGGTAGGGTCTGTTGCAAAACTGCGCCAATGGCCTTATCGCTAACGTCTGTGGTTATTGTCAGGGAGGCATCAGGGTGAGGGTGAGACAGGGTAGTAGCGTTCACTAAGGCGTACTTAAGCGAGTCGAAGGCTCACTGCATGGTCTGATCCCATTCTATGTGTCTGTCGCCTGTGGTATTCTTTCCCTTTAAGGCTTCAGTGAGAGGGGCTTGAAGAGATGCCGCATGTGGAATGTGGAGTCTAAAAAAATTTACCATTCCGAGGTATCTACGTAACTCTTTATAGGTTTGAGGGAGAGGAAGGTCAAGTATTTGTTGTGCTCTATCTGAGGTGGGACGAATGCCCTCATTATTGACCAAATGTCCCAGGAAAATAACCTCCGGCTTCTCCAGTTGGGATTTGTCACGATTAATCTCAACTCCGTGTTGTGCCAATCTATCAAAAACCTGTTGGAGGTGTTGTTTGTGTTCCTCTGCACTTGTGGAGAAAATAATAATGTTGTCTAGGTAGGCATAGCAAAAATTAAGGCCACGTAGAATGGTGTCAATGAATCTTTGCCAGGTCTGAGCGGCATTCTTCAATCCATAAGGCATAAACAAATATTCATATAGTCCAAATGGGGTGATGATAGCGGTTTTGGGGATATCTTCTGGGTGCATCGGAATCTGATGGTATGCCTTTTTGCAGTCTAACACAGAGAAAAAGTTGGCACCGAACATGGATTGTGAAAAGTCATGTAGGTGTGGGACAGGGTAGTTATCAAGTATTGTTCTGGCGTTCAAATGCCTATAGTCTCCACAGAGTCGAAAGGAATTGTCCTTTTTGGGAACGACATGTATTGGGGAAGACCACGCACTGTCCAAGGGGCAGACTATACCCAAGCGTAAAAGTTCATTAATACATTCTTTGGCAGTGATCAGTTTTTTTGCATTGAGGCGACGGGGGCGAGAATGGACAGGCGGTCCCTCAGTTGTGTTAAGCTGGTGACAGACGCCCGTAGTAATGGCCATGATTTTGTGAAAAGGTGTGGCTGAAATAAGTGGAGGGACGCAGGAAGGCGTGACGTTATCGTCGGTGCGCGGTAAGTATGAAGACCCGCCTTAACAGCTGTCGCCTCTGTGTTTTGATGAGAGGCGGATGGTGAAGTGCAGGGAGGGTGGTTGCTGGGCGGGTTGCCGTCTTCGCTGTCTGGGTCGTGGCATGCGCTGCTGTGGCTGCGTATAAACAGTGGTGCGGTATGCAGGTCCCATGTAGTTTTGTGCGTGTTATTACTTTTAATCTTGATCTCCTCTCTAAACCCACGCAATTCATCAGTCAGGGCATCACAACGCACTATGACTCCGTTGCGCAACGGTAGCGCTTCTGACTCCAGATCAGAAGGTTGCGTGCTCAGATCATGTCGAGGTCACCAGAATGGTGGGTGTTATACTTATAACACAGAAAACACCATTTTCTTTCACTACGTAATATTTTATTGGCACACGATAAATCAAAACACAAAGAAATAGTTTTCGACAATCATGGTAACAGTCATGACGAATGTCTCACACCAACTGGTCAACAACCAAAGTAAAGTAAAATGAAGTACAAAAAAGGCAAAGATATTAATGAAAGTTCCTGGCAGATTAAAACTGTGTGCCCGACCGAGACTCAAACTCAGGACCTTTGCCTTTCGCGGGCAAGTGCTCTACCAACTGAGCTACCGAAGCACGATTCACTCCCGGTACTCACAGCTTTACTTCTGCCAGTACCTCATCTCCTACCTTCCAAACTTTACAGAAGCTCTCCTGCGAACCTTGCAGAACTAGCACTCCTGAAAGAAAGGATATCCCCCAGGCTGTGGCTAAGCCATGTCTCCGCAATATTCTTTCTTTCAGGAGTGCTAGTTCTGCAAGGTTCGCAGGAGAGCTTCTGTAAAGTTTGGAAGGTAGGAGACGAGGTACTGGCGTTTCATATCAGCGCACACTCCGCTGCAGAGTGAAAATCTCATTCTGGAAAGATATTAATATTTTCTGGCAGTTCTGCCACACTGGTATTAAGGAAAACACGGAAGGGAGGACCTACCACTGTAACTTTATTTTCATGCAACCTCTTTGTTTAACAATATATAATCATAAATTTGTTTTTTTTTACAATTGACACATTTGTGAAATGAATAAGCTTTTACAAGAGAAATCAAAACAAGAACAACATGATAATAATTACAGGGGGCCAGACCCGCAGCCCCTATGAAGGCTGTGGCTCAGAAAGTCAGTATTAAAATCTCCACACATTATCACTGTTTTCCCAGTTGTCTTGAGTTTGCCTAAAGCAAGGTCCAGTTTTTTGAAAAAAAATACTTATTTTGTTAACAGATCTATAGACACACAAACTAATAAGTTTTTTCAGACATTAACTCAACAGCTCAGATTTCAAAGACTGTTTCACACCCTAGTTTGCAAAAAGAGACTCTACTCTTATAATCTACATTTTCTTTTACATATATGCAAGTTCCCCCATGTTTCGATTCCATTTTACAAAAGCAGTTTGCAAAATTAAAATGCAATATTAACGATTTAACAATTCAAAATTTTAGGGAAAGGTTGCAACACTTAGACTTGGTTGAGGTGTACAGGGAACATGATGCTAATTTAAAATTTAACCTATTTCATGATACCTTTGCGAATATATTTGAAAACAGTTCCCCTAAGAAAACAGTGAACTATGCTAATTTAAAATTTAACTTATTTCATGATGTTGTTGTTGTTGTCTTCAGTCCTGAGACTGGTTTGATGCAGCTCTCCATGCTACTCTATCCTGTGCAAGCTTCTTCATCTCCCAGTATCTACTGCAACCTACATCCTTCTGAATCTGCTTAGTGTATTCATCTCTTGGTCTCCCTCTACGATTTTTACCCTCCACGCTGCCCTCCAATGCTAAACTTGTGATCCCTTCATGCCTCAGAACATGTCCTACCAACCGGTCCCTTCTTCTTGTCAAGTTGTGCCACAAACTCCTCTTTTCCCCAATTCTATTCAAAACCTCCTCGTTAGTTATGTGATCTACTCATTTAATCTTCAGCACTCTTCTGTAGCACCACATTTCAAAATCTTCTATTCTCTTCTTGTCGAAACTATTTATCGTCCATGTTTCACTTCCATACATGGCTACACTCCATACAAATACTTTCAGAAACGACTTCCTGACTCTTACATCTATACTCTATGTTAACAAATTTCTCTTCCTCAGAAACGCTTTCCTTGCCATTGCCAGTCTACATTTTATATCCTCTCTACTTCGACCATCATCAGTTATTTTGCTCCCCAAATAGCAAAACTCCTTTACTACTTTAAGTGTCTCATTTCCTAATCCAATTCCCTCAGCATCGCCCAACTTAATTCGACTACATTCCATTATGCTCGTTTTGCTTTTGTTGATGTTCATCTTATATCCTCCTTTCAAGACACTGTCCATTCCGTTCCGCTGCTCTTCCAGGTCTATTGCTGTCTCTGACAGCATTACAATGTCATCGGCGAACCTCAAAGTTTTTATTTCTTCTCCATGGATTTTAATTCCCACTCCAAATTTTTCTTTTGTTTCTTTTACTGCTTGCTCAATATACAGATTGAATAACATCAAGGACAGGCTACAACCCTGTCTCACTCCCTTCCCAACCGCTGCTTCCCTTTCATGTCCCTCGACTCTTATAACTGCCATCTGGTTTCTGTACAAATTGTAAACAGCCTTTCACTCCCTGTATTTTACCCCTGCTTCCTTCAAAATTTGAAAGAGAGTATTCCAGTCAACATTGTCAAAAGCTTTCTCTAAGTCTACAAATGCTAGAAACATAGGTTTGCCTTTAATTAATCTATTTTCTAAGATAAGTCGTAGGGTCAGTATTGCCTCACGTGTTCTAACATTTCTGCGGAATCCATACTGATCTTCACCGAGGTTGGCTTCTACCAGTTTTTCCATTCGTCTGTAAAGAATTCGCGTTACTATTTTGCAGCTGTGACTTATTAAACTGATAGTTCGGTAATTTTCACATCTGTCAACACCTGCTTTCTTTGGGATTGGAATTATTATATTCGTCTTAAAGTCTGAGGGTATTTCGCCTGTCTCATACATCTTGCTCACCAGATGGTAGAGTTTTGTCAGGACTGGCTCTCCCAAGGCCGTCAGTAGTTCTAATGGAATGTTGTCTACTCCCGGTGCCTTGTTTCGACTCAGGTCTTTCAGTGCTCTGTCAAACTCTTCACACAGTATCATATCTCCTATTTCATCTTCATCTACATCCTCTTCCATTTTCATAACATTGTCCTCAAGTACATCACCCTTGTGTAGACCCTCTATATACTCCTTCCACCTTTCTGCTTTCCCTTCTTTGCTTAGAACTGGGTTTCCATCTGAGCTCTTGATATTCATACAAGTGGTTCTCTTCTCTCCAAAGGTCTCTTTAATTTTCCTATAGGCAGTATCTATCTTACCCCTAGTGAGATAAGCCTCTACATCCTTACATTTGTCCTCCAGCCATCCCTGCTTAGCCATTTTGCACTTCCTATCGATCTCATTTTTGAGACATTTGTATTCCTTTTTGCCTGCTTCATTTACTGCATTTTTATATTTTATCCTTTCATCAATTAAATTCAATATATCTTCTGTTACCCTAGGATTTCTACTAGCCCTTGTCTTTTTACCTACTTGATCTTCTGCTGCCTTCACTACTTCGTCCCTCAGAGCTACCCATTCTTCTTCTACTGTATTTCTTTCCCCCATTCCTGTCAATTGTTCCCTTATGTTCTCCCTGAAACTCTTCACAACCTCTGGTTCTTTCAGTTTATCCAGGTCCCATCTCCTTAAATTCCCACCTTTTTGCAGTTTCTTCAATTTTAATCTACAGTTCATAACCAATAGATTGTGGTCAGAGTCCACATCTGCCCCTGGAAATGTCTTACAATTTAAAACCTGGTTCCTAAATCTCTGTCATACCATTATATAATCTATCTGATACCTTCTAGTACCTCCTGGATTCTTCCATGTATACAACCATCTTTTATGATTCTTGACCTAAGTGTTAGCTATGATTAAGTTATGCTCTGTGCAAAATTCTACCAGACGGTTTCCTCTTTCATTTCTCTCCCGCAATCCATATTCACCCACTATGTTTCCTTCTCTCCCTTTTCCTACTCTCGAATTCCAGTCACCCATGACTATTAAATTTTCGTCTCCCTTCACTAACGGAATAATTTCTTTCATCTCATCATACATTTCATCAATTTCTTCATCATCTGCAGAGCCAGTTGGCTTGCCCCCCTTCTAACAGCCGTGTACCGCAAGTCTCTAGAGGAACAGAAGGTTCCAAATGATTGGAAAAGAGCACAGGTAGTCCCAGTCTTCAAGAAGGGTTGTTGAGCAGATGCACAATACTATAGACCTACATCTCTGACGTCGATCTGTTCTAGAATTTTAGAACATGTTTTTTGCTCGCGTATCATGTCGTTTTTGGAAACCCAGAATCTACTCTGTAGGAATCAACATGGATTCCGGAAACATCAATCGTGTGAGAACCAACTCGCTTTATTTGTTCATGAGACCCAGAAAATATTAGATACAGGCTCCCAGGTAGATGCTATTTTCCTTGACTTCCGGAAGGTGTTCGATACAGTTCCGCACTGTCGCCTGATAAACAAAGTAAGAGCCTACGGAATATCAGACCAGCTGTGTGGCTGGATTGAAGAGTTTTTAGCAAACAGAACACAGCATGTTGTTATCAATGGAGAGATGTCTACTGACGTTAAAGTAACCTCTGGCGTGCCACAGGGGAGTGTTATGGGACCTTTGCTTTTCACAATATATATAAATGACCTAGTAGATAGTGTCGGAAGTTCCATGTGGCTTTTCGCGGATGATGCTGTAGTATACAGAGAAGTTGCAGCATTAGAAAATTGTAGCGAAATGCAGGAAGATCTGCAGCGGATAGGCACTTGGTGCAGGGAGTGGCAACTGACCTTTAACATAGACAAATGTAACGTATTGCGAATACATAGAAAGAAGGATTCTTTATTGTATGATTATATGATAGCGGAACAAACACTGGTAGCAGTTACTTCTGTAAAATATCTGGGAATATGCATGCGGTACGATTTGAAGTGGAATGATCATATAAAATTAATTGTTGGTAAGGCGGGTACCAGGTTGAAATTCATTGGGAGAGTCCTTAGAAAATGTAGTCCATCAACAAAGGAGGTGGCTTACGAAACACTCGTTCAACCTATACTTGAGTATTGCTCATCAGTGTGGGATCCATACCAGATCAGGTTGACGGAGGAGATAGAGAAGATCCAAAGAAGAGCGGCGTGTTTCGTCACAGGGTTATTTGGTAACCGTGATAGCGTTACGGAGATGTTTAGCAAACTCAAGTGGCAGACTCTGCAAGAGAGGCACTCTGCATCGCGGTGTAGTTTGCTGTCCAGGTTTTGAGAGGGTGCGTTTCTGGATGAGGTATCGAATATATTGCTTCCCCCTACTTATACCTCCTGAGGAGATCACGAATGTAAAATTAGAGAGATTCGAGCGCGCACGGAGGCTTTCAGACAGTTGTTCTTCCCGCGAACCATACGCGACTGGAACAGATAAGGGAGGTAATGACAGTGGCACGTAAAGTGCCCTCCGCCACACACCGTTGGGTTGCTTGCGGAGTATAAATGTAGATGTAGATAAACTTGAACTACCGTAGTAGGCATGGGCTTCGTGTCTATCTTGGCCACAATAATGCGTTCACTATGCTGTTTGTAGTAGCTTACCCGCACTCCTGTTTTTTTTATTCATTATTAAACCTAATCCTGCATTACCCCTATTTGATTTTGTATTTATAACCCTGTATTCACCTGACCAAAAGTCTTGTTCCTCCTGCCACCGAACTTCACTAATTCCCACTATATCTAACTTTAACGTATCCATTTTCCTTTTTAAATTTTCTAACCTACCTGCCTGATTAAGGGATCTGACATTCCACGCTCCAATCCGTAGAACGCCAGTTTTCTTTCTCCTGATAATGACGTCCTCTTGAGTAGTCCCCACCCGGAGATCCGAATGAGGGACTATTTTACTTCCGGAATATTTTACCCAAGAGGACGCCATCATCATTTATCCATACAGTAAAGCTGCATGCCCTCGGGAAAAATTACGGCTGTGGTTTCCCCTTGCTTTCAGCCGTTTGCAGTACCAGCACAACAAGGCCGTTTTGGTTAGTGTTACAGGGCCAGATCAGTCAATCATCCAGACTGTTGCCCCTGCAACTACTGAAAAGGCTGCTGCCCCTCTTCAGGAACCACACGTTTGTCTGGCCTCTCAACAGATACCCCTCCGTTGTGGTTGCACCTACGGTATGGCCATCTGTATCATTGAGGCACGCAAGCCTACCCACCAACGGCAAGGTCCATGGTTCATGGGGGTAGGTATTTCATGATAACTTTGTGAATATATTTGAAAACAGTTCCCCTAAGAAAACAGTGAAATATAACCGTAAGAAACCATATAAAAAGCCATGGCTTACCAAAGGGATAAAAATATCTTGTAAACAGAAAACGGAAATGTATCTTACAGCTAGTAGTAGTAGTGATCCCAAAACAGTGAAACATTATAAAAACTACTGCATTGTATTAACAAAAGTTATTAAAAATCCAGAAGTATGTGCATTATGTCTGAGATTAGCACATCTGATAATAAAATTAAAACAATTTGGAATATTTTGAAAAGGGGAACTGAGCAACCGAGAGCACAGGAAGACTGTATTTCTATCAAACACAATGAAAAATTTGCTAACAAGAAGTCAGAAGCGGAAAACATTTTTAATAATCATTTTAAGTGTTGTAGAGAAACTAGGATCCAGCTATTCATTAGAAAATGCAAGGCAGTATATGGAAGAGGCAGTACCTATGCAATTTGATAAAACTGAAATTCAACCCATCTCTCCTACTGAAATTAGGAAAATAATAAATTCACTCAAAAGTAAAAGCTCACATGGAATTGATGGCATTTCCAACAGAGTACTTAAAGCTTGTTCCCAGCAAATCAGTAGGATTCTCAGCCACATATGTAGTTGCTCACTGAAACAGGGCATTTTTCCAGATAGCGTATTTCAGTATGCTATTTTTAAACCATTGCATAAAAAAGGGGATAGATCTGATGCTAACAACTACCGCCAGTCTCACTTCTGACAGCTTTATCCAAAATTCTTGAAAAAGTAATGTATTCAAGAGTAGCATCACATACTTGTAGAAATGAAGTACTAACAAAATGTCAGTTTGGTTTTCAGAAAGTCTTTTCAACAGAAAATGCTATATATGCTTTCACTGATCAAGTATTAAATGCACTGAATAACCGAACATCACCCATTGGGATATTTTGTGATCCCTCAAAGGCTTTTGATTGAGTTAAACATGAAATTCTTCTCGATAAGCTTAAGTATTGTGGTATGAGCGTGACAGTGCACAAATGTTTTGATTCATACTTAACTGGAAAAATGCAAAAGATTGAAATTAACAGTACAGATAGTCTGCAAAAATCAGCAAAGCCCTCCAATTGGGGAGGTACCAAGAATGGTGTCTCACAGGGTTCAGTCTTGGGTCCCTTATTGTTCTTAACACATATTAACGGCTTGCCACTGTATATTCATGAAGATGCAAAGCTAGTTCTTTTTGCTGATGATACAAGTATAGTAATCACACCCAAGAAGTAAGAATCAGCTGAGGAAATTGCAAATAATGTCTCTCAGAAAATTATTAAGTGGTTCTCTGCAAATGGACTCTCACTAAATTTTGAGAAAACACAGTTTATACAATTCTGTACAGTAAATGGCATAACACCATTGATAAATATAGAATATGAACAGAAGTCTGTTGCTAAGGCAGAATACTCAAAATTTATGGGTGTGTGTACTGATGAGAAATTGAATTTGAAGAAACACATGTGGCGACTATCGACCAAGTCGCAGTTAATATCTTTGTTTTTGGCAAGCTCTTTGCCCCAGTCTGTGGTCGCGCGCGAAAGTGTACGGACGTGTACCGAGAATTCAGAATGTAAACAACTGTATATGTGTGCTTACGAGAAATAAAAATAGTGATTATTACATGTGGTGTAGCGTGCATCATTGGATTCGGCAACCCTACAACGCTTACCCATACTGGTGACCCCGAATTTTGTTCGCGAGTGCTACAACGAAATCTTATACCGTCGAACAGTACACAATGGAGCGCTTGCCGCCTGCTACACCGACCACGTGCCAACTAAGTGTTCCAACGGACGCTTCGGCATGGTTTTACAATTATCCACCGGGCGTCCGCAATAGCTCTACGCAGTTTCCGAACACATCGATTAGCTGTACTCAACAGGACAGTGTTTATACAATTCCACAGCCACGTGTTCCGAGTGCTCAACAGCCGACACAATGTGCTCAAACCCCAGTGACTATGTTTACAGGTTTCCCAAGTGCAAGTGTGAATTTTCCACCCGAATCAGTGACTGTACAAATCGAGCCAGACGCTCAAGACAGGAGAGTTCATATTTCTGCCGGAACTCCGGATTTTGCACCAACCCCCCCTACACCATCAGCGTCCGCTTTACGAGTGTTTCCGACGGCACACGCCGTTCCTGCCGCGTGTGTTCCACAAACATTAGGTGATTTTAACTATTTTAATGCACCTGTAGGGGAGGGGCCCAGAAACTGTATTCCGTCGTTCGCCGCACATCGATCGACTACGGTCGATTCTACCGCGCCGGTCCATTCTACGCCCGTCTGCGTTACTCCGTCGACCGCTCGATTCGTTGATTTCTCGACCAAGGTCGAGCCAGCCGCGCCTACCGTGCCGCGTGCCACTGACAGTGGCGGAAGCTGGTGCACCGCTACTGCACCCGAGACAATTACGTTGCAGAACTATGGACAGGGAGAGACAGTTTCTGATAAACATTTATGTCAAGACTTTCCCACCCGTTGGCCGAAGCTACCACCGCTTCGCAAGGATCACCCACGCACATGGTTTACCTTGGTCGACCACGTCCTGCAGCTACACGGCGTCGCCGACGACAATTCGAAGTTCCTATGCTTACTGTGTCACCTCCATGACGAACTGGATCTGATCTGCGACATTGTGGCTTCGCCCCCCGCTACGGACAAATATGCGTTCGCCCGACGCACCATCCTCGAGCGACTATCCACATCGACAGAGGAAGCTATCCGCCTCATCAGTCAGGAATCGCTGGGATCCAGGTCCCCGTCGCAACTCTGGCGTCATCTCCGCGCTATGATTGACACGCATCACATGCCGGACATTACACTTTGGACCATCTGGTTGCTGAAACTTCCCCCGCAAGTTCAACTTCACCTTCTACATGTAACTTTGGCCCACTAGATGCCAAACTGAAGATCGCAGACCAGGTTTACAACATTCTGCCCCCCCCCCCCCCCCCCCGCATGCCCCCCCCAGGGTGCCCTCAGGCCTCAGGGGTTGGCACACCTGCGCGGCAGTTCCCATCCTGCAGTACAGAGTGCGCACGACTCGCTCCACGCATGCGTGCGGAGCCAAAGCCGCCTGGCAACCGCCGCAGTAACTCCTCTCCTACCAGCGCTACTGCAGCGTCGCCATCGGAGGGAACTACAAACAAGTCCCCCTCCACTGCTGCTTCGACCTCAACCAGCACGACGGGCGACGCCACGCGCCGCCCCGCTTGGTGTTATTTCCACTCCCGCTTTGGCGACGCGGCTAAGAACTGTCGTTCTCCATGCGCGTTCCCAAACTAATAACGCGACCCAATTCAGGCGCTACGGGCCGCGTTGAACCGCACAGACGCCTATCACTAAATACTTCTTCTCCTCACGCGCCAGGACGGGGGCCGAGGTTAGTGTGATACCTTTGTCCGCAGGTATTAAATTCGAGCTTCAGCCTTGCCCCCCGCTTCGAGCCGCCAATAATTCCCTGATCCGCTCTCATGGAATAACGAATTTAAGCCTTAAACTGCAGGACATTAATACGCCCTTACAGTGGACTTTCGTTATCGCGGATGTGGATGAACCCGTGCTTGGGGTAGATTTTCTCTTAGCCCACGCACTGTCACCCGACCTACAACGAGGTACACTAACCTTTAACTCGGGAGACCGTACCACCGGTTCAGATATCTTACCCCTCTCATCCGAAAGCGCCATTCTGCTGTGTGAGCTAGCGGAAACTGCTGTTGCAGTGCTTTCTCTTAGATCACACAACGACGAACTTCGGGACAGCAATGGGGCCCTCCGCTTACGCATCGCCGCCGTGCAAGCCAAGCTCACGGATGCGCGTAAGCAGACCGCCCAGCTGTCGCACACGGCCACGCCCCCAACCCCCGCACCACTTCCTCGCACCTGCAGCCGACGCCGCGTGACATTTCTACTGCCGGACGGAAGCTGTACCCGCGACACTACCAGGTACCCCACCGAGCTCTTCGACAAGGACTACCAGTGGATCACCGCCACTGCTGCTGAACTGCCGGCCTTGGACACACACACGTGTGCATTACAGGTTAGTCACAGTGCAACGGGTGCTGGTCCAGCATCCCCATCGGTGTTCGCGATCAATAACGGTACTGTCCACAGAATAAATACCACAGAAGGCCCACCGGTACGTGCAAAGGCTAGGCGTTTAAATCCGGAAAAACTTAAACACGCCAAAGCTATTGTTCAGGAACTTTTAGATAATAAGACTATCCGCCCTTCTTCTAGTTGTTGGTCGTCACCCATTCATTTGGTGCCTAAGAAAGATGACACTTTCCGCCTCTGCGGTGACTATCGGGCGCTTAACGCCAGAACAATTTTAGATAATTATCCCGTCCCAAATATTCAAGACTTTGCTTCCCAGCTGCATGGGGCACAAATTTTCAGTGTAGTCGATTGTCATAAGGCGTACCACCAACTGCCTATGGCACCTGAGGACGTTGAAAAGACCGCTATCATCACCCCGTTCGGGTTGTTCGAGTTTTTGTTTATGCCATTCGGCCTTAAAAATGCTGCACAGACGTGGCAATGGTTCATCGACTCGCTGGTTGGAAAACTGGACTTTGCATATGCGTACTTGGACGACTTGTTAATTTTTTCTTCCTCCCTCGAGGAACATGAACAACATTTAAATACAGTGCTCCAACTATTAAAAGCAAACGGTATCGCAGTGAACAATACTAAGTCACAACTCCGCCGCACCAGTGTCACTTTTCTGGGCCACAGAGTTTCAGGCGACGGCATCCGCCCCCTAACTGAACGGGTGGAGGCCATTAGTACGGTGCCTTTGCCCAAAGATTTTCAGGGCCTCCGCCGCTTCCTTGGAACGGTAAATTACTACCGTAAACATATTCCCCGCGCCGCCGACATACAAGCCCCACTGACGGATGCCCTCGCAGGAAAAAACACATCAGGGTCTCGGGCGGTCACGTGGACTCCAGATATGCGTCGCGCATTTGATAATCTAAAGTCAGCCTTACAGACAGCTGTTACGCTTGCTCACCCCATTCCTGATGCTCCCATCTCGCTTACTACAGACGCAAGTGATACAGCAGTGGGGGCAGTACTTCAGCAATCCGTGGGTTCTGTTGTACAGCCGCTCAGATTTTTCTCCCACAAACTGACCGCTTCCCAACGTAAATGGTCGACCTTCGACCGGGAACTATTTGCTATTTACGCTGCTATCAAATATTTCCAAGACGATATCGAAGGTCGCCATCTCGTGGTATTTACCGACCACGAGCCATTGGTTTACGCTTTCCGTAACCCAGGTAAGGACTCATCCCCGAGACGTTTTAGGCATATGGACCTTATATGTCAGTTTACGAATGACATACGTTACGTCAGAGGCGCAGACAATGTCGTCGCTGATTTTCTGTCTCGGGTGTCGGTTTTATCTTCACAACTGGACCTCAGTGAGCTCCCTAAATTGCAGACAGAGGATACTGAACTCGCAGCATTGCGTTCCGATATCAAAACAGGACTCAAACTAGAGTTACGGACACTTCCTGGGTTTTCATCACCCATCTGGTGCGACATTTCAACAGGACGCATACGCCCGGTGATTCCTGCACCTCTCCGCCGGGACATATTTAATAGTATCCACGACTTGGCACACCCTGGCATTCGCGCCTCCGCACGTCTGGTATCTGAACGTTTTGTTTGGCCCGGGGTGATAAAACAGTGTCGCAGTTGGGCACGAGCATGTGTGGCTTGTCAGCGCGCAAAAGTAGGACGTCATGCACAGCCCCCCATGGGTACGTTCGATGTGGCAAAAAGAAGATTCCAGCACATACACATTGATATCGTCGGGCCCTTACCCCCCTCAGGCCCCTTCCGTTACATACTGTCCGCAATTGACAGGTTTACCCGCTGGGTAGAGGTAATTCCTCTCACTACTATCACAGCCGATGCAGTGGCCCGAGCCCTGCTGTTAATGTGGATCTCGCGCTTCGGCTGCCCAGTCTCTGTCACCACCGACCAGGGCCGCCAGTTCGAGTCTGCCCTCTTCCGACAGCTTTGTGAACTGTGTGGGGTGAAACGATTTAGGACTACAGCATACCACCCCCAGGGCAATGGGCTTGTGGAACGCTGGCACCGAACGCTTAAAGCTTCCCTGATGTGCCACGGAGGTGAGTGGGCCGATGCCTTACCATGGGTAATGTTAGGCGTTCGGGCCGCGTACAAAGAGGACCTTGGCGCATCCCTGGCAGAGGTACTGTATGGAGAACCCCTCACACTCCCAGCAGAGTTAGTTGAGCCTTCACTTCCTCCAGATCAAATCTGCGACTCGACATTCGTCGGGCAGGTCAAGGAGCTAATTGCTAACATCCGCGTGCCGCCTCCTCGACCACACACGCCCCCTCCCGTATTTCTGCATAAGGACTTGGCGTCGTGCACTCACGTCATGGTGCGTGACGACACCATCCGACCGGCACTCAGACCTCCATATACGGGCCCGCACAGAGTCAAATCACGGCGTACCAACACGTTCGAAGTGCTTATTAACAGCACGCCTCAAACGGTATCTGTCTGCCGCCTCAAACCTGCATGGACTCTGGGAGAACTGCCCGATACCCCTCCCAGTCAGACCCCATCCCCTGCTGCACCCACCTCGCATGAGGCATCTACCGACAGTCCATGGATGAGCGACGCCCATTCCCACACGTGTGACGTTCCCCACTCCCAGTCGTGTGACAGTGCTACAGGTGCGTGTGACATTCCTAGGCAGAGTGATGCGTGTGATGACTTACCCTCCTACAGGCAGCCCCTCGCCTCTCCCCTGTTAGGATTCAGTGATGTATCAGGGACCAGCCTCAGAGCGTGTGAAGTCACCGATGACGACTCGTGTGGAGATTCTGTCAACCCGTATCAGGAAGTGGTAGTGAATGTCAACACAGATCTTATTTGCAGCTCTAATGTGTTTTTTGTTATGCAGCCGGGTAATGTGTACATCTTCTACGAACAAGCCAGCTTCCCCAGTGACAACTTAACTCACATTCATCTCCTCCAGTCTGTCCCCTTGCCTGTTGGTACTGACCCATCAACGGTCAAAGTCCTACGTACCGCCACAGGCATTCAGATCCGCTATCCTGGCCCCTCACAACCCACCATCCCCTCCCAAGATCCCTCAACTGCTGTACGAGGATTCACCCGGTCAGGCAGGACCATCCGCCCTCCTCGCTGGCTCGAAGACTTCAATTACTAATGTAATGTAATGTAAGGTATGGTTTCTGATTAAACACCCTCTCCCTCCCCCTGGGTGTTCCCTTTACATGTATGCCCCAATATTTATGTTTGTGCTCCACACTCTAGGGGGGGGGGGGGGGGCTAATGTGGCGACTATCGACCAAGTCGCGGTTAATATCTTTGTTTTTGGCAAGCTCTTTGCCCCAGTCTGTGGTCGCGCGCGAAAGTGTACGGACGTGTACCGAGAATTCAGAATGTAAACAACTGTATATGTGTGCTTACGAGAAATAAAAATAATGATTATTACATGTGGTGTAGCGTGCATCATTGGATTCGGCAACCCTACAACGCTTACCCATACACATTTACGATCTGCTGAAACGGTTAGGTTCAGCTACTTATGCTATTAGGATTATTGCAAATTTTGGTGATAAACATATGAGTAAATTAGCCTACTATGCCTATTTTCATTCACTGCTTTCATATGGCATCATATTTTGGGGCAATTCGTCATTAAGAGAGAAAGTATTCATTGCACAAAAGTGTGTAATCAGATAATTGCTGGAGCCCACCCAAGATCACCTTGCACACACTTATTTAAGGAACTTTGGATACTCACAGTACCTTCACAATACATATATTCACTAATGAAATGTGTCATTAATAACCCATTGCAATTCAAAAATCGCAGCGACGTGCGTTGCTGCAACACTAGAAGAAAGGATGATATTCACTGCTCTGGATTAAATCTCACTTTGGCACAGAAAGGGATAAATTAAGCTGCCACAAAAATCTTTGGTCATTTGCCAAATAATATTAAAAGTCTGACAGATAGCCAACCAACATTTAAAAGCAAATTAAAAGAATTTCTGCATGACAACTCCTTCTACTCAATAGATGAATTCTTAGATATGAAGTAGTAACTGTAAAAAAATTATTAATTATTTTGTGTAAAGAAAATTATTGTTAAAGTGACACGTTCCACATCATTACGAAATGTCATATTCGTGATCTGTATGACCCATTTGTCCAAAGTACTTTGGACTGCTTCCATACTATGCCTGTTATGGCTCAAATTTTCTAAACGACAGATTTATTCAACCAAAAATTGTTTCCCACTGTGATTTAAATGCAGGCCATGGCTGGTATGCATGGATCTAACATACATACATTTATTAAGTTCACATACAGAAATTTTGTACTCCTCTTTGCCTGCTTTATTTACAAACAAACGACTCAAAAAAAGAGATCGACAGGAAGTGCAAAATGGCTACGAAGGGATGGCTATAGAACAAATGTGAGGATGTAGAGGCATATCTCACTAGGGATAAGATAGATACGGCTTACAGGAAAATTAGAGAGACCTTTGGAGAAAAGAGGACCACTTGTATGAATATCAAGAGCTCAGATGGAAACCCAGTTTTAAGCAAAGAAGGGAAAGCAGAAAGGTGGAAGGAGTATATAGAGGGTCTATACAAACTCCGCCATTGCCAGTCCCAAGCCCGGGGCCCCATCTTGCAATTCATGGGGAAGGAGGAGGGGGAGGAGTAACAGCTTTGTAAAATAACCTGGGTACATCTGGCTCCGGATGGTAGCACCCAGTTAGGGCCCATACGTAGGGATACAGGTGAATCCTGGCCAATGGTCTCAAAGGCAGAAGAGGAACGTCACTTCCCAACGGCAGAGAGAGCAGAATGGCCACTGAAACATATCAGGTAGCAGCTGTACTCCATGTTAGGGGCGGCTACCAAAGGCGTCTGTATCCCCACACATCTTCTGGGTCTAACAACTTCAGTTGCATAACTGGATGGACATGAGCCGTCCCATCAAAAAAAATTTTTTTAGCTCATGGAATGGATCGCACTATGGAATCGAGATTACCCCAAGGGGACAATCCCCTGTTGACCAAGATCAACACAAGCAGGCATTTGGATTCTGGGGGACCTGCCAAAAAGTGCATAAGGGAAGAGTCGGAGCTCCCAAGAACCTCAAAGAAGATTAAAACTAAAAAGACTTTCAGAATTGGAACCATAAATGTACAGGCAATGATAAAGACTGGTAAACTTAAACAGGTAATAGATGAGATGAAAGAGAAAAGCAATGGAATATTAGCGATGCAAGAAACAAGATACACTGATTAATATACAGTGGAGTCAGAAGGCTCCATAGTACTGAAAGGGAAACCGAGAGTTAGAATGGGAAAGGAAAGACATGCACCTAGACGCTTTGGTTCAGGTAGAGGACAAGAGATATGAGGATGGCATAACTGAAATGAAGAGCAGGTCAGAAAGGATATCAACACTGACATTTCTAGCAGGAACCAAAAAGCATACAATAATACACGGACACGCACCTACAAATGACAAGAACAGGAAAGACAAGAAAGTTGCATACAGTTTCTGGGAGGAGCTAGATGATACACTGAATAACAAACATTTAAAGATACTCGTAGGAGATTATAATGCGCAGATTGGAAGAGAGAAGCAACATAAACGAGTAGTGGGTGAGTACCCTGTACACCAGTGGATAAACAAAAATGGAGAAAGACTAATTGAACTGTGTCGAGAACACAAAATGAGATTGATAACAATACACTTCAGGGCCAAACCGTGTAAGAAAAAGACAGGGGCAAACCCATGCACCTGCCTCGGCAAATTCCAAATTGACCACATAGCAGTCAGCTGGACAAACGCTAAAGAGATCATGAACACAAAGGTCAGGAAGAACACAAGAATAGAACCGGATCACTATCTTACAGAAGTTAAGTGCCTTTGGATTCCAA
Source organism: Schistocerca piceifrons (assembly GCF_021461385.2). NCBI lineage: Eukaryota > Metazoa > Arthropoda > Insecta > Orthoptera > Acrididae > Schistocerca > Schistocerca piceifrons. The sequence goes on along the minus strand of NC_060140.1, from coordinate 943,145,443 downwards.
ACAGGGACAGACTGCCACAGATGAATAGAAGAACAGAAAACATAAAGGTAGGCAGAGACAAATTAAGACACAATCGATCCAGATATGAGAAAGGAATTGAATCATTCAATGAATGGGACGACATGAAGCAAAATATGGCAAAACAGGCTGAAGTACGGGGAATGGAAGAAAAGAAACGGAAGAACTGGTGGTGGAACAAGGAATGTGAGGAAGCGATATACAGACTCACAGGAAAGCCTGAAGAGACTGGAGCAGCAAGAAGGACCTGGAAAAATGGGAAGTTATCTTAGGAGCAAGAAAGGAAGCGACCCGAACAATAAGATGGACCAGAAGACAGAAGATGAAGCAGGAACTGGACGAGATTGAGACCAACGTCAGGAAAAACGACAGCAGAGACTTTTTCGGGAAATTCAAAAAGAGTCTGATTGGATACAAGGGTAGAGAACTGTTTACAAGAGATAAGAAAGGGGAGCTGGCTGTTAGCGCGAAGGAGAACTGTAAGATTTTTGCAGAGTACTTTCATGACCTGCTGAACTGTGAACCACCTGAAGACGAACTGGAACTGAGTACTGACACAGAAGAGAGAGAGCCGTGCCCTCCAACCAGGGATGAAGTCGGTCATGCCATAAGCGATCTAAAGAATAATAAGGCAACTGGAGAAGATGGTATAGCAGCCGAGATGATAAAGTTTGGAGGCAACAAAGCAATAGACAACATGACCAACATAATCCACCAGATCTGGAGAACAAATAAGTTGCCAGAAGGATGGAAGAATGCAATTGTGGAAGGGGGACAAGAGAGATGCAAACAACTACAGAAGAATATCGCTTCTAGAGGTTGGATACAAAATGCTCAAGAGAGTAGAACAACAGGTAGAAAGTACAATTGGTGACTACCAAGCGGGATTCAGGAAGGGAAGAGGTTATATAGAACAGATATTTATCCTGAAGCAACTGATCAAACATAGGGCCTTAAAAAACAAAAAGACAGTAATATCCTTCGTGGACTTCACAAAGGCATACGACTCCATCGACAGGCAGACTCTTGTTAGGATCCTGAAGAACAGAGGACTTGATGGAACTACACAAGATCTCATAAAAGAAATTCCGACAGACACAAAAGCATGGGTGAGATTCAGAGGAGCACTGTCAGAAGATTTTGAGATCAAGACTGGTGTTAAACAAGGAGATGGATTGTCACCATTGTTGTTCAATATAGCACTGGACAAAGCGATCAGGCAGTGGAGAGCAATACACGAGGAAATGGGAATACCAAAGACCCATGTGGGGGACAAAAAGGACAACAGGGCTCATGTGGACTGCCTAGCCTTTGCAGACAACATAGCAATAGTAAGTGAGACGGAAGAAGACTCAAAGACACAACTCGACAACTTAAGTAAGGTAGCCAGAAAGATGGGACTGAGAATCGCCTATAACAAGACAAAGACATTAAACACCACTGCAGACTGGGAAACACCGGAAGGCACTGTGCAAATGGTGGACAAATTTAAATACCTACGAGAATTTATAACAGGAAGGAACAGGAGCATGGAGGGAATAACAGAGAGGATAAAGAAGATGAGGTCAGCCTCCTGTATGACAAGAGAGAGATACAATAAAAAGAATATATCCACAGAAGCAAAGATAAGCCACTACAAGGCAACAGTGTGGAATGCAGTATTATATGCTGCTGAGATAATGACACTAGGAAGAAATGGGGCAGAAAAACTAGAGAAAGAACAGAGAAAAATATTGAGAAAAATACTAGGTCCCAAAAGAGGTGGAGAGAGGTGAATGCGAAGACCTAGGGAAGAATCGTACCGGAAGTTGAGAACAATATCTGGGGAAATCAGACTCAAAAGAGCAAGGTTTGCTGGACATGTAGTTGGGATGAGTATGGACAGAATGATAAAGAGAGTCTGGGAAACAACAGGGAGGACAAGGGGCAAGACAGAACAAAGTGGGTTGTTAAACTTCAGAAGGACTGGTTGGAATTGGGGATCAAGGTCGAAGGAAAGGAAAATTGGAGGAACAAATATAAACCGACCAATATGCCGGAGATCAGTGACAGAGAAGAATACAGGAAAAGATTAGAGTGTCACCAGTGGAGCCGACAGGAGAAAAGGACACTGAAGATCTCGGAAGAAGAGCGGGGAGAAGAAGAGAAAGAATGACGAGGTTCTGGGAGAAGAAGAGGAAAATACAGTCCATGAAGGGGCTACCCAAGGTCCTATAGAGGCCGTAATGCAAGAAGAAAAAGAAAAGAGTCCAAGAAGAAGAAGAAGAAGAAGAGGGTCTATGCAAGGGTGATGTATGTGAGGACAAAATTATGGAAATGGAAGAGGATGTAGATGAAGATGAAATGAGAGATATGATTCTGCTTGAAGAGTTTGACAGAGCACTGAAAGGCCTAAGTTGAAACAAGGCCCTGGGAGTAGACAACATTCCATTAGAATTACTGACAGCCTTGGGAGAGCCAATCCTGACTAAACTCTACCATCTGGTGAGCAAGATGTATGAGACAGGCGAAATACCCTCAGACTTCAAGAAGAATATAATAATTCCAATCCCAAAGAAAGCAGGTGTTGACAGATGTGAAAATTATCTAACTATCAGTTTAGTAAGACACAGCTGCAAAATACTAATGCAAATTCTTTACAGACAAATGGAAAAACTGGTAGAAACTGACCTCGGGGAAGATCAGTTTGGATTCTGTAGAAAGGTTGGAACACATGAGGCAATACTGACCCTACGACTTATCTTAGAAGATATATTAAGGAAACACAAATCTACGTTTCTAGCATTTGTAGACTTAGAGAAAGCTTTTGACAATGTTGACTGGAATACTCTCTTTCAAACCCTGAAGGTTGCAGGGGTCAAACACAGGGAGCAAAAAGCTATTTACAATTTGTACAGAAACCAGATGGCAGTTATAAGAGTCGAGGGACATGAAAGGGAAGCAGTGGTTGGGAAGGGAGTAAGACAGGGTTGTAGCCTCTCCCCGATGTTATTCAATCTGTATATTGAGCAAGCAGTAAAGGAAACAAAAGAAAAATTCAGAGTAGGTATTAAAATCTATGGAGAAGAAATAAAAACTTTGAGGTTCGCCGATGACATTGTAATTCTGTCAGAGACAGCAAAGGACTTGGAAGAGCAACTGAACGGAATGGACAGTGTCTTGAAAGGAGGCTATAAGATGAACATCAACAAAAGCAAAACAAGGATAATGGAATGTAGTCGTATTAAGTTGGGAGATGCTGGGGGAATTAGATTAGGTATTGAGACACTTAAAGCAGTAAATGAGTTTTGCTATTTGGGGAGCAAAATAACTGATGATGGTCATAGTAGAGAGGATATAAAATGTAGACTGGCAGTGGCAAGGAAAGCGTTTCTGAAGAAGATAAATTTGTTAACATCGTGTATAGATTTAAGTGTCAGGAAGTCTTTTCTGAAAGTATTTGTGTGGAGTGTAGCTATGTATGAAAGTGAAACATGGACAATAAATAGTTTAGACAAAAAGAGAATAGAAGCTTTCAAAATGTGGTGCTACAGAAGGATGCTGAAGATTAGATGGGTAGATCACATAACTAATGAGGAGGTATTGAATAGAATTGAGGAGAAGAGAAATTTGTGGCACAACTTGACTAGAAGAAGGGATCGGTTGGTAGGACATATTCTGAGGCATAAAGGGATTACCAATTTAGTATTGGCGGGCAGCATGGAGAGTAAAAATCGTAGAGGGAGACCAAGGGGTGAATACACTAAACAGATTCAGATGGATGTAAGTTGCAGTAGGTACTGGGAGAGCTGCATCAAACCAGTCTCTGGATTGAAGAACACAACAACTACAACATGATACTCTAATAAGCATTCATCCAGATATATGCTATAACCGTTGTAATGTATCTAATTGATGATATGAATGTAATAGAGGGAAATATTCCACGTGGGAAAAATATATCTAAAAACAAAGATTATGTAACTTACCAAACGAAAGCATTGGTATGTTGATAGACACACAAGTAAACACAAACACACACACAAAATTCAAACTTTTGCACCAACGGTTGCTTCATCAGGAAAGAGGGAAGGCGAGGGAAAGACGAAAGGATGTGGGTTTTAAGGGAGACGGTAGAGAGTCATTCCAATCACGGGAGTGGAAAGACTTACCTTAGGGGGGAAAAAAGTACAGGTATACACTCACACATACACACATATCCATCCGCACATATACAGACACAAGCAGACATTTGTAAGGCAAAGAGTTTGGGCAGAGATGTCAGTCGAGGCGGAAGTACAGAGGCAAAGATGTTGTTGAATGACAGGTGGGGTATGAACGGCAGCAACTTGAAATTAGCGGAGGTTGAGGCCTGGTGGGTAACGGGAAGAGTGGATATACTGAAGGGCAAGTTCCCATCTCCGGAGTTCTGACACGTTGATGTTAGTGGGAAGTATCCAGATAACCCGGACGGTGTAACACTGTACCAAGCTGTGCTGGCCGTGCACCACGGCATGTTTAGCCACAGGGTGATCCTCACTACCAACAAACACTGTCTGCCTGTGTTCTTTCATGCGAATGGACAGTTTGTTGCTGGTCATTCCCACATAGAAAGCTTCACAGTGTAGGCAGGTCAGTTGGTAAGTCATGTGGGTGCTTTCACACGTGGCTCTGCTTTGATCGTGTACACCGTCCGGGTTACAGGACTGGAGTAGGTGGTGGTGGGAGGGTGCATGGGACAGGTTTTACACCGGGGCTGTTACAAGGGTAGGAGCCAGAGGGTAGGGAAGGTGGTTTGGGGACTTCATAGGGATGAACCAAGAGGTTACGAAGGTTAGGTGGACGGCGGAAAGACACTCTTGGTGGAGTGGGGAGGATTTCATGAAGGATGGATCTCATTTTGGGGCAGGATTTGAGGAAGTCGTATCCCTGCTGGAGAGCCACATTCAGGGTCTGATCCAGTCCCGGAAAGTATCCTGTCACAAGTGGGGCACTTTTGGGGTTCTTCTGTGGGAGGTCCTGGGTTTAAGGGGATGAGGAAGTGGCTCTGGTAATTTGCTTCTGTACCAGGTCGGGAGGGTAGTTGCGGGATGCGAAAGCTGTTATCAGGTTGTTGGTGTAATGGTTCAGGGATTCCGGACTGGAGCAGATTCGTTTGCCACCAAGACCTAGGCTGTAGGGAAGGGACCGTTTGATGTGGAATGGGTGGCAGCTGTCATAATGGAGGTACTGTTGCTTGTTGGTGGGTTTGATGTGGACGGATGTGGGAAGCTGGCCACTGTCCTACTCCAAATCCCATGCCACTTTCCTTGACATTGACCTCCATCTGTCCAACTAGGTCTTCGTGGTAAACGAATCTGCTCCTGTCCGGAATCCCTGAACCATTACACCAACAACCTGATAACAGCTTTCACATCCCGCAACTACCCTTCCGACCTGGCACAGAAGCAAATTACCAGAGCCACTTCCTCATCCCCTCAAACCCAGAGCCTCCCACAGAAAAACCCCAAAAGTGCTCCACTTGTGACAGGATACTTTCCGGGACTGGATCAGACTCAGAATGTGGCTCTCCAGCAGGGATACGACTTCCTCAAATCCTGCCCTGAAATGAGATCCATCCTTCATGAAATCCTCCCCACTCCACCAAGAGTGTCTTTCTGCCGTCCACCTAACCTTCGTAACCTCTTGGTTCATCCCTATGAAATCCCCAAACCACCTTCCCTACCCTCTGGCTCCTACCCTTGTAACCGCCCTTGGTGTAAAACCTGTCCCATGTACCCTCCCACCACCACCTACTCCAGTCCTGTAACCTGGACGGTGTACACGATCAAAGGCAGAGCCACGTGTGAAAGCACCCACGTGATTTACCAACTGACCTGCCTACAGTGTGAAGCTTTCTATGTGGGAATGACCAGCAACAAACTGTCCATTCGCATGAATGAACACAGGCAGACAGTGTTTGTTGGTAATGAGGATCACCATGTGGCTAAACATGCCTTGGTGCACGGCCAGCACATCTTGGAACAGTGTTACACTGTCCGGGTTATCTGGATACTTCCCACTAACACCAACCTGTCAGAACTCCGGAGATGGGAACTTGCCCTTCAGTATATTCTCTCATCCCGTTACCCACCAGGCCTCAACCTCCGCTAATTTCAAGTTGCTGCCGCTCATACCTCACCTGTCATTCAACAACATCTTTGCCTCTGTACTTCCGCCTCGACTGACATCTCTGCCCAAACTCTTTGCCTTACAAATATCTGCTTGTGTCTGTATATGTGCGGATGGATGTGTGTGTGTGTGTGTGTGTGTGTGTGCGAGTGTATACCTGTCCTTTTTTTCCCCCTAAGGTAAGTCTTTCCGCTCCCGGGATTGGAATGACTCCTTACCCTCTCCCTTAAAACCCACATCCTTTCGTCTTTCCCTCTCCTTCCCTCTTTCCTGATGAAGGAACCGTTGGTTGCGAAAGCTTGAATTTTGTGTGTGTGTTTGTGTTTACTTGTGTGTCTATCAATATACCAACACTTTCATTTGGTAAGTTACATCATCTTTGTTTTTAGATATATTTTTAATGTATCTAATATATATATTTATTTATTTAATATATGAAAGGTGAAACGTTACCAAAAGTCTCAAAATGTTCTACTCCAATTTTTACTGACACTTTAATAAACTTTCAAACAGGTATACACTGTACATTATTCCAGTTTTAAATGACAGTGTACAGGTTTGGAAAGACGAATGTGAGAAATAAAATGCCACACTGTGCTGCAAAATTTGCGGTTTCGATTTATTTCTTGCAGTGCTTCAACTATGAAAGGAGGGCATGTAAGACACTAGACAAATTGTTTCTCTTGTATTTATTCTCTGTCCTTACATATATTTTCAAACAAAAATGGTATACACAGTGATGTGCTGTTTGTTTTCTCCCTCACCACTGGTTTTACAGAAAACAAGAAAGTTGTATTTAAAGCTTACCAGCTTATGACTAGAATGCTACTACAGAATCTAAATCATCCAAACCTTTGCAATCCTACCCATTCAGAGATTAAACTATGTAAAAACTACCATTGAAGCTACTTCCCTCACGGATCCAGAAGGGAGACAGAGGGAAAGGAGTAAATGGATATAGAAAGTAGGCAGAGGGAATGAGGAGGAGATGGACAAGGAAAGAGGGGAGGAGGAGAGAGGCAGAGAGAAAAGGGGAGGGGGGATTTAATTATGTATATCCAATTCTCATATGTATTTAGCAGTTGTGAAGCGTTGCCGAGTTGATTAGTTTGTAACAATTATTGGAAATCCAAGTAGCCTATACTGTAGGTGTGTAGAACTGATCAACAAATAAACCAAAAAGAAGACGGGAGAATTGATATGGAGTTCAGTTGTGTTATTTTTTTCTCTTAGTCAGTTTTCCTATTTATATATTATGTACATTTACTAAGTTTAGTACAATTCACTTCCAGCTGCTTGCATACCTTACAGCCTTGATTTTCTCTTGTGTTGTGATTCTTGAGTTTCTCCCGGCCTATTTGATAATCAAAATATCCACGGGTGTGCTGCCGGTCTATAGTGTCCAACGGGCACAATATTTCGGCGATCATACATGTTGCCATCATCAGGTGAACTGACGGACTGAGCTCCTGTGAACGTGCCGGCACGGAGATCCGTGCGCTATGGCTGCTCAGAGGGAACTGGGTTCGGTCGCGGCGGCGGCCGATTTAAATACCCTCCGCCCGCGGCGCGCTCCCTCCGCCGGGTATTTAAATCGGCCGCCGCCGCGACCGAACCCAGTTCCCTCTGAGCAGCCATAGTGCACGGATCTCCATGCTGGCACGTTCACAGGAGCTCAGTCCGTCAGTTCACCTGATGATGGCGACATGTATGTATTGTGCCCGTTGGACACTATAGACCGGCAGCACACCGTGGATATTTTGATTCTCTTGTGTTGTTTCTAAGCCTTCACTATTCTTCAATCGCGAGCTAACATCCCAAACATGTTTGGGCTCACATGCAGTTCCTCTTCATTGAAATTTCTTGGCTCAAACTTGACTAGGGGTTGAACCGCATGTGTCGCATTACACGCCCTAAATTAGACTCTTGTGACCCTTTGGTTAAATTGTCTGGCTGATGGCAAGTTTGCGAAATACAAAGTTAACATAACATATAATAACAGTAATAATAATATCGGGAGCTAAATTAACGACCCATAAACGATGTAGGCCACACAGTTGTGATTTGTTTAGAATGATGTTTATTCAGAAAGCAAAATAATAGCGAAAGTGGTCGTATTTAGAGTTACTGTTACACTCGAGCGCATATCTATTTGACACAGTTCGATCATTCACAACCTCATCTCGAAACAAGTCCAAAACTCCAGCTCAATATTTACACAAAAAGTTATATTTCACACAGGAGTGCAGCTGCTCACCGCTCAGAGACTATGTCCCGCAATACAACACAACGCGAAATTTTCTAAGTCATTTCACTTCCTAGCTGCATAAAGACCAACTGTCCGCTTTGATGCCTAAATCCGAACTGTACCCTTTGATGTCTCAACCAGAACTGTCCGCTTTCACGTCTGCATCAGCACTGTCCCTACGCCTGTCGCCGGCCACACTTCCCATGCGCCAAACATACTCATACAACTGACTAGGGCAGTTCCCTTTCCTGAAGCCATCCATCCAATTGGCTACAGCTTATTCTACATTATACATTTACATTTTAACATACCATATTTAAATAATCAAAGCTTGACCACTTTCACATTCTAAATAAAGTAACGATAATATCCATTACATACGAAACATTAAATTCTTTTACATAAAACCAATATAATTTCCTTCTTAACTTTGAATGGCACGGCCAGTAGTCTTGCACCAATGTGCTTTCCGATAAATAAATACAGAACAAAAGTAACTATTACACATTAAGCTTTACAGTAAATATTCTGTTACCTAATGGTTCAGTACGGTGTCATGCTGTCATTGTTCAATGTGTTTTGTGTGGAGGAAATGATGATCTGATGCTTAAGTGTAAATAATGATAATTTAAATTTACTATATCTGTTAAACAAATAAAGTTACAGGGTTGATGTTTACACCATTTGTCATTTTAATGGTGCGCTTCTATATGAAATGTTGATCATTAAGATTGACCAAAGCAGTTTTTAGCATTCAGGTCTTTGTTAAAAAACTTGTTGATTTCACTTTAACAGTAAATCCTAAACTATTATAGATACAATCAACATTCAAGTTTTATTGGGATCACCATGAAATTTTATGGAGGATGGCAGATTAAAATTACTGTGGCTTAATTCCCTGCATTACTATAGAATTTTCAATAGATAATTTGCCAGTTTACATTACTTACATTATCCTCTAAGTTTTCGGAACATTATTAACAATCTTCTCTGGCTAATACTGTAGCAAACTGCTCATAAAGAGTGAACTAAACTTCATTTTTCACAACTACATCCATATTGCTGTGAATTCAATGTCAGCTCTGAGTCAGTTCCTCAATATACATTTTAAATGGGATTGGATCAGGACACAGCCTTGCCTTAGTCCTTTTGTTATGAGAAATTTCGAAGAAACTTTGACACAAAATCTGTAATGTTTGATACCTGGTACCTGAAATAATTTAATATAGTTCTCACTTGTTTCAGGCCTGGAACTTACAGACATCAAGCACCGCTCTGTTATCAACCGCTACGCATCCTGTAGCATGGCCCTTGGAATGATGCTTGCTGGTCTGGTGTCTTGGGCACTGCCCAACTGGAACTATTTCATGTCATTTGCAGCCCTCAGTTGTTTTGCCCTGTTCTTCTTCTTCAGGTGATGCATATAAAATGAAAGGTGTGAAGGAGTACTTGTTTTTTAATACAATGATGATAAAAATGTGGGCAGTTTATGTGTGTGTCAGCGAATATTGTTTGGAAGCGGCAGTTCATCAGGAGACTGATTTTCAAGAGCAAAGAATGCATAACAATCTGACACAAAGCACAAAACCACATGAATGGCCAGTCACTTCAGAGACCTTTATCGTTGCTGTTCACAATACACTGGAATAGTACAATGGTTAAAAAGCAGCTGCATTATCGTGAACTTGGTATTACTGTTGCACTGTGATCAGAAACAATCTGAACAGCTGGTCAGGTTATTGCAGGTTAGGTTGTGCCAAGAAATAACTGTTACAAATAAATAAATAAATAAAATAAACTGATAGGTTGAGCAATTTCTGAGTTAATTGTCATTGAAGTTAGACAATCAGACCATTATGTGCACAAATTCAAGTGTCCTGGTGGACACAGAGCCACCAAATGTGTGCTTCATTTGGTTTCCTAAAACCGAACAAGGCAGCAGTACAAACATTGGAAATGGGATGGTAGTAAGGATTGAACCTGAGCCGAAGGCTGAGCAATCTCATGCACTGTTATCTAAGCTATGAGAATAATGACACTAATTGCGTCTGGTAGGCCACATGAATTTTCGTGCGCAATTGCCTAATTGGCTAACTTCAATGCTAATTTATTCAGAAACAATGTGACATATCGAATTTTTTTCTTAACAACTATTACTCAGTGCAGCCCACACTACAAAACTCTCACAAACTTTTCAGACTTTCTTGCCACCACTAACTTGCTTAATACAATTCAAATGTCAACAATAGTGGAGTTGAGTTCTGGAGTTGAATGAGAATACAAGAAATGGAGCAGGATTCAAACCCACCCAGTAGTTCCATGAATCAGACGTCATATAACAGCAGGATGAGCAACATAGTTCAGTAGACAAAACTTGTATGACACATAGATAAACTCTTGATGTACGTTAATAAAAAACATAAAAAAAAATGCAATTATAAAACCCATAAGCAACATGCTAAAAACCCTCATAGGCTGCAAAATGCAAACTCTTAGTTTCAATAAAGGTGTGGAGGGACTGTTTATAATGAGGTTTAAATTAATTAATTAAACTTTAAAACTACATTTTGGTAATCTGAATGTATAAATCTGTGGGAAACAAAATCTTACGAAAAACCTGAAAATAATCACTAAACTCTCTCTCTCTCTCTCTCTCTCTCTCTCTCTCACACACACACACACACACACACACACACACACACACAAACATTTATAGTAAATCAGTGTTTGTGGTTTAGTTACTGCAGCAGATATTCTAACTAACATACTGTGTTACATCTAGCTGTTTCCTAAAAGAGGAGTAGCAGTATTTATTATCTGCATTTGTTGTAAAAGGAAGGAAGGAAGATTGGATTAACATCACTTCGACATTGAGGTCATTCGAGACAAGCTCGGATTGTATCAAGGATGGGAAGCAAGTCAGCTGTGCCCTTTCAAAGAAACCATCCAGACATTTGCCTTAAGCAGTTAAGGGAAATAATGGGAAACCTAAATCTAAATGGCCAGATGCTGGTTTGCATTTATTGTGAATTAATTGTTTTCAAGTTTGCTAACAACTGTAGGCAACCTCAAAACGTTTTAGATACTAGTAATTTTTAACACAAGTTTTTGTGTTGCCTTAAAAGAAATTTTGTTTTGGGTATTTGCTTCAATTCTTACAGGAAATTCGCACAAGTTTTTAGCTCAACAGATTAAAAGATAATCAGCAGACTTAATTTAAAGTTGTTTGTTCACTGCCAAAATGCTGCCCCACTGTGAATGCTGCTCTCGAACATGGGATGACTTGGCTGACATTCATAAACAGCTGGAAACCGCGCTGACTACTGTCAAATGATTGGCAGCTGCTGTGAATCATTGCGATGGAAGATCTCCCAAGATTTGTGTACCTGTGCTACCGGTACCAGAGCTACCTCAAGTACTATCCTTTCCTGTGGATCCTGTCTCCTCTGCAGAAAGCACAGGATCTGTCATTACTCATCTATTTGACCGAGAGTGGCCTGTCAACAGTAGATCTAGACATCCTGTGGAGGTTGGACGGGAACCATGGAGGACTCAGGGTGTTGTACTCATCCCTCTAACCAATATGTTTGAGGTGCTGTCTTTCACTGAAACTGAGTCAGTGGTACTCGCTTCACCTGTCTGGTGTCAAGAGCAGGCAAACATGAAAGGGTAGGGGTCAATTAAACACTGGCAATTCAAATGTATGATGAATGATGGTGCTCCTTAAGGAAATGGTAGGAAGAGACAGGAAAGGACACCAAGTGCTTCAGTGTGTATGCCTGGGGGCCTCATTCAATATGTTGAAGAGGCTATTGCAGCAGCCATTGAGGGAACAGCAGATTGTGACACACATTGCACAAATAATGCCTGTCGTCTGGATTCTGAGGTCATTCTTGGGTCATTGCAGCGACTGACTGAGGAGACAGAAGATCAGCCTTGCACATGGCGTTTCAATGAAGCTCACAATTTGCAGCATTGTCTCCAGAACTGATCATGGCCCTCTGGTTCTGACTTGAAGCAAATAACAGAAGCCGAGACTTCAGAGGTTATGTGGCAAGCTAGGCTGCAACATCCTGGACTTGCGCCATGGGGTTGAGAATTGTAGGGTCCCCCTAAATGGGTCAGGTACCTGACTGTGTTTGGGCTGAATACAAGGGTTTTCTAGATTAGGCAACTCTCCATACAATACAGATGATGATAGCAGCAGGATTCATGGAAGTATCAGTGTAAGATCGAAAGAAATGCCTCCCACAGCTGAGAGTATTAAAATCCTAATGATAAACTGCCAAAGCATTCACAACAAAGTGCCTGTGTTTGAAGTGCTCTGGAACAGCTGTGAAGCTCACTTAAACACTGGATACGGAAAGCTAGTTGAAATCTGAAATTGATAACAGTGAGATTTTTGGGGAATAATTAAGTGTATATTGAAAGAATAGGCAAATGGAAATGGAGGTGCTGTACTTGTCACAATAGACAAGAAACTGCAGTCCAGCAAGGTAGAAACTGAAACTGCATATGAGATTGTTTGGGCAAGGCTCAGTACTAGGGCTGGGCATAATATGATAACTGCATCCTTCTATCACCCACAAAACTCGTTTCCTGATGTACTGAAAACTTTAGAGAAAACCTCAGTTCACTTCTACAGAAATTCCCCAATCATACTATAATCATCTACAGAGACTTTAATCATATAACAATTAACTGGGAAAATTATAGTTTTGTTAGTGGTGGTCGTGATGATACATCCTTCAAAACATTACTAAATGCCTTCTCTGAAAACTTCCTAGAACAGACAGTTAGGAACCCCACTCATGGGGAAATGTATTGGATCTACTGGCAACAAACAAACCTGACCTCCTTGAGGCTGTCCACATCAAAATTGGTATCAGTGACCATGACACAGTTGTGGCAACAATGATTACCAAAGTACGAAGGACAACTAAAGCAAGCAGAAAGATATATATGTTCAGTAAACATTATATTCCAATGAAGAACTTGGAAGTTTCAGCACAGGGCAGGAGCACATAGAGAAACTATGGCTCGAGTTTAAAAGACTAGTTTACTGTGCTCTGGATAGGTATGTACCCAGTGGAACAGTTCATAATGGGTGGGACCCTCCATGGTATACAGTCACTGTAAAGAAACTTCTAAAGAAACAAAGATTACTGCACAATATGTGTAAAACAAAGTGTAGGGCTATAGATAGAGACATGCTGGATGGAACATGTCTGGCTATTGGAACATGTCTGGCTATCAACATGACAAAGTGTGATGCCTTCAATGACTACCATAGCAGAATATTATCAAATGATATTTCATAAAACTCAAAGAAATTCTGGTCATATGTGAAGGTTGTTAGTAGCACCAAAGTTAGTGTCCATTCCCTAGCGAATGAGACAGGAACTGGAATTGGGGGTAGCAAAGCAAAGGATGAAATGCTTCACTCCATTTTCAAAAGTTCCTTTAGAATTGCCCCAATTTAATCCACCACTGAAAAGATCAATGAAATAAGTGTGTTAGTTTCAGTGGTGTTGATAAAAAGCTGAAATTGTTAAAACTGAACAAAACTTCAGGCCCCAATGGAATCCCTGTCAGATTGTATACTGAATTTATGGTTGAGTTATCCCCTCTTCTAACTACAATCTGTCGTAGTTTTTGGAAAAAAGCACAGGTCAGACCCGTCTACAAGAAAGGTAGTAGAAGTGATTCACAAAACTACCATCCAATATCTTTGATTAGATTAGATTAGATTAGATTCAGTTTTTGTTCAGTGTTTGTTCCATAGACCCAAAAAATGAGATGATGCTTGTGGGTGTGGAACATGTCAGAAAGTATAATATGAAAAACGTAAAACATTTGAATATAATACTACCCTGATTGTTTGTTCGGAGATTGTCACAATAGGTGAACAGTGAACTGGGACTGATAATATTTACAGAATTAATACATAGTCTGAATGAAACACTGTTATGCACTTTTAATAAATTTATCATACACAAAATACCTAATCTTCACTGTTGTGACCAAGTGCTGTCAAAACTGAAATCTAACTGACATTTGGGTCAATGGAAGTGTCCGATTCCACCCATCTGCTTTGACGTGACACAAGGGTGTTGTGATATGTTACGTCATTACGGCATGGAGTTTATGAGTTTGTTGTGTTTGTAGATGTCGTCTTGTAGTGTTTGCTGGTGCCCTCTAGTGGTGTGTGTGTATGTGCTGAGTGTAATGTATTGTATTGGGTTCATTTAAGCTTTGGTGTTGGATTTGTGAACTCATTAGCAGTGTTTGTAGTTCAGGACATAAGGTTTAGAAGTTTTTTCTGTGAGTTATCAATAATTTTTTGATTATGTGTTTGGTGTTTTCGTTAATGTTATTGGTTTACTGTTTGTCGTGTGGTAAGACAATTTATTTATTGTGTGGCTTCTGTTGTTGGGTACAGATATGAAGAAATACACAATCCCATGTTACGATCGGACATGGGGGAGGACATGTTGTCTGTTATTAAACTCCTGCAGTTATTTGGACTAATTGTTGAGATTGTGAAGTGTAGTATTTGTCCCAAGAACATTAGGCTAACCAGAATTCCAACATCTTGGACCAGGGACAGGTACATGTGGCAGTTTGTGTGTGTGTGTGTGTGTGTGTGTGTGTGTGTGTGTGTGTGTGTGTGTGTGTGTGTATGAGGGAGTGGGGGTGGGGTTGGGGGGGTTGACCTGGTTTGCACTGCCAGAATTTGTTGGTAGTAACTATTTTTTTGTGTCTATTCTACTCGAGTTGTGATGTTTTGTGTATTTACAGTGTATTGATTGTGTTTTAATTTATGTAGGAATGTTTAATTATTGGGTTTTTGAGGTCCTGTGGTTTCTGTTTTATTTTTTTGTAGTTGTAGGTGTTGGTTTTCTAGTATTAATAGTTTTTGTTGACCTATGTAGGTCAGGGGAAATGACGAATTCCAATTTTCGTAGTTGTAGCCATTGGTGTTTTGGTATTGTCAGCTATGGTTGACCTAAATAGGTCAAGGGAAATGTCCGATTCCAATTTTTGTAGCTGTAGGTATCGACAGTTGCGGTTGAGCTATATAGGTCAAGGGAAATGTCCAATACCAGTAGATTTTATTGGTGTAGCGGAATGTTGTAATTTTTTCCATCATTTTGTGTGTTTTGGGATCTTAGTGTGCTTTTTTACTGTTATATTTCATTTGTCCCCACCCTAAAACCCCCCATTTCCCACAGGTGTCCCATTAGTTTGGTTTTATTTTTGGAGGGAGATGTTACTGTCTTATTTACATGTATTTTCGTATTTGTTGCCGTGTTTATGTAATGACGTCATAAGCGCCACATTGGAGACTCTTAGAATGGCCATTTCTGCCATATTGGTGATGTCATGGGTCAAAGCAGATGGGTGGAATCGGACACTTCTGTAATTCCCATGACAACCAATATGAAATATTCACAAGTCAGTAAACCATATCAGTCCTGATGCAGTAAGGATGGGTACTCATCTGTCCCAAAATAAATATTGTTGCTCACAACAAGCATGGTGTCATAGTTCAAATTGACCAGTTGAAAAACTGATATGTTAAAAGTGCATTTACCTACAATGAAAAGAGCAAAACAAGAAAAGGTAAAACCCCCAACTAGCAACAGTGACAGCCCATGGTTAGGAAAACTCACTTCAGACTACTTCCGCTGCAGTTGCCCTCAACAGAAAACTATTTGTAAGAAATGAATGTTTAGTAAACAAAGGCTACAAAGTGCATATATCTTAAGAGATATGAACACTTTTCCATCTTCGATATTATGAAACACATCTCTTCTACTGCCAGCAGTTCTTTGCTTTTCACACCCTGGCAGGACCTAGTATGGACTAAAACAAGGAAAAAATGTCAAATAAATATAGACTAAAATGTATACCTTAAGAGCTATGAGTATTTGTTCAGTAGAAGCAATGTGCTGCACACTAGTGAAGATGAACAAACACTCATACCTCTTACAGCATGCACACCTTGTATAACTGAAGACATTGGCTGTAAATAATGATAGGCAACATTTTGGTTGCTTGAGGAAATCACACAGAAAAGATTCAAGATTTTCCCACAAGTAGGTACAAGTGTAATATTTTTTTCAGATACGTCATTGTTTCACATATATCTACTATAACTACATATTTTTAAAAGGATAAATTCTACCTACAAATCCATTGTTAAAATTTCGTCAATGGGTACTTAAAAATGTTTACTTGCAAACCGAATGCACTTTACATCAGTTGTCATTAACTTACCACTGTTTATACACCAGCCAAGTTAATGAAACATTACAGTTGAACCTCTCCAAAATACAAACTTAAAAGATCACTTTCCAGACAACACTTCTTGACTGTAAACTATCTTGGAGGTATCCATTTTGCGTATCATAACAATCCAGCTGCCAGAAATTCCGGACTTGCTATCTTCATCCCACATTCGAAACACTTTCTAGAGCATTAGTATGTTGATCCTATACAGGGTGTCCCAGCTATCTTGTCCACCCAAAATATCTCTGGAACAATAACAGCTATTGGAAAACGACTTTCACCGATATCAATGTAGGGCTGGGGCCCATGAATGTAAATATTTGGAAACATTCTAAAACGAAAGCATATGTGTTTTTTAACACAAACTTATGTTTTTTTAAATGGACCTCCTATATTTTTTCTTCAGCAATCCATAGCATGACAAAGCACATACACAATGGTGTTGATTGCATCGCAATATTCCCATTACATCCCGAGATATTAAGACGCGAAGTTGACGCTTGAAACATCCGACATGCACTGCTAGCGCACGTCCTGAGGCTCAGGCGTGAACCCCATGCTGCCCGTAATTGCGATGTGATTGACATGCGTAATCACACTTCCATACTTATCAAGAGGTCCGAAACGAATAATACAGTCTGCTGCCATCCTGCATTAATGTCGTAGATTCCAGCAGGTATTTATCCCATAGGCTAGGGGTGATGCGGTTCTGTAACATATCTGTGTACCGCAACATTAGTCACAAAGTTAACTTCGCTTATCGTTAATCCATTACTAAAAAGGTAATGCCGTTTAACGTTAAAACTTTACTTTACTGTAGATCTAGCGCAAGTGACAGTCAATCATTCACTCGTAATAGTAAAATTCATGTTGATGGTTTTAGTGAAATGAGCAAGTGGACTAAAAGTTTTATCATTGTTTAGGTAAAAATGTTTTGATTTGGGAAGTCCAGGTAGGCATAGAAGATGAATGTAAACATGTTTAACCAATTAGTTTTATTATCACATAATTATCAATGTTATGTTTATCTAATGCGTTAAATGACAAATTGTTGCAAACAAATGTTTCTTAACATCACTGGGTAAAATGGCCCTTTGTAGAAACTTCCACTGTGATACCAGCACTACATACTAAAAATAGCATTCACATCTCATGCTCAAAGTGATGCCCATTGGCTTGCATACATAGGGCCACTCTGCGGATGAAGGATGCCCTACTTCGTGCTACTGTTTCCTCTTTGATGGCTGTACAAGCATCAATAATGCGTTGCTTCATGTCCTCTGGTGTTGTTGGTTCATGTTGGTAAACAGCATCCTTCACTGCTCCCCAAAGAAAATAATCCAGCGGTCTAAGATCCGGAGATCAGGCAGGCCACCTAACTGGGCCACCTCGTCCAATCCACCTACCAGGCAACTTACGGTTCAGAAGTCGTCGTGCCCGTAAGGCGTTATGTGCAGGGCATCCGTCATGCTGATACCACATGACCATTCTCCGGTTCAGAGGTACGGTGTCCAAGAGAACAGGAAGATTGTGTCGTATAAATCTGGAGTATTGTCTGCCATTTTGGATGCCATTTATAAAGAAAGGTCTGATAATGGTATCTCCAATAATCCCACACCAAACATTAACTTTCCACGGACGTTGATGCTCTAACTGACGGAGCCATTTTGGATTGTCTGCGGACCAATAATGCATATTCCTCATATTGACAATTCCTTTGTTGGAGAATGATGCCTCATCGGTAAAGAGAAACTCTGCAAAAAAATTTGGATTAGTCAGAAGTTTTTGCTGAGCCCACCGACAAAATGTTACCCTATTGTGGAAGTCATTTCCATGAAGATCCTGGTGTAAATGAACATGGTAAGGATGAAATTTATGATGTTTAAGAATACGCTATGCACTTGATTTTGACACATCAACTTCACGTTCAATTTGACGTGTGCTGATTTGAGGATTCACAGCTACGGTAGCGAGCACAGCAACTTCAGCACGTTCATCTGTGCGTGTTCTAGGGCGATGTCGAGGTCTTGGATTTAAGCTTCCCGTTTCATGTAGACGAGATGTGAGACGACCAAACACCCGGCGCGAAGGCGATGGCTTGTCAGGGAATCGTCTTCTGTACAGTCGTTCTGCCTGAACAGCATTTCGTCCACCTACAACAGGGTACAGTACAGGTGTGTAGAGTAGGGTAGAAAACAGACATATTAACTTAATAACCATAATGTTCGCTAACAGTACTATCAACAAACAAGCAATCTCATAACGTATTTCCCGTCAATGTACTTTCTCCATAGATCAGCAGCATTTCTACCATATCTTCATGTGTGTACATTATACTGTACAGTATAAGTTCCACAACACAACATTTATTCACAATGTGTACTACCTTCGTGCTGTCACTAGATTACTCTGATACACGACTGCACTGGCAAGCGGTGTACTGCACGCCAAAGCAACAACAAATGGGATGCTCGGAGGGTGGTGGAGTACAGGAGTTTGCATGGGTCGCAAATCATAAACAAGGCGAAGTGGTAACTGTGGCAGTAGTGGGAACTACGTTGGACACTTGACTAGGTAGAGCCAGGCCCTGCGCGACAGGCACAATGGGTCATATAACGCATTAGATAAACCTTATTTTGGGTGTGCAGAATAAATAAGACAACCTGACGGGTGTACACTGCTCGGTACTAGTTCATACTGTGTACGTAGATACGTAAAACGTGCAAGAGGGAAACCATTATGTGCTTATGAGAGTTGATGGCAGCAGACCGCATTATTCGTTTCGGACCTCTTGATAAATATGGAAGTGGGATTACACATGTCAATCACATCGCGATTACGGGCAGCATGGGGTTCACGCCTGAGCCTCAGGACGTGCGCTAGCAGTGCATGTCGGGTGTTGCAAGCAGCAACTTCACGTCTCAATATCTCGGGATGTAATGGGAACATTGCGATGCAATCAACACCATTGTGTATGTGCTTTGTCATGCTATGGATTGCTGAAGAAAAAATATAGGAGTTCCATTTAAAAAAACATAAGTTTGTGTTAAAAACACATAAGCTTTCGTTTTAGAATGTTTCCAAATATGTACATTCAAACCCTACATTGATACCGGTGAAAGTCGTTTTCCAATAGCTGTTATTGTTCCAGAGATATTTTGGGTGGACAAGATAGCTGGGACACCCTGTATATTTTCACACACAAACATCTATCTGTCCCTGTATATTCTACATGGAGGTTGTAATTAAACTCCTGCTACTTAAGTCAGTATAAACAGAACCTATTTAAGATTGATATTCAGACTGTGCGTTACAGAATTTGTGTTGTTAGTAGTGTTCATATTATACGACTTGTCGTTAGGCACCGGTACTGATACGGCAACATAGTGTTGAAACACAAGTACTGTGCATTAAAGCTGAAGGTAGTCAACACAGGTCTGGACAAGATGTGCAGGGCTTTACTCGCAAAGCAGTTTTATCAAAACACCAGTAATGGGCTGCTGCTGTTCATGAGTATGGATACATTACAGGAATACAGAGACATCCTCTTTTCACACCAGTGTTGAAAAACAGGATTTGGAAGTTTGAATTAACTAGCAATTTTGGAATTGCTCCTTATTCAAGGCCGACAGCTAATTGTTCCACAAATTGTTGAGAAAGCTATTGTTGCTTGAGAGAATACTGGATGCAGTGTACAGTCTTCAAGCAATGCATGAGCTGTGTCATGACAACTAAACATACCATTGTCCACTGTTCAAAAAGTGCTGTGAATAGTTGTGAAATGGCATCTCTAGTATGATTCCAGGCTGACTTGCATGTAAATGGTCATCACATTGAGCAACATTTGAACCTGGAAAAAAAAACTGGGGAAAAATGAAATAATGCCAGGCCATTTAAAATTAAGTTTACTTGAAATAAAGAAACAATTGAAATAGAATACTACTTTTGTTTTAAAAAGTCAAAACAAATTTCACTTTTCATCTCTGTTAAATTAAATTTCACTCAATGTTCATTTTTTAAATTTATACTGGAAATCATATAAACAAGATATGTTTTGTAATACCACTGTTCTTTTGTCTTCCTAATCTCAATGTATCATTCAACGCTGAGGGATACTTAATCAGTTCTTCAGAGGGACAGAGAGAAAATTAGCTCATATATAAAGGGATGCATCGTAGCTCCAATGCTTGGTGTGTGTGTGTGTGTGTGTGTGTGTGTGTGTGTGTGTGTGTGTGTGTGCGCGCGCGCGCATGTGTGTGTGCGTGCGTGCTTTGGCCAATGATGAGATATGAACAAATAGTGTGACATTAGTTTTGTTACTATAAACTCACTTGGTTTGCATTGATACAAAACAGCGACATTGCAAATATTTTCCTTGAGTGTGACATTTTAGTGCAACCAATTATGGTATCTGACAAAAGAAGTGGAGCACCCAGAAGACATGGAGGGATGTCAATGTTATTTCGGAGATGTGCACACCATCTGCTGATATTTAAATTATTAGACTTTCAATTCTGTGTGAGATGTAGAACGGCCACAAGAATGCACTAGTGTTCATGTTTAGCATTGTTACCATGCCTGGTAGGGTTAAAAGGCATGTCAGATGTTCAGTGATCACTGTGAAAGACACAGAGATTTGACATACTAGAGTTAAACAGCGTTATCAGTATCTGACAGAGTTAGAAACTCCTCCATTGTGGGGCTCCATTTGGGTGGCTGGACAAATCCTTGTAATTTCCAGATTTGTGGGGCATTCAGATGTGACAATGGCTTGATACTGGATTGCATGGAAATGTGAGGGCAAGGTTCACATCTGACCACTCCAGGGGAGGACCACCATGTTGTGCTCCAATCACACTGTAAATCCTTCACAACTGCACATCCCATCCAAGAGCAATATTCTGTGTCACTTTTGCACCATTTTTTGGAGACTACCAGCAGCCAGAATAGGGAATTACTATCCCATAGACAGGCTGTCATTAACACAACAACACAGATGGCTGCCTTTGAAGTGTTGCTGTGATCAGTAATCACGGTCAACTGATGAATAGTGTTATATTGCATTGAGTGATGAAACACAGTTCTGCACTGTCCTAGATAACCATCATCAGTGAGTAATGCAGTGGCATGGGGAGAGGTACCATCCTTTTAGTGTTTTGAAGATACATAGCAGTGTTCCCGCTGGTGCCGTGTCGAGGAGATCCACAGTGCATGACTTCAGGTCACAGTTGGTACTGACTGAAGGAACTCTGATGATACATCCGTATGTTATGGACATCCTGTACCCCTATGTTTTACCTCACATGTGGCAGCATTGTGCTGCCATGTTTCAACAGGACAGTCTTCTACAACACATGGCTCATGTCTCTATGAACTGTCTGTGTGGTGTAGAAGTACTTTTGCGGTCAGCAAGACCCTAGATCTGTCGCTAATAAAATGTATGTGGGACCAGCTATCCTTCTCCATCCTAGTGTCAGTATCGATGATATCAAGAATGTGTTGCAACAGTTGTGTCTCAGCCTGCATGAAAAGAGGATAAAACCGATTTATGACAGACTTTCCAACCGAATAATTGCATGCATCCAGGCCAGTGGGGATATCACATCAGACTGTAAGTTGGCTCTTACTGCCAAGTTCTTTGTAAATGTGACTTGATTTGGTAATCACTAAAATAACATCACATACTCTTTCAATTTGTAAAGTAACATTTTGTTTCCTCATTCCCTTTTGTGTGCCACACATTTTTTGTCAGGCAGTCAGTGTACATGCCCAAATGTATGGCTTATGTAACTTTTCATTCTGTCTCCTCTTTATACTTATCTGGCACCTACAGCATTGTAGTAAGACTGGTTTAAGAATAAACAAATTACTAACAGTAATTACAGGAGACTTGTACTTTCTTTCTGGTGCAGATGGTTTCCACAGTCTCCGCGCTGGCTGGCATGCAGGGGTCGCGAGCAGGAGGCACTGGCAGTGTTGCGTGACATCGCGACCACCAACGGCTCCACTGTGCCTGCATTTGCCTTGCAGGTTATCCAGACCGTGGGCAACAACAAGGCAGACAGGACAGGCTTCCTGAGTATATTCTCCAGCTGGAACGTCTTTAAGAACACCGTGATCCTCATCATCGCCAGGTGACTTACTCGAGAACGGGCTGCCTCTTGTTTGTTCTGCTAGAAGCAAGCAATGTTACTCTCAGTAATCCTTGTAAATCTCTTCAGGTTGGTGCTACAAGGGAGAGTCTGATTGTCATGAAAACCATAAAATCTTAACTTTTTCCAGTATATTCTGCATAAAAATGATTGTGAAATGCAGTGCTATAAAATTTTTATCAAATACTGTTAAACCATTTAAACTCGATGATGTCGTATTTTTTCTCTGATTTCTTACCCTCTCTTTATTATTTATTCAAATCATCTCATCTGCACTGTTGGACCACAGAAAGAAATTCTCAGTGAATGTCAAAATTTTAAAGCCTTTTCCCTGGCAAGTGCAGGGCTAACCTAAGACAGGGCGTACAGTGTCACAATGAGAATATAACTATGAAGAAAACCCATTGTAGCAAACAGTGAGGAACATAACTGGGGCATAGCCACACCAGATATGACCAGAGAGTGAAGCATGCGACCACAGCAGAATGATCACTTCGTAATGTCATTCTGCGTGAATTACACACAAGAATGACTTTCAGCCAGCTAACATGGCAGAAAGTGTGAAGCTAAAGAATTAAAAGCCATAGATGGGATACCACAGAACAGTTAAAAGTGCTGACAAGCTTACAAAACGAGGGTCAAATTCACTAATTGGCATAGCTCAATAACATCACTGGCATGAGCCAACCAGCATACATTCTGGGTCTTATGAGGCGCACATTTTATTCTATTTTATTCAGTTGCCAGCAGCCAATCGTCACTTGGTGTGAAAGTCTTGTGAATTAAAGCAAATCCATGTTGAGGCTGTTCTATGACTAAAATTTTTTGGTGACTTCAGCCACGACATACATGCCACCCTGATGAACTCCACTGCTGTGGAATGCTGATGCCAGTGATGAGAAGACCTGAGCATTTCAATCAGCACCCTGCTGGGGATCAGTCGAGGTTGACCTGCTAGCTGCTGGCCAGACACACACACACACACACACACACACACACACACACACACACACACACTGTTGTCTGGGAGAGATGCATTCATGCTGCCCCCATGGCCCATGGCAGCATCTCTGTGCAGCTACTGGAGTCTTGGCCGCCTCTTGTTGGGAGGCCAGGGCATAAAGCAGCATGGATACCATCAGCCTTTGTTGAACTGGCAACCACTGACCTGGTTGTGAAATCTGACGTCTTCAAGGGTACCTCAGTAAAGTAGTGCGCCACACCACTGGCAACCAGTCAATCACTCCTGACTGTGTTCGCTTCTGTGTTGTGGTGTGTTTGATCAATGGGACGAAGAAGCCATGTTCATTGAATGAATCCTAAAAATAAATGTATTTACAGAGAATGCTGTATCACAGATGCCCTACAGCATTTCTGCAGATCACACTCCCTCGTGCTGAGTCTGGCTGCCAACACCCACTGAGACCACAGTACATAGCCTGCATAACAGTCAGATTAGTATAGTCTTTTTACATCCCAAGTCTGATAATACTAAATCAGATAACATTGCACATATATGTTCACACTATGTTACACAAGTTCTAAGACCTGAAATGTTCCTTTCATTGTGTCGCATCAAATCACACTCATAGGCATGGTCAGAATCCACCCTCTCACGTCAATGTGTGGCGTGTGATACAAACTAACGGCATTAATCAAAAACGTCTATTTGCCAAGTGGAATTAAATCTCTTCTCTACTACTCAATTAGATAACTATAAATAAGGGTCACCAGTCTTGTTTTGACCTGTGGGACACAGCTAAGCTTCTAGTTACTTCAATGTCAAAAATCAAAACTCTACAACAATCCCACTGCTTTAGAAAGAATTCGAGGTCCAAGCACTGAACTGGAATTCTACACCATCTCCATCTGGTTCTTAGCAAATTCTGCAATAATCCCCGCATAACAAAACCAGAACTGCATTTGACTGTCAAGAACAGAAAAAATCTCACAAAAGACAATGCTCAAATTTCCACAGAAACAAATGGAAATTATCTGCTTAAATTAAAACCTCAACAAATTAGTTACCTTCAGTGAAACACCAACATCAAGCTAGCTACTGGTTCCATGACCTGATGTAAGGGCTCTGCCTACTGGGCATGTGCATATGCACTTGAAGGCAACACTCTCCTAAAAAAACCTGAAAATGTCTGAGGAGAAATCCACATTGGCTTAGCCAATTCTTGTAGACTTTCCATACTGGAAAAATAGCTCAGCTGATCACCAGTTACTGACATCAGAAACATACTTTAGAATACCACCTCCACTCCAGAGGGCACACAACTCTTACAGCCCACAAGGGTACCTGGTCAACTTCTGAAAATCACCAGTTCCAAGTCACTTCATGAAATTATTTAACACTAGGCTTTTCAGCCAATCAGATTTGAGCTCTTCATTGGCCACTTCCTGTTTCCGCTAATAGAGCTTCTATAAGGTGCTGTTTCCTAAGAGAACTGTAAGAAATATTGGAAAACACTGGCCGTTTTGGGAAAAATATTTGTCCTTGAAATCGGCCTAGCTGGCTCTGACTTGTGAGTTTACAAATTTGGTTTGGTCTTAGCTGGAATACGGGCAAGTCACATGGCAGAGTTTAGAGTATTGCACAACGGGATTAGGTGACATAGATGACAGGAAACGGAAGAGAAATTCCAGTCCTGGAGGAGACATGCATGCCTGTTGGTGAGTGACACTACCAGGTACTGAATATAACTGGAAGTACATAAAAAATACTAAAATTGAATATAATGGGCTCTCAAAGAATACAAAGACATTAATTTTACATCCTGATGCCATGAGTTCATAGCAACAGTGCACTTAATTTTATGACCACTAGTACACTAGTAACAAAGCTACTTGTAAACTATAATTTAACAGACATTTAAAATTATACTGCTGGAAAACCAAGGCAACTATACCCTTCATTGATATGTAAATGTGAAGCTTATCTGCAGGGTGTTAAAAAAAGTGTTGAATATTTTGAGGTGTGGTACTACCCACAAAAAAAAAAAAAAAAAAAAAAAAAAAGCCATCAAGTAGACATGGACCCTAAAATGCATAACTTAATAGTTATGAGCCCATGATCAACAAAAGAGATGTATTTCACAGAAGTCAAGAGGAACAAATGCTCATAGCTCTTAAGATATGCATTTTATAGCCTATGTTTACTACACTTTTTTCCTTTTTTTTTGGTAGTACCACCTTTAAAAATATTTGACACTTTTTTCTACACCCTGTACACAGTAACCACATAATAAACTGGTTACCTGAAACTCTTGTGTTAGTAGAGTAATGATGACTTTAATTAACATGTTTCGGCCAGCTGTAATCCACCGAATACATAGCATGATGTCAGCATGTGTCCCCTCTTACCTTTAACCTTTCCTAAAATATGTTCAATATTTGTGGAATTTATCTGCCAAATTATTTATTATGTTCATAGTTTAAATTAGATCATTATATGCAAATCATTCACAATCTAATTCTGGCATGTCTTAATTCTCAACTGAATGTATCATATGGAAGAGCAGAAGTTTGTTTATATTTTTTATATGCCATAGTCATTTGAGTATGTATGTTTCTGTACATTTCATTCATTTTAACATAGTGCATGATGCCACCACTCAGTGTTTTTTGTTGATAACTGCTATAATAGTCATGATAGAATGATTTGAAAGGTGGAAGAGTAATCAGCATGAGAAAATGCTTATATTTTATATGTTGTATCTTAATGAAACACATATGTTTATTGATGATGCTCATTTTAACAATTTTACCAGCATAACCTGGTTTCTGAGGTTTGAAGTAGGTGATGTTGGAGCACCTCGTTATCTTTCGTCTTTTGCTGGTGTCTCTTTCTTGAGGAAGGGCTCTGGGAGTCAGTGGTGTATGGAGACAAAAGTTAGAAAAAAGGGGGGGGGGGGGGGGGGGGTAGGAAACTGGGGAAGACTTGAGCATGCCCAATGTCAGAGCACATTTATCCACTGGCTGTCCTCTGTGGAGCATACATGTTGGGAATTCTGCAGGCTGCCTGTGTGATGGGACAGACAATGGGAGCAGCTCTGCAGATGCAACCAAATGGCTGAAACTGTATGATGTATGGATATTAATGTGTTTGTTTGTTGAAACAAATACATGGAAACCTTCATGAAATGTTCGTATGGCACTGTTGCTGGGAGGCCCCATCCAGAGAAGTTCAGCCTCCAAGTGCAAGTCATATTTCAGTGACACCACATTGGGTGACTTATGTGCCAGTGATGAGGATGAAATGATGATGAGGACAACATAACACCCGATCCATGAACAGAGAAACTCACCAACCCAGCCAGGGATCGAACCCAGGCCTGCCGCATGGGAGGCAAGCACGTTACCAATCAGCTAAGCATACGGACTGTTTAATGATGCCAATGCCAAACTTGTTATAATGTCTAAATAAATACAGCCTGCAATAAGCATATACAACACATACGGGAGTCCTTGAGCAATTTGTTACGTTAATACACTAAACTATTCCTTGTCTGTGTTTAACAACTGCAATGTAATAAACACGACCGTAATTGTTTTAACAAGTAAACTATAATGGGATAAGTGGGTTGCTTCATTTTTACTTTGCACAATTGGGCTATTTTTAATTTTGAGTCATTTTTACTTAGCAAAAGTATGCTAGTTGCCTCCTCCATTTTCTATCATGTAACAATAATGAAACATGGTATCAGGTACAGAAGGCAATGGCCTTGCCGCAGTGGATATACCGGTTCCCGTGAGATCACCGAAGTTAAGTGCTGTCAGGCATGGTTGGCACTTGGATGGGTGACCATCCAGGCCACCATGTGCTGTTGCCCTTTTTTGGGGTGCACTCAGCCTCATGATGCCAATTGAGGAGCTACTCGACCAAATAGTAGTGGCTTCAGTCAAGAATAACATCATTACGACCAGGAGAGCGGTGTGCTGACCCCACGCCCCTCCTATCCGCATCCCCCTCTGAGGATGACACGGCGGTCGGATGGTCCCGATGGGCCACTTGTGGCCTGTAGACGGAGTGGGTATCAGGTACAGAAGCTGATTCCTCTTTGGGTGAGGGTGAGGGGACGGGAACTTATAAGGGCAAGTTAAGTCATACAGAGCACCATCTTCTGATCAGCCACCATATCGAAAACATTTTGACATATTGGCTGCCATATGATGTGATAGTTTCGCCATCTTGGAAAAATCAGTCAATTGTGCAGGCTGTGCCCACATCCCCAACCACTAGCACAATGACCCATCACCCATTTTTTAATTCCTGTGATTTATATGGAGGGCAATAGGTTTCGAGCAGTGAGTGAGGAGGAGGGGAAAAGTACTGCATCTTGTGAAAGAAAAGGGAAATTTATCTGTTCATAAAGGCAAGTAAGAGATCCTGTAGTAGTTGCACACTACAAAACCAACTCAAAATGACTAACAAAAGTTATTAAAAAATCAAGGAACATATAGATCACATCAGAAATTAGTAATTCTGACAACAGATTTAGGGCAATATGGAACACATTGAAACGAGAGACAGGACAACCAGCCACAGAACAGGATAACATCACTACTGAAATGCATGTAAGGGCTATAAATGATGAGTCACAGGTAGCAAATATATTTCACAATCATTTCTTAAATGTTGTAGAAAGTACAAGGACAAACAGTTCAAGAGAAAAATGACAGCAGTATGTCGACAAAGTGGTCTCATAAAATTCATTCGCATCAATGAATTCCAAATTCTTCTTCTGAAATTAAGAAAATTATGTATTCTCTCAAGAACAGAAATTCATCTGGTTTGGAGTGTGCTTCCAATAGATTACTAAATATGTTGTTGTGGTCTTCAGTCCTGAGACTGGTTTGATGCAACTCTCCATGCTACTCCATCCTGTGCAAGCTTCATCATCTCCCAGTAGCTACTGCAACCTATATCCTTCTGAATCTGCTTAGAGTATTCATCTCTTGGTCTCACTCTATGATTTTTAACCTTCGCGCTGCTCTCCAATACTAAATTGGTGATCCCTTTATGCCTCAGAACATGTCCTACCAACTGATCCCTTTCTTCTAGTCAAGTTGTGCCACAAATTCCTCTTCTCCCCAATTCTATTGAGTACCTCCTCATTAGTTATGCGATCTACCCATCTAATTTTCAGAATTCTTCATTTTTAAAGCTTATATTCTCTTCTTGTCTAAACTACTTATTGTCCATGGTTCACTTCCATCCATGGCTACACTCCATACAAATACTTTCAGAAAAGATTCCTGAACTTAAATCTATACTCAATGTTAACAAATTTATATGTTCCCATATAACAAGCCCTGCTTTATTTGAAATACATTACACGTCACTAACTCAGGGCATTTTCCCACAGAGACTGAACTATGACATTGTTCAAAATGTTCAAATGTGTGTGAAATCTTATGGGACTTAATTGCTAAGGTCATCAGTCCCTAAGCTTACACACTACTTAACCTAAATTATCCTAAGGACAAACACACACACCCATGCCCGAGGGAGGACTCGAACCTCCGCCGGGACCAGCCGCACAGTCATGAGGTGTCAGTTACTACTGACCTATTTAACTACTGACATCATTTCCCAAAAGTTTTGAGAAGGTGGTGTATTCTATAATAGTATCTCACCTAAACAACAACAATATCCCCAGCAAATCATAGATCACAGGATTTCAGTAGAGTTGCTGCTCTGAGAATGCCATTTACCTTTTGCTCAATGAATTTTACAAGTCTTAAATAACAAAACAACGCTGGTTGATACTTTCTGTGACCTTTAGAAGGCATTTCACTGTGTAACTCGCAATATTCTCCTAGACAAACAGAAGTTTTAGGGGATTGACAGTGCACACAGCCAATGTATAATGTCATATGCAACCAAAAGAATGTAGAAAGTTGTTCTTAGTAAATCAACCAATGTAGTTTGGGAACTTTATTGTGACTGTGGAGAAATCATATATGGAGTTCCCTAAGGCATAATTTTAGGTCCACTATTGTTCCATGTATATCTAATGGCCTTCCATCTAATATAAAACTACGAGAATTAGTTCATTTTGCCGATGGATCTAGTATTTTAATCAGTCAAGGCATACATAGTGTAACAGAAGAAACAGTAAACAATTTTCTTCAAAGTGTCATTGACTGGTTTTCTGCGAATGGTCTCACCATCAATTTTAAGAAAACACAATATGTTCCGTTCTGGGCATCTAGGGGTACAAAACCAATGATAAGTGTAACGGGTGGATAAGAAATAATTTATTGGATGGAAACTTCAAAATTACTTTCTGTCCCAATTAATGAGAATTTAAATTGGAAAAAGCACATTTTGGAACTCCCAAAATGAGTTCATCCACATTTGCACTTAGGATCATTGCAAATTTTGATTAGAGACAAATAAGTAAGATGACATATTTTGGTATTTTCATTCAACAATGTTATGTGAAATTATAGTATAGGGTAACTTTTCTTTAAGAAAGGAAGTCTCCATTGCTCAAAAATGTACTTTAAGAATAATATGTGCTGATCACCCACAATCATCTTTGGACATCTGTTTAAAGAGATGGGCATTCTGACTACAGCACTGCTTCACAGTATATTTATTCCTTTGTGAAGTATGTTGTAAATAATCCACTACAGTTCAAAACAGACAATGCTGTACATAATTACAACACCAGAAGGAAAAAGAACACTCATTACTCCACATTAAGGTTGTCTTAAACACAAAAAGGGGTGTAGAATGCCACTATTTAAAATTCTAATAACCTACCCAGTGATGTTAAGTGCCTGACAGACGGCAAAGTAAAATTTGTCCTTGACTACTCCTCCTACTCCATAAAAGAATCTGTATTATTGTAATGTGCAAAAAGTATTGGATAGGAATTACTAACTCACATCTGTGGAGTTAACATTTAAAAAAAGATTTACAAGTGTTCAATATGTAGCCATATTTACAATTTAATTTGTAGTGTAAATGTAAAATGACTTATTCCACAACATTAAAATTTATCATGCAAATGATCCATGGAACATGGGACTAACTAACTAACAACTAACAATACTTGAATGGCCTCTCTGCTCATTATTCTTTTTGTTACAATTACTCAAGATTTTCCATTTCTAAATTCCCTTTCAAACATTGTCTTCTTTTATACAGGTTTCTGCTTTGTCTTTATTAGTTCCACATATAGCAAATCTGTTATTATATGCACCTAGTAAAACAATATTCCCATGAGATTATAAAATGTAAGCTATGTGTACAATTCTGTGATATCAAAATGTATGTATGAAGTCATCATTAATGTAAGGTTGCAGTATCTCTTTCGATCTGAAGATGCAAATTACACATCAGTCTCAAGCTAAGATGTGGATCACACATAATCCGAATCCATACCTATGCTAGCACAACATGTAAACTTTGACTGACACATTTTTCACAGTACTCCTCACAGACTATCATTGTAGCAACACTTATTTACTGTGTAATGTACCTTTTTGGAAACAGAAGCACTGCATTCGCACATGATGGCTCATTTCTTCTGCCTTCTTTTAGTCCCAGTCCTATTCACAGAATAAATTATCTGAGTTTGCTTGCTAGCCCTCAATCCTAATTCTGAATGACAAAAGAGGTCAAGTTTTTGCACAATTGATATTTGTATTGTGAATAATAGTGTAGTAATTGCTGCCTAATGACACATTCATGCATATAATCATTTGGATAACTGTTGTGTGCACTTTGCTTCTGGATGCTTGGATCCCACTCTGCTGAGCACTGAGTACGGTAACTTGCATGCTATCAACTTTCAAGGATGGTTTGATAAACACGGTAAAAGAAAAAAAAAAAAAAAAGTTTCATAAAGAATTCACCTTACTTCTCAAAATAGTCTCCTTTGAGGAATATAAGCTTGTTCCAGCGATCCTCCAGCCTGTCAAACGCTGTACAATACCCATTGATTCTTCCCAGAAAACCAAAGTTTTAAGTAAAGGAACATGAAGACATCACTTAGGGCAGTGTCTGGTGAACAGCGTGGATGAGGAACCAATTCAAAGCCTAATTTGTGCACTTTCATTATAGTTATTGCTGAAGTGTGAGATGGTGCACTATCCTGGCGAAATAGCACTGTTTTGTATTCTAAGCTTGGTCTTCTTTTCAGCCAATGATACAGTAATGAAGCATATTGGGTCTAGGTATGGTCTGCCTTTTTCCAAGTAATCTATCAGGATTATTCCTTGTAAATCCAAAAAACAGTGGCCATCACCTTACCAGCTGACAAAGTTGTCTTTGCCTTCTTTCACCCACCTTTGGCCGGTGTTTTGACTGCAGTTTTGACTCTTGTGTGTAATGATGGATACAGGTTTCATCAACAGTCAATAATCAGTGCAAAAAGTATTGTAGATTGCAATTACACATCTCCAGACATTGTACTGAAATGTTGTGCCAGATGCACTCTTGGTCAACTGTAAGTAATTGCCACACCCAACTCGCACACAGCTTCTTCATAACCAATTCTCCATGCTGGATATTATGCACTAACACAGTTGAAATGCCTAGAGTCTCAACAATCTCATGAATTTTCATTCGGCATTCTTGCACTACCATATTGTGGATTTTGTCAATGGTTTCCTTTGTAGTGACCTCAACTGGATGGCAGGAGGGTACTTCATCTTCTGTGCTTGTCTGGCCACGTTTAAAATCATTACCGAGTATTCAATGATGGTTCAGAGTCCATGTCAACTTCATCCAATTCTGTTTTGATTTGTGCGGCAGTCCAATCCTTCAAATGAAGATGTTAAAGCAGCACGAAACTTAAGTTTTCTCCTCCTTCAATTGTAGTCGATACACTGACCAATTCAGACAGCTGTCAACAATGAACTGTGTGCAGTACATTGTTGAAATTCTTTATACAGTCCTTGGAATAATCAAGCTTACCACCCCGAAGGTGCAACAAAAATATTCCATTCTTTTACAGAAATTTAGATGGTATATCAAACCACCCTTGTACTCAACATTTTGCTTGCACATCTCATTACATTTTCCATCATCACTGTTATTTCTTTCTCCTTCTCATTGTTAGTAAATTTAATGACATTACTAACAAGTCATCACAGCTGCTCACAAAGGAATATTCTGTGATCAACTTTCAGTGCTGGAAATGTGATGCAAGAATGTGCACTACATGCAGCTGGAATCATTATACCTACTTAGGTGACTTTGTTAGTTCCCAGTACAGCTGTGTCCACAGCTCGCTTTGTGGGGCGGAAAGGTCACTGTAGAAGTTCCATCTTTAAAATAATGCTAAAACAGTGCATTATGTTTACTGTTGCTGTAAATTTAGCCTTATAATAAATTGTAATTCCCGTTTCTAATAAAGTAAATGTTCAAAATGTGTTGAAAAGAGTGTCATCGTTTTGAAATTTGTTGAATGAGACCAAATAATGTTTTGGTTGTTACTAGGTCGGTGCACCTGCTGACCATGTACTCACCGGTGATAGCAGTGAGCCAGCTGAGTGTGAACCCTTTCCTGGGAATAGTGGCGCAGGGTGCAGCCCAGTTCCCCGCCTACTACATAGTGAACTACTGTGCAGCAAGGTTTGGCCGCCGTTGGTGTGGCGTGGCCAGTGCACTGTTGGCTGCGGCGACCAGTGCCATCATATTCTGTCTGCTAACCGGTGAGCTGTACCTGATTTGTCTCTGCAGTCTTAATCTACATCATACTACACTGTTTTCTATGAACTAAGACAAGGAACTAACTGCCCTATAAAGAGTCACCAGAAAAATGCCTGTTTAACAAACAACTATCTGTTCTAGGTAGTTTTCAGAGAAGGCATTTAGGAATGTTTCACAGGAAGTCTTATCACAACCACAACTAAGAAAGGGTCATTCCATGTCAAGTCACCCAGGCCTTGACACCAACCATGTCAGATTTTGATGAAACTTGGTACAATTACTTCTTTTATCATCCTGAAAGCACTTGTAAAATTTTTTTGGTCTATCTCTTATAGTTTTTTTATGTAAATTTTTAAAATTTTTAGATTTGGCGTTGTTTCAGCAGTCGGAAATCGTAGCTTAAACGTGTCCTCACAACTAAAAAAATTTGTATATAAAAGAATACTCAAGATATCAGTATGAAATTTCAGAATAAGTTTGTGTATTATATCTAAATGTTAAAAAAATTACCATATAGATATATTAAAATCTTCCAAATGAAAAAAAAATTTACAAGTTTTTTAATATTTTTTTTAGCTAACAGATGTTTAGTTTTACAAAAACTGCAATATCTAGAGTCTCAGACCTGATAGAAAGCTCAAATTTGTTTTAAAATACTCTTAATTGTATAGGATATTAGGTAAAAGAAAAATTATGTTGGCTTTTTAACCTGTTTAATAGTTATCTAATTTTTAAAATAATATTAATTATATTTTAAAAATAAAAAGTACCAAGTGACTTAGACACCGAAAATAAGTTTTTGTCCTCTTGGAGTAACAATGTACGCTTGGATTTTGTTTTGTTACTCCTGTGTTTTGAAGTAAAAAATTATTACAGTGTTAAATAGTGCTTGGATAGTATTTTATTAAGTTTATTCGAACTTTCAGTAAGTACTGTTACTTAGTTTACAGAGATTCTTTTCCAATATCCTATAAAAGTAACCAGAACAGTAATCAGACCAAAAGTGAAATCAGTATGTCAGATATTCAAACCTGTAGCGTAGGGTTATCTAAAAAATCTGACTGTTTCCAAACAACTTACCCACCTTCAAAAAAGTTACAACCAGTATCTGAATTGAGTGAGGAAGAAAAGGATTTGATCCACTTATGATCTGGAATTAATCTGTGTGAATTTAAGAATATATGTTCACATCACAGCTACTACTTTTTAAATGTTTTTGAAAAGTATCAAACAACATGTGCAGACCCACTAAAAAAACACAAAAAGCTCATCAAAAAATCATTGAGAAGTGTAGGCTTGGATCTTTCTAAACAATTACTGACCAAAAATATTAGCATAAAACCTGGAAAAAAGCTTTGCTCAACATGCTGTAACTTTTGTGAGGAAAAATTAAGAGTTGACGTCAATGAAAGTGAAACAGATGATGAAGTCATTGTTGAATTAGAATCATTGGAATCCAGAAATGAATCCCTCATACAAACAAGCATTGCTCTTGATAATTTAGGTTTAACACCGATAAAGCTTTATGGCTTGTCAGAACAAAGCAAAGGGTCTTATTTTAAAAGGGAGGTTAGCAGTATTGAAAAAGACTGCAAAAAAGGCGGTTTCAAAAGCATTAAAATATGATGCACCAAGTTCTGATGATGACGAAGAAGATACAAGTGTGATTGAGAAAGCAAAGGATTTTGATGTAATGATTTCTCTTATGAAAGAGAAGATTTCATCTGTTGGGAGGTCTAGAAAAATCCAGATTCTGACCTTGGCTCCAGATTCTTGGAGTCGAAATAAAGTGATGAAGGAATTTAATGTAAGTGAGTACATGGTGCGACAAGCTAGAAAGCTAAAATCTGAAAAGGGTATTTTGGAAACTCCTGGTCCAAAAAAAGGTAAAACTCTTTCTGAAAATACAGTATGACTTGTAACAGATTTTTATGAAAAGGATGAAAGTTCCAGAGTGCTACCTGGAACAAAAGACAAAGTAAGTGTTCAAAAAAATGTGTACATGCAAAAAGACTCATTTTGTGTAACTTGAGAGAACTCTACTATTCTTTCAAATGGGAGAATCCTGAGGTAGAAGTAGGATTTTCAACATTTTGTTTCTTGAGACCTAAATGGTGTATCCTTGCTGGTGCTGCAGGCACACACATTGTATGTGTATGCAGTATCCACCAGAATGTTAAACTATTAGTGGATGCTGTGAAAATTGAAGAATCTTATAAAGACCTAATTGAGATGCTTGTGTGCAACACGGAAAACCAAAACTGCATGCTACATCATTGCCACAGCTGTCCTGCAAATACTGCACTAACTAAGCACTTAACTGAAAAACTAAGTGAAGATTATGATTTAGAAGAAGAAATTGTAACCAGTCAGTGGGTTAACACAGACAGGGCAGAAATGATCAAACAGTCTATCAGTGTTGAAGACTACATTTCTTTATTGGCTAGGTCATTGGAAAAGCTCACCCCGCACTTGTTTATAGCAAAATCCCAATCAGCAGCCTTTAAAAGATTGAAAGAAGACCCACCACCCTAAACAGCAATTATTGTGATGGATTTCAGTGAAAATTATTCCTTTGTTATACAAAATGAGATCCAAAATTACCACTGGAATAGAGGTGGTTGTACTCTACACCCAGTTGGAGTTTTTCTAAGAAATAAGGAAGACAATGTTTTTGTTTCCAACCACTGTTTTATTAGTGATGACCAAGAGCATGACACTAGTTTTGTTAACTTTGTACAAAAAGAAATTACAAAGTGGCTGTCATTACATCACATTGACATTGACTCAGTTCACTACTTTACAGATGGTTGTGCTGGGCAGTACACAAATAGAAACAGTTTTAAAAATTTGACTGAACACTTCAGAGACTTTAATTTGAAGGCCCAACACTCTTTTTTTGCAACAAGTCATGGGAAGTCAATTTGTGATGGCCTAGGAGGAACTATTAAAAGAATTTTAAGGAAAGCCAGTCTACAGCTTTCAGATGAAGAACAAATAATGACAGCAATCGATGTGTACAAGTTTTGTGAAAATAATATTGAAAACATTCATTTCCACTTTATTGACAAAAAAGAAGCTGATTTGCTATGGTTACAACTAGAAAAACGTTTTTCAGCAACCCGAACCATTTCTGGAACAAGAAGTTTTCATAACTTCAAACCACTTCCAACAAACAACCTTGAAATTAGAAGGACTACAGATAGCGTAAAACCCTCCTTAGTCTTTTCTTTCCATTCTTCTTCTAATTGGGTTCGTGTTGAACCATCCATAAATAGCTATGTGGGTGCAAATTATGATGGTAACTGGTACTTTGGACTGGTAAAAACAATATTCAATGATGAAGAAGATGCAGAAATTCTGACAAAATTACTCAAAAAATTCAATGTTTCAAGCAATCAGATTATACATAAGTGTTGTAAGTACACTATCTTTGTACATAATTCTAATGTAATCTACTATAATTATTAAACATGTTAAAAAGCCATCATTATTTTTGTTTTATCAAGTAGCCTATATGTTTAAGAGTAAATTAAAACAAATTTGAGCATTCTATCAGGTCTGAGACTCTAGATATTGCAGTTCTTATAAAACAAAACATCCGTTAAAAAAAAAAAAGAAAAAAATACATATATAATTTTTTTTCATAGAAAATATTAATATATTTTAATAGTATCATTTTTATTTTCAAATATATATAATAAATAAACTTTCTGCAAAAATTCATGATGTTAACTTAAAGAGTTTTTAAGATAAGCCATTTTAAAGTTTTGAATACAAATTAAATTTACCATTTCCGAAGGTTCGGAAAACGCAAAACATAAAAGATACAGCAAAAAAAATTTGCAGGTGTTGTCAGGATGGTATTAGAACCATTTGAGCCAAATTTCATGAAAATCTAAGGAGGTGGGTGTAAAATTTATTTTTTATTGGGTGATTTGATATGGAATGACCCGAAACTGTAATTTTCCCAACTGATTGTTGGATTGTTAAAGTCTCCATCATTGATTACAATATGATAGGGAGACTGAAGTACAAGTGAAATGAGGTTTTCTCTGAAGTTTTTGGTTACATCAGAAAATGAGTCTGGTGGGCGGTAGGAAAACCCAATTATCATTTTATGTACACCACTAATACTGAGTCTTGCCCAAACAGACTCAATTTCCATCTTGGTGAATTTGAGCTTCTTGGCAAGTGCAACAAATACACCACCTCCACTTCCCGTTTGCCTATCCTTTTGATATACACTCAACATTTTCCCAAAAATCTCACTGCTATCAATTTCAGGTTTCAACCAGCGTTCTGTACCTACTATTATGTGGGATTCACTGCTTTTCACGAGCACGTCAAACTCTGGCACTTTGTTGGGAATGCTTTGGCAATTTACCATTAGGATTTTAATACTCTCACCTGTGAGAAGAATTTCTTTGGATCTTACACTGATGTTTCTGGGTATCCAACAGCTACTGTTACTGGATTGGACGGAGAGTCACCTAATCTAAAAACCCTTGACTGCAGCCACACACTGTCAGCTACCTGTGCACCAGCTTCTGATGTGTAGTCCACATTTGACCTATTTACGAGGACCACACAGTTGTCAACCCCATGGAGCAAGTCCAGGAAGCTGCATCCTAGCTGGTCACAGAATCTTTGAAGTATCTCGTTCCATCCTTCCACTCGATTCAGAACCAAAGGGCCACGATCAGTTCTGGGGACAATTCTTCAAACTGTGGGCTTCGTTGGAACTCCACATGCATGGCTAGTCTTCTCAACCTTCTCTGCCAGACACTGGAGCAACCCAAAATTACTTGGGAGCTCAGACAACACGCATCATTTGTTCCGATGTGCGCCACTAACTCCAGTTGGTTACACCCAGTTCCCTCAATGGCTGCTGGAGTAGCCTCTTCAGCATGTTGAATGAGGCCCCTAGATATGTACACTGACTGCACCTGATGTCCTTTCCTACACTTTGCTGCCATTTCCTTAAGGGGTACCATCATTTGCCGTATGTTTGAACTGCCAATGATTAATAGATCCTACCCTTTTGCATCTGCCGCCTCCTGACACCGGGA